>NC_081418.1:17072277-17380319 GCF_949786415.1 Peromyscus eremicus
ACGTTATAGGCCCACCTCATAGCTCTCTTTTAATGGCTGAGTTACTTAGTTTATTTATTACCACCAGAGACTGTAACCTGTCCAATTCCTACTTGATTGGCTTTATTTTTGTTTTCTTTATGATGACACCTGTTTGCTGCTGTTTTTTTGTGGGGTGTGGAAGAGCACTCTGCATTAAGAACAACCTTCTACTAACAACCTATCACGGAGATTGTACGTCACACAAGTCCTTGCACTTCACGGTGTCTGCCAATTCTGATCTTTGTAACATGCCATTTACTTCTATACTTCTCTGGATTTTAGTATGTGTTTCTTGCTTGATATTGTTTTTTTGTCTCTTTTAAGCCTACGTATCTTTTACACACATTGTAAACTATTACATCTGAATCTGTCTTATTGTGAATCTATTGCTTTAAACTGCAGCAGCTGTGGCTGCTGGCTCCGCCCACCTCAGCTTCCCAACATGGCGGTTTACTGTCAGCTCTGGGAGCTATCATGGGTCTATGCTTTTATCCAAGCAGCGTGTAGCCCAGAAACCTCTTTTTTTTTTGTACTAGCAAAGGCTAAATCCACCATGCAGCTTAATGTGCCACTTGCAGAGGCCTCATTCCTGCTATACTGCAGGTTGAGCGCACACGCTAGGAACCCACAAGTAGCTCAAACCGGCAGCTGCCGCTCATTTGAGAGAGACAATTAAGAACTGTTTTTAGTTCCGTTTTAGAATCTTTTTTTCTCAGTTTTTAGGTGGAAACTCTTGCCACCACGTTGGACGCCATTTGTGGCTAGAGTTTTCCTGCCTGGCCCACAGTCAGGACAAATCTCTCTCACAGGCATGCAGCTCGCAGTGGGCATCTGTCACCAAGCCTGGAGTATACCCACAGGGTGGCTGCTGGGAGCCAGTTGTGGTTAGTGAACACATTTTCCTTTAGAGCTGAGAACTGGGAATTTCAGATGGAGGCATAGCCTGGTCCAAAGCATGTAGCTGAGAAGGCCTGGGATTCCAGGCGAGGGCTATCTGGTGATCTGCACCCTCCTGGAAATCTCAGGGAGAACTTTTAGTGCCGAACACCGATGAGGCAACAGGTGAAGGCAGGCTGGAATTAAACCACTGGTGGACATGATTTTGAATTTATTCTGAAACATTTTATTGTGAGATTTTTTTTTTAGGTGAATAGAAATTCAGCTGCCAGTTGGTGTCAAAGTATTTCCTTGAACACTGGCTTGAGATTGCTGTTGTCTTCCAGCACAGATCATGACAGTGGTCTATAAGGGATGTCACCTACTAACGACATCCACATAATGACCACAGGGACACTCTCACTTAGCAAACTCACTAACTCCTCTCAAGTGAAGGCTTGCTTAGTTTGTACAAATCATCACCAAGCAAAACAGAGAGGAATTAGATTATGCTCACACTCTCCCTGAAGTAACAATATTAATCTCAAAGCACATTGATTTTGGTTGTATTTTTGTGGAAAAGAAATTGAGCTGTTAAGACTTACCCTCCTATTTATTTTTCAGGTAGAATAATTCTCAGTAGTACATAGGGCTTATTTTAAAATGTAGCAAAGCATCACCTTTTATAGTAGACCTAAAGCAGCATTTTCTAAAAGTCATCCTCTGGTTTATGTATTATTATACTATATACATGTTTCCCAGTATTAACATCTTATTTTATATGACTATTCTATACTGTCTAATCCATAATCTTTCAATCCTCATATTAAGTTGCTATAATTTTAAAACTCAAAATTCTTTATGATTTAAAACATTTTATTGCAACCAAATCTAGTTTTAAGTCCTTGAGAACAGAACATAACATATTTTTCTGGCAGCAAAGTACAAATTTGTTTTTCTTAGGAATTATTATACTTCTGTGTCTGAAAATTTCTGATGGAAAACTATCCAATGTACAACCAGTTTAAGTCTGTACAAACAGAAAAGCATTAATTTGAAAGCTTTATAAAGAGTGAAAAGTACTAATAAAAATGTTTCATGATTTTACTACATGATATAAGCACAGTTCTCAACTACACAATTAAATTTTCATTCTCTTCACTCAACAGTTCTAAATATCCTTAAAAGCCAATGTATAATGTTAAGTCTGAATTTGAAAACACTGTCATGGGAAGCCATGAGCTCAATGTAAGAATCAAGGCTGAGAAATCTGTGACAAAGGTTGCTGCCAATGGTAACAATGCAGTTGTCCAGTAAGCAAAGATAGCAATAGGAACTACAGGCCGAGTCTGGCTGGGGCCAGCTGGAACCAAAGCAAACACCATGTTTATTACAACCATTACATGTATTAACGGCTTCTTGAGGTGTTGAATGGATTTGGCAGCAGGAGGGGGAGCTGAGGGGGAGTTCAAGGATGTTTACATAAGTCAATGTATCTGTTTAAAGGGCTTTGATCTCTATTCACAATTTTTTTTGAACCAGTTCAATAAGACTATAAGATAAAGTAGAGCCAAAGCCAGTGTGGACTCAAAATACACATCAGAGTCAGCCGCTCCCACTTAGTAGTTTGCTCAGCAGTCTTGTATTTATGCATACTTCACTTTCACCTGGATCCTGAAGACACAGCCAAGGCCATGGGCTTCATGCTAGGTGGCTACAGTTGGTAGACAGGCCCTGGTGAACATCAGGCTGGAGATCTTCCCTTTGTCTGAATGATCTCTGCCCTGGAGGTGGCCCTATCTATCCGCCATATGCCTCCAGTTCCTTATTGGGCTTGGCCACTGGGGAGTCTTGGCAGGAGTTCAGAGAGAGAGAGAGAGAGGGAGGGAGAGAGGGAGGGAGGGAGGGAGAGAGAGAGAGAGGGAGGGAGAGAGAGAGGGAGGGAGAGGAGAGAGGGAGGGAGGGAGGGAGGGACGGACGGACGGACGGACAGAAGGGAGAACAGGTCCTGAACTCCATGACTTTCTCCCAGTAAGTTGTCTCACAATGGCAATGTCTGCCTCAGGCAGCATGTTCATTCCGGGAACATTCCCTTCCCTCAGAATCAGAGCAGTTGACAGTCTGACTGCCCTAAGATCCAAACCTTGTATCTTCATCCTGCTGCAGTAAATAGATCTCCCTGGAAACGCCTCCTCTTGACTCTGCATCAGTTTTCTGTCAGGACCCCAACTCATCCACTAGTTTACAAAGTGCTGCAGATGGATTCTTCTTGTCTGTTTCCTCGTTTGTCACAGAGGACTCTGGGACAGGGTGATCTGTAAGGTGCTCTGTTGTTAACATTCTGAGAGGCCCTAAATGGCAAGGTAAGGGTAAGAAGGACCAAACCCGAAGCTGTCCCTGCATGGCCTCAGTGTCAGTGACTCCTGTGGGGTGCTCCCCTATTTCTGGGCCCACTTTAACAGGCCTTAACTGTGAACATAAACAACATGTCATGAGGAACATTAACATCATTTTCGACAGACTACAAAATCTTCCCAAACTCTGTTCTTTCCCATCTATATATCCCATGCCAACATAAAAGTCTTTTAGTATGCCTGTCTTCCTACAGAAAACTGGGATGGTTTGTGAGATGAAAAACTAGGATTACTTTTATTGTCTTTTCATAAAGGATCTAAAAAAGTCAGCTATTTAACATTACACATTTAGAATGCACAGATGAGAAAGAATTGAATTTTGAGTTCTTGTAAGCTACATGGAAACTATTAAAGAGTTACATACCAGTAAAAACACACAAATACTTTGCAACAAACACAACAGAGCCATCTCACATTCACTCATTTGTAACTAGCGGCTAAAGGAAGTGTTCTGACACGTGCAAACAAGTGGGCAAGCTCTACAGGAGATTCTCCATGCATGGAGCACAGTGTCTCCTCCTCCACGCATGGAGCACAGTGTGTCTCCTCCTCCACGCATGGAGCACAGTGTCTCTCCTCCTCCACGCATGGAGCACAGTGTCTCCTCCTCCACACATGGAGCACAGTGAGTCTCCTCCTCCACACATGGAGCACAGTGTCTCCTCCTCCACACATGGAGCACAGTGTCTCTCCTCCTCCACACATGGAGCACAGTGTGTCTCCTCCTCCACGCATGGAACACAGTGTGTCTCCTCCTCCACGCATGGAGCACAGTATCTCTCCTCCTCCACGCATGGAGCACAGTGTCTCTCCTCCTCCACACATGGAGCACAGTGTCTCTCCTCCTCCACACATGGAGCACAGTGTGTCTCCTCCTCCACGCATGGAACACAGTGTGTCTCCTCCTCCACGCATGGAACACAGTGTGTCTCCTCCTCCACGCATGGAGCACAGTGAGTCTCCTCCTCCACGCATGGAGCACAGTGTCTCTCCTCCTCCACACATGGAGCACAGTGTGTCTCCTCCTCCACACATGGAGCACAGTGTGTCTCCTCCTCCACACATGGAGCACAGTGAGTCTCCTCCTCCACACATGGAGCACAGTGAGTCTCCTCCTCCACACATGGAGCACAGTGTCTCTCCTCCTCCACGCATGGAGCACAGTGTGTCTCCTCCTCCACACATGGAGCACAGTGTCTCTCCTCCTCCACACATGGAGCACAGTGTCTCCTCCTCTATGAACGGAGCACAGTGTGTCTCCTCCTCCACGCATGGAGCACAGTGTGTCTCCTCCTCCACACATGGAGCACAGTGTGTCTCCTCCTCCACGCATGGAGCACAGTGAGTCTCCTCCTCCACGCATGGAGCACAGTGTGTCTCTTCCTCCACGCATGGAGCACAGTGAGTCTCCTCCTCCATGCAGGGAGCACAGTGTGTCTGCGATCCTCTTCTCTGTGTTTTGACACATCCGTTACCACCTTCAGCACCATAGCCACCTGGATCCCATGGGAGCCATGGGTCCCATTAGACATGATGACTTCCTACCAACTGGCCTTTTTTTGACCTGAAACTCTGTAAGTCTGAATTCTACAGGGCACCAGAAGCCCTCTTCCCAAGCCTTTGCTTATTATTTGTATTTAAGTATAGGTCGGCCAAGGTTTCATTCCAAAGAGCAAACCTTATACCTAGATCAAAGCGAGCTTCAGTTAAATTCATCATGTGCTCTCTCTATACAAGGCACCATGTTAGCAAGGGACAGTGTGGCCACAAACTAGGAAAGCAGACAGTCAAACAACTCGGTCGAAGGGCAACTGGGGTCAGGAGGTGTGGCATGGTCTTAAGTGTGGAGTACCAGGTTCAGAGTTCCTCCTGCTTTCTCCTCAAGTGACTGCTCTCTCGGGAGGTAATTTCACTTAAATGATGTACAACACTTATTCTCACATGGATAGCCTCAAATTCATACTGTACCCAGGACTCTGAAGAGGACCACACCCACGATGATCATGGTCTCCTGGACATCACGATGTAGTCCTTCCATAAAAACCTCAAATTCAAAGTGCCTGCCCTGCCTTTCATCTGATACTCGTTGCTCTACTTTTATACTTGTTTCCTCTCTTCACAAGCAACAGTACCACCTACCCAGGTGTGCTGGCTAGTTTTGTGTTGATTGACACAAGCTAAAGTCATCTGGAAGGAGAAAATGCCTCCAATGATCAGACTCTAGGCAGGCCTGGAGGGCATTTTCCTAATTGGTGATGGGGGTGGGGTGGCCAACCCACTGTGGGTGGTGCCATCCCTGGTTAGGTGGTCTTGGATTCTGTAGGAAGGCAGGCTGAGCAAGCCAGTAAGCAACACCCTTCCATGACCTCTGTATCAGGTCCTGCCTCCAGGTTCCTGCCCTGCTTGAGTTCCTGCCCTGCTTGAGTTCCTGCCCTCAGTGCTTTTGATAATGAACTGTCCTGTGGAACTGTGAGTGAAGTAAACCCCCACCCCCAGCCCCCCGCCCCAAGTTGCTTTTGGTCATGGTGTTTCATTAAAGCAACAGCAACCCTAACTAAGACACCACGTCCTCTGCTTAACTCCATGATCAACTTACCCAGCAACTTGGAGGTTCTTCAAATATGCATCTTGTGTTATGCCTTGCGGCCTTTAGATAATGCACAGACGTTTATCTAGAGGGTCCACCTTACAACGGCATTCTTAATTCTTGTGAACCCACCTTGCCTAGTCCATCCCCATACACAAGTGATCCCAGCTCTTACCACACCGTATGTATCGGCTTCATGGGTCTACAGCTGAATAGACCCAGAATCAGCAGTTTGAGAGTAGAGAACCAGGTAGACTTTTCAAACCCAGCACCTTGCAGAGTAATGTACATCGTAGGTATAAAGTGCATGTCTGTCCTAACAAATGTCTGAGTAGCTAGCAGAGAGCAGAATGGAAGGTTCCAGTGTTAGGAAGGGCAAGCCAGGGTAAGACATGGGGTATGGAGCAGGGCTGTATCCCCAGACCCTCCACCAACACTATCTCTAATCATCAGATGACTTTTTAATAAAGTGCCAGGGCCACTTTATTCTTGTAAATTAAGTTCTAAAAGGCTTGACAGGCTCATGTTTTCCTTCAAGCTGCATTACTTAAATTTCGTCTTGAACTAGCGAAACTTAAAACAGTCACAACTTGCTAAGTGTCTATTATGTTTCAAGCAACAAATTCATCCTCTTTGCAAAAATATAATACGGCATAGCTTTGATTTTGACAATAAACAATCACCACTTGATCGCCCTCTGCCTTCACCATGGAAACCAAGCAAATATTTGCAGACATTCCTTCAACCTTCACAGATAAGGAGAAATGAAAATTATTCTGAACACAGGATATGGCAGGCTGTGTAGCTCATCACTTCCTCTGAAAAGCTGTTTTAACTCTTAAGGAAATCTATACGCTTTGGGAGGCCACATAATTACTGGGACTTCAAAGACAATTGCCAAACATGATTTATTTTTGTTATGGAGACAAATGCCTCTGCAGTCCAGGCCTTCCTACCCCTCTGTACTGTGCTCATCGTTACACAGGCTGTATGCAAAACAACTTCAGGAGTTCCAGCAGGCTACGTGGCCAGTGGAAATGAGGGGGGAATTGCAAGCATAGCTGTAAACTAAGCCCGGGTATACACTCTTCAACATCCTTGAACTCCATGGGCACTGCCTTCCTTAAATGGGAAGGAGCCACCAAGGTGTGGATGGCTGCACAGCACCAGTTTCCCATCTACCCCTGTCACAGAGGTGTGCACAGAAAATGAGAACTAGCCCTGTACTTTCCAACGAACCTGGGCCACCAGAAATGGACTCGGGCACAGAGCACTCTGATTATTTGAGGTCAAATGTTAAAGGAAAGAAATAGAGGAAACATGCTTTTGAAGATTAGGATGTCTCACGCTGTTCATCTGACAAGATTGAAAGTGTAAACAGGAGCGGAGAACAAAAGAGAGGACTCAGACTGCAGCACTGGGAATCGGAGGAACCATTTTCTGACAGGAACTGTCAAGTATCAGGATGGACGACTGTGGGATTTTATGACCTTTCTCTGAAGCTTCTTCTTTTTGCCCTCCAATCTTATCTCAGGGTAAAGAAGGGGCTAGGGAAAAAGAGAAAGGAGGCCTGTGTGAAGCATAGCGGATGTAGAGTTCTGTGTTGGACTAACCATCTCGTATTTTACATCATCTTCAGTAGAAGGTTTGGGTGAGCACCACTGACCACTTGCAGGAACAGGTAAGAGCAGATGGACAGAGAGTCCGTGAGCGAGGAGTTGGTGAGTGGCCGTGCCGGGACTGAAGCAGGGCTGGGACCTCATTCTCACTGTGCGCTCACTGACTTCAGACCTTCCTTTCCTTGGGGGAGGGAGAATGATCACCAGGAACTGAACTCAGGGCCTTACACATGCTAAGTATTGTACCACTAACATCTATTCTCAGACCTATTTTGATTTTTTTTCTCTTGAGACAGGATCTTGAGTATATAGCCCTGGCTAGCCTAGAACTTTCTATGTAGACCAGGCTGGCCTAGAACTTGCAGTGATCCTCCTGCCGTGTCTCTAGTAAGCTGGGATGGCTGGCATGCACCACCACAGCTGGCTCAGATGTGCTGTGGATGATTGATTGATAAATAAAACACTGATTGGCCAGTAGCCAGGCAGGAAGTATAGGCAGAACAAGGAGAGAGGAGAATTCTGGGAAGTGGAAGGCTGAGGCAGGGAGACACTGCCAGCCGCCGCCATGAGAAGATGTTAAGATACTGGTAAGCTACGAGCCATGTGGCAACTTATAGATTAATAGAAATGGGTTGATTTAAGATATAAGAACTAGATAACAAGAAGCCTGCTGAGGCCATACAGTTTGTAAGCGATATAAGTCTGTGTGTTTACTTGGTTGGGTCTGAGCGGCTGTGGGACTGGCGGGTGAGAGAGATTTGTCCTGACCGTGGGCCAGGCAGGACCAGGAAAACTCTAGCTGCACAGATGTATTCTTTTAGGTCTTTTGTTTAGTTATCACTTTAAAACAATGCTTTTTTATTTTTTTAAAGATCAACATTTCTAGAGCAATGTAGGTTTACCAAAAATCTGAGAAGAGCAAGATGTTTTCCTAGGATGATATCTGAAAGGTTTTCACTAAAATGGTCGCCGTTGGCACATTAGTGTTATGGATGAGCAAGCGGCTGGGTCCTGGACAGAGGCGGGGGAAGGACTGCTTACCCACAATGCTCTGCATGAGGCCAGAAGCCTGGTGTGGTGGGCATGCTTCTGTTTACTGCGCCACTAGCCTTCCTCCCAACCTTATTCTTCTTTTCCATTTCCACCTCTGCAAATGAAGTCACCCACCAGTTCCTCCAGTCAGGCTCTTCCTCAGACTCACCCCTCACCCATTTACAGATCTGACAACAAGGCTGGAGTTGTAGGAACAGGCGAAGAAGACTACAGCTTGGAAGCCTGACTACCATTGCCTACTATTTTATAACATAATTCTTAGCCCAAACTAAACTCCTCCCCCACCAACCAACCAAATCTTTAGGCTTAAGAAGTTTCCAGAACATAGTATAATTTCATGGATATAATGGTAGCAGTGTGAATTTACTATCTGATTTGAAAGTTGCTAAAAAAACAAAAAACAAAAAAGGCCTGATATATAATATATATCCTTAGTCATTCACAAAATACAGAAGAGGAAATTAAACAAACACTATTCTATCCTTACTATATTTAAAACATCTTTAGAATGAAAATTATTCTTATGTATCTTCTGTAAGCAGAGAGGAAGAAAGGATAACTGAGAAGGAATCCACTAATAGATAACTGCAGAAAATGTGAGTTCACTTATTGCTAATGGGCTGCAACGCTTCTCTTGAACTTGTCTCAGTTTCTAGGAAGAACCACACGAATACCAAGGACTTCACAAAGTATTTCTAGGTACATCCGCTATTGGGAGAGAGACATGTGTGAACATAAAAGGCAAGAGCAGGTTTCTCACCTAGACTCGGAGCTCCAGCTGCACTGTGCTTAGGGCACTGTGGTTGCTGCATGCAAACAGTGCAGGAAAGGAAGAGCACCCGTCCAAGTTCATGCCTCACAGCCAATTCAAAGAAAAGACCTTTCCATTTACAAACATTTCAAAGAATGCTGCTGCTTTCTAGAAATCTGCGGCAGATAGTTTCTTTATCCTTAAAGCTGGTGGTTGGAGACATGATTACAGTGGTGTCTAAGGAAGCATGAAGAATACAGAGTATTGTTTCTCTTCCAGGAGATGAAACATTATCTTAAATAATCACTGTGGATACTTAATATATGGGAACCCTCATAGGTGGCAGAAGTAGGGCCTAGTGATACCCTAAGAGTCTTCTGGAACCTTCTGAAAGAAGTAACAGTTACCTACTCTATATTCCCACAGTATACCTCTCTCAGGCCCTGCTCTGATATGTGGTGTGACCACAAAAATCGACTTCCACCTCTGTTACCCCACAGAACCGAATGCTATAATGACATTACTTACTTTCAGATCCCCAATACTTGTGTGGCTGGCTTTCTGTTACTACAACACAATACTTGAGACAATCAAGTTATGAGAGAAAAGGTTTATTTGCCTCACAGTTTTGGGGGTTCTAGTCCATGATGGGCTGGCCCTCCTCCTTTGGGCCAGTGGTGAGGCAATGTCATGGGCAGGAGCATGTGGAGCAGCAAACTGCTCACATTAAGAACCAAGGAGCAAAAGGAGCTAGAAGGTGGATGAGGTCACAATCACTCCCAAGGGCATGCTCCCCATAACCTGAAGACCTACCTCCTTCCTGAAGGTTCCAGAGCTTCCAGTCATCCCACCCTGGGGACCATCTTTCACACGCTGCCTCTAGAGCAGTGGTTCTCAACCTTCCTAATGCTGCGACCCTTTAATACAGTTAACACACCTCATGCTGTGGCGATCCCCAACCATAAAATTGTGTCCACTGTCACTTCCTAACTACAATTTTGCAACTGTTATGAACCCTAATGTAGGTACCTGATACGCAGGTTATCTCATACTCGACCCCTGGGAAAGAGTGGCTGTGACCCACATGTCGAAAACCACTGCTCTAGGGTCACCTGAGATCCAAACTCTGTCACTTGCTATTATATGTGACATACAGCAGCCACTGAAAAGCTGTCAAATGTGTGATCATTAGAAATACCGCTCCAAAATTGCTCTCCCCCACCCCTACAAATTCAAAATCAAATAAACAACAGCAGCAGCAGCAACAACAACAACAACAACAAAACCCAGAAAAGAACAACAAACCAAGCCAGGGAGAGGAAAAATAGTCTTTCTTGAGGTTATTAATGAAGTTATGAAAAATGTTCTGGATTCACAAATATGGCAACAAAATCCATTTTGTAATTTTTTTTTTTTTTTTTTTTGGTTTTTCGAGACAAGGTTTCTCTGTGTAGCTTTGTGCCTTTCCTGGAACTCACTCTGTAGCCCAGGCTGGCCTCGAACTCACAGAGATCCGCCTGCCTCTGCCTCCCGAGTGCTGGGATTAAAGGCGTGCGCCACCACCGCCCGGCTCATTTTGTAATCTTAAAGAAAATTTCTGTATGTGGACTGTTAGCACACGCCTATAATCTCTGCTCCCAGGAGACAGAGGCAGGAGGATTGCTATCAGTTTGACTCTAGCCTGGTCTACATAGCCAAGTTATAGGCCAGCCAGGTTTTGACAGCTCGTCTCAAAAAACCAAACCAAATCAACCAAACAAAGGCCTCTTGTAAAGAAAAAATTAAACTTTAGCCACTGTTAGCATCAGTTTATGAATATATATATTTGTATTCACCTAAGATATTAATTTACTGAATAATGTTTAGATATACACAACTATTCAGACGGACGAGGTATTTTCACCCAAGTCTAAACCTATGAAATCACCTCTTAGAACAAAGCATCTAGGATTTACATCCCCATAAAACTTCCTCCCGGGACCTTCCTACTACACTTAGGGGACCCTGTCCTCCTGGATTCATTGTGCTTGAATGTCATCTGAAGGACCATGAGGTGTATGGACACCACTGTGCATGGTTTCATTGCTCAACACGGCATGTGGAGACTGCCCATGTCAGTGCTTCTGTCCCACTGTGCCAACAGGGCAGAATTTAGTCTTTTTTTTTTTTTTTTTAACGCCCTGTTGATGGGTGTCTACAGACTTCGGTACAGTGAATGAACACCTATTAAATGTTTTTCTGTGTTTCCCTTGCTGGACATGGGCACTCGTTCTCTCGGGCACACATAAAAGGAGGCCAATCCTTAGTAAACACTACCAGTTTTGCTAGCAGTCAGACCACTGTACCCCCTTCCTCCAGTGAGGTGTGAGTTTCATTTTCTATGTATCTTACCCCACTCAACATTGCCAGCCATTCATGTCAGTGTGGACTGCAACTGCCTGTATTTCTGAGCAACCAATCTGTAAACGTGTAAAACTCTAAATCTGGATTTACTCTCTCTCCCTCCTTCCTCCCCTCCCCTCTAGTTTTACCATATTGCCCAGGCTACTCTCCAAACTGTAGGTGGCTCAAGCCAGCCTCTTCACACCCCAGCCTCCTGAACAGTGGAGACTGAAGGCATGTGCTACCACCCCCAACGATCTGGGTTTATAAACTAGCTAACTAGACTCTTTCTGTAATGGTGCAACAGTGGTGTCTACCATTTTTGCACACACGACCCAACAGTTCTAAGACAACCCGAAAACGTCACATTCCTCACTTTTGTCCTATTTCTTTTATCAAACTCCCAACTCTTTCAAATATCTGTTATGGTTTTCTCTGTATTTATATAGTTTTTAGACACTTTGGGCAGTGAATAGAGAATTAAACTAAAAAATAGTTTGAAATGTTTTTGTGAACATCAGTAACTTAAAAGTTTTAGATGTTAAACAGTAGTTTTACTGGATTTCTTCTACAGACAAAAATCTAAAATATCATATAGCCCTCAAGTTTAGCTAAGGTCAAATCTGAGGTTACTGGATCCTCTTGTTCCATTTCCCTCTAAAGAGGTCACATTGCTATTTTTCCATCGGTAGTGAGTCCTTATCTACCGAGGCATGGAATCTGAATGTGGGGAACTGAGGCAACCACCAAGCCGAGCACTCTAGGATGACATCCTTTGCACACACAGTACCATTTCCCCGTGTTTATGAATGCAGAATGATTATGACGACTTCATTTAGTCCCCGGATATTTTCAGAGTGCTACTCAATGTCTGACACTGTGGTGGTGATGACTACATACAGCATGGCTTCTGTCTTCATGGTATTTAGAGTGGACTGGTTAAGAGAAAATATTTGTCAAGAAACATGGCAAGGAAACCATGGTCCAGTACGTCTGCACAGGCGAGGCAGCTGTTTAGCCTGACCTGCTTAAGGGACCCTTGGCAGTGGGTCAGGATCCATGCCTGGTGCATGAGCGGGCTTTTTGGAGCCCAGTGCCTATGCCTATGCTGAGACACCTTATACAGCCTTGGGTCAGGGGGCGGGGCTTGGACCTGCCTCAACTGAATGTATCAGGCTCTGCTGACTCCCCATGGGAGTCCTGCCTTGAAGAAGGTGGAAATGGGGGTAGGCGGGGAGGGAGGCTGGGGGTGGGGGAGGGAGGAAGAGGGAGGAGAGGAGCACCTGTGGTTGGTATGTAAAATGAACAGAAAATGTCTTAGTAATAAAAACTGTAAAAAAAAAAAAGAAAGAAAATATCAAGAAACATGGCAAGGAAACCATGACCCAGTATTCCTGCATCATGAAAGTTCAGCATTTTAAGTTAAACACAGGTATGTGAGGCTTGTCAGATGATTTAAAAAAGAAACCAATTCAAGTCAGCTCCATCAATATTTTCTACCAATGAAGACACTTTCCATCATAGAGGAATGCTGGTGGTATTTCAGAGATGTAGAGGGACCCATGTGGCTACACTGTGAAGTCTTGATTATGTACACTCCTGTTTCCCAAAAGAGCTTAGCCATTGCCTAGAGTGAGTTTATAAAAAATCCTAAAGCATCAAATCTGGATATTGAGTCTCCCTTCTTTAAATCCACATTTCACAATAACAATTAAAGGGTGTGGGAAACCCTGCAGTTAGGAAGAAACCAAAGAACTGGGCATTTACCAAACTGAATCATATTTCTCTCTCATCTCACATCTATTTCTGTTTTGCAGAGCTAAATATTCCCAGGAAAATGCTTTATAAAGCACCAATTTATGAGCATGTGCAGGGCTAGGTGTGTAAGAATGTTTCTACACATGCAACTTGACATTTTTAACTAACATATTTCAGAAATATAAGACCAAATATATTGTCTTTTAAAAAATTAAGACATACACACACATACATGTATGAAAATCTGCCTTTGCACTGGCCCACAATGAGTTATAAAGTGCCCTTCAACTTCGGCATAGCTGTCACTGCCTGTTACCATTCCACGTTAGAACAGATGTAGATGGTCACCACACCTTGCTCCATGTTAACTACTATTTCTGTTCTAACAGTCTCATGTTTAGGTAAGGGTTATTCAATTCTTCATGATAAAAGTAGACTGTAAAAAATTCTAATTACTGGAGCTTTCTGTCTGTTGTACCCCATCTGGAAGATACTTATAATGCAATGTTGAAGGTCAACAACATTCAGTGGATAACCAGTCCGCCATGACAGAGACAGACCATAAAGACAAATACTAGACCAGGCCTGTCCTGTAGGAGTTCATAGCTCAGGGAATATTACTAACACAGTGTGGCTGGAGTTGTGAGAAAGTGTCATGGAAACACAGATGACTCATTAAATAGAATGCTTGACTTAAAGCTTCTTCAATGAAATACCCATAATCTATGTATAACAAAGTATGACCGCATCCAAGAAACTAATAAATATTTATTGAGCACCTACTATATACTCTAAATCTACACACCAGACTTTAATTTTCAAATCATTGCTAGCGTCAGAATTGCATTATTGTTCTCAAAAGAATTATAGAATATCTCTTGGATTCTTGAGCTTAGAGTTTAATTTTATACCTTGGAAAAACTCTAACACAAAAGACATAAGCAAGCATGATTCCTCATCAGAACTACATTTTCACATACTTTTATTTCAAAGTTTGAGCCAGTAGAGGGAGCAAATTGCTTCAAAGAAAAGCCTCAGGTAGATACAGAGACATGTAGGGCTTCCTGAGTGCAAGGCTTTAACATATGGGAAACTTGTGTGCAGAGACATTTTTCAAATACAGACATGTAATTCATGCTGTAAAGATTCATTACATAAATGCAGAAGTGTAAGAAGCAGTCGCTGAGCAAACTTATGGATTCGCCAGTGAGACCCAAGGTACCAAGAGCCTGACACTCCCATCAGTAACTTCTGGACCAAAACAGATCTGGAGCAAAATCTACCTAACTGGCATTAATGGGAAGGAACTCTGGTAGTGATAATTAACCAGACCTATCACCAACCCAGAGGCTGTTTTATGTCAAAGATAAGTCCATACATCACAATCAGTATTTTTCTGAGCTCGAAAACGGATGCCACTGTCTTGGGATTCCAAATCTTAGGAGTGATACAAAAAAATTCACTTTCAAATAGAACCAAAAGGGCAAAGTCTTTGGGATTTACCTCATGAGAGGAAATTCTTAATAATGAAAAGCAGGTTGATGTGGTACGTTAGCAATATTTTGTCATAATTGCTCTTTACTGTGCAGAGATGCAGGTGCCGTGGCGGCCAGAGGTGATCCCCAGGTGCCCTGGCGCTGGAGTTCCTGGCAGTTACGAGGCACCTGAATGTGGATGGTGGGAACCACTCGGGCCCTCTTACAGAGTACTGAGCACTCTTAGCTGGGGAGCCTCCTCTCCACCCTGTTCCTATACCCTTCCTCCCTTTCCAGCTGGCTTCCTTCTGCATTTTCTCTCTTCTTCCTCCTCTTCCTCCCTTCTTTTTGCCACACTCAGTCACTTCCCAAGCCACTAACCTATCAAGACAATCCATGTCTCTTCACATACACACACACAGACACACACACATAGACACACACACACACACACACACACACACACACACACACACCCCACACCTCAACACTTACTTCTTATATCTAGCACAAGGGACAGTGATAGCCAACAGTGACTTAAAATGAACTGAAAATTATAAATATTTATTCTATATGATTCCAAACTACCTTTTATCTTTATCAGGTATATTTCCCCCGGTCTGTTGCTTGTAAGTGAAACTACAAAATACATAAGACAGATATTTCGTTTTTCTTACCCAGCTTAGTGGAAAGAAAACTCACCAACAAGGAAGGGTGAGGGAAAGGCTGGGTCTCCAGAGAAGCCAATCCGTACTTCTCCCTAGGCTGTACGAGCCTTCTCCTTAGCCCTAGGTTCTTCTAAAAGCTCTCCCACCCAGTAGCACAGCTCTCTCTGATGTGCCCATAACACTTTCTGTTTCTCTGGTCAGTTTTGTCAAAGGATTGTTTTTGTTACTCTTTATGAGGGAACATGTCTCAGGCCTATTTTCCTGTTCAATATTTCTATTTAAAACTTTTCATGTCTAATCATTTATGATTAAATCATTAAAATTAATTTAACATACATTTAAATATTATTACTTTCCATAATGAATACACACATACATACATACACACACACACACACATTTTCCGTTGGTCTTTTAAAACTATTTAAATACAGTAGATGCTTATTTGAAAGAATTCGGTTTTTTTTGTTCCTCTTTGCACTGAAGGCTTTTATATTATTTATATTCAGTCTCATTTAGTCATAAAAGCAGTTAGTGCTATGAATTAGCCTCTGTGAACAGCTTTGGTTATACTGTTATAGCTCTGAATAGAGTTAACTACTGTAATGTAAAGTCACATGTCCGGTGGGCATTAGAGAAGTTGTGAGATGCAAATAGTGAATCTGAGGTATGACAACTTGAAATGTCAGTCACCAGGGCCTGAGGATCAAGCATTACCACGTGCTCAGTGGATAAACTATCTGCTCACATTTACAATAATATCCCTACCTGCTGAGGTGTGCCCACCAGCCATCTATTCATCTTACCTTTGGTCACTAGGGAACATCATCCCATGTAAAGGAACAGCAGCAGATTGGCTGAGGGAGAGAATTCTAGACTGAGATTTAGAAAATAGGGTTTGTGTGTATGTGTGCTGTGTGACTGTATGCATGTGTGTGGACATCAGGGTGCTCTTCCAGGAGTCAGCTCTCTGATCTACTGTGAGATCTGAAGACTGAGGTCAGGTTATTAGGTGTGTGTGGCAGCTGCTTATACCTGCTGGGCCATCTTTCAGGCCCGAGAACTGCATTTTTCTTTCCAGATACACTAGTCTATGTTTGTTATAAACAACTGCTATATATTTATCATGAAAAGGGTAATTTTGTTATCATTGGGACACTGCTTCCAAAAATATACAGTTATGAAACCACAAACCTTTATTACTATAATCCTTTCAACAACAGAATCCTATAATTAAGAATAAAATTCACAAGCTGAGTATGATGGTGCACACCTTTAATCCCAGTACTTGGGAGGGAGAGGCAGGACAATCTCTGTGAGTTGGGGCCAGCCTGGTTTTTATACAAGTTCCAGGACAGCCAGGGCTACACAGAGAGACTCTTGTTTCAAAAATTTTATTTACATGCTCAGTGACACCATCTGGACACTGTACTATGTACCAATACATGATATTGGTGACATTCTCAGGAACTGGACATTTAAAGAAACAACTTTGATCTATAGGATATTAGTAAGTACCCAAGAAAATCTGTGATTCCATAGAACAAAACTATAATCCCAGAAGATGCTGAAAAACCTTTAAGGGTCATTTAGATTGAGGGGAAAAGCAAATCCACGAATCTCACCAGGTGCAGCAAAAAGTTAGAGAGCAGCCATCACTACGTGTCTGTGTGGTAACCTTAGGAGTGATGGTCCATGGCTACGTGTCTGTGTGGTACCCTTAGGAGTGATGGTCATGGCTACGTGTCTGTGTGGTACCCTTAGGAGTGATGGTCCATGGTTATGTGTCTGTGTGGTACCCTTGGGAGTGATGGTCCATGGTTACGTGTCTGTGTGGTACCCTTAGGAGTGATGGTCCATGGCTACGTGTCTGTGTGGTACCCTTAGGAGTGATGGTCATGGTTATGTGTCTGTGTGGTACCCTTGGGAGTGATGGTCCATGGCTACATGTCTGTGTGGTACCCTTAGGAGTGATGGTCCATGGCTACATGTCTGTGTGGTACCCTTGGGAGTGATGGTCCATGGTTACATGTCTGTGTGGTACCCTTAGGAGTGATGGTCATGGCTAAGTGTCTGTGTGGTACCCTTGGGAGTGATGGTCCACAGCTACGTGTCTGTGTGGTACCTTTAGGAGTGATGGTCATGGCTAAGTGTCTGTGTGGTACCCTTAGGAGTGATGGTCCACAGCTACGTGTCTGTGTGGTACCCTTAGGAGTGATGGTCATGGTTACGTGTCTGTGTGGTACCCTTAGGAGTGATGGTCATGGTTACGTGTCTGTGTGGTACCCTTAGGAGTGATGGTCATGGCTACGTGTCTGTGTGGTACCCTTGGGAGTGATGGTCATGGCTACGTCTCTGTGTGGTACCCTTGGGAGTGATGGTCCATGGCTACGTGTCTGTGTGGTACCCTTAGGAGTGATGGTCCATGTTCTATTTTTTTCCAGAATTAAACATTTCTGCTTAACAGGAATATGTGTGAGTGATAAAGTTCTTACAGGTAAACATTCAAATTTGCTATAAAATATGCTCACAGAAGTCACATCACTAAGATCAAGACCTTACATGTTTGCCCCTAAAATACAGACACAAAAAGACAGTAACAAAATGGAACGATATGGGGTATACTTTTCTACCCCACATGCTGGACTGCCTGGGTCTATAGAGGTGAATCATCTGTTCCTGGCTTCAGAAACTATGGAGGGGAGAAACAGCACGTGGAATACCTGGAATTCCATAAAGTTTCATAGAGACCGAATAATAACGACTTTCTACAACATTTTAAACAGTTAAGTGGGAGAAACTCAAGCCACACATCTCTCTGAGAATTCCATTCTCTTCTAATGAAACTGGATCAGTGATTGAAGGACTGCAGACTTCTGAAGTAGACATAAATGGGTACATCCTGCCCAAATCCCTTTGGTTCCTTTTCACCAAATAACCATGATCTAGAGACTACAGCAACTTTATTTAAATTTTACACACAAAGCCTCATTCCTTTGTTGGTGACCAAGGAACTCTGCTTAAAAAGAGAACACAAGAAGCAAGGCAGTAGGGGCTTTCTTGTTGCCAGCTTTTATATCTGAGAGTCCTGGACTGAGCCAGGGGACAAAGAGATAAGGGCATTATTGCTAGTTACTAACAAATGGCAGGTAATACACAGCTCTTGTGGAATCTGACGGGCGTTCTACACATTCTCTTGACTTAAAGTCAGACAGCAGCATGGTTGCACGGGAAGCACAGCTTTACGGGCATAAACTTCTGAATTCTGCAGAGCAGGATTCCTCCGGTTCCCTTAAGGAGAGAGCCTTGCTCTGGGCTGTGCGCTTGCAGCAGCAGCAGCAGCAGCGGCAGCAGCAGCAGCGCCCGGCTTTGCTGTCCATGAAAGAGCAGAACCGTGAGCGCATGAGCCTGGAGCACGAAGTTCTGTGCTATGGGACGCAGTGGCAGCGAGCCAATGTTTACAATCCCCTGGGTGGGGACGGCAGGCTTTAAAAGCCTTTGCTCCTGCCGGCAGTGACCTTCATCTGCTTTCAAAGCGGCTCTCAGGTTAACCCCTTGGGTTCTGTGTGCCCTGGAGCTGCACAAAGGAAATACCTTCCTTTGAAGGACACCTCGCAGGAACATGGGTTTCTGATTTCAGCGGAGCGACACAGAAACACTGGATTAGGAAGAAAGCATGTATTAACTCTGCCCTCAGACCCATGGGCAAGTCAGGGGCCCCTGGATCTGGATTTCGAAGTGTGCGGTGTTCTACAAAGTGACCATTTCCAGCTTCAGGCTACAGACTCAAGCTTACAAAGCAGGGGGCTGGGAAACATGAGCATATTTGGTCTCCAGGGGAGAAGGAAGCATCCAATTTATGCAGAAATGCCCTTTCCCCAGCTAGCCAATGGGAAGCCAGGCTACAGCGGGGCTTCCTATTGGGATATAACTAGAAGAACAGTGCTTAAAATTAAAGACAGGCTAAATCGTTAAAAAGCAGCGGAAGAGAAAATGCCTTGTCGAACCGAAAAGCAAAGCTGACTACATCTGTCTTATTACTGTTATTCCAGTGGAAAAGATTTTTTATTCCTAATTTAAGAAGCAAAGATCTCATGAGAACACCACACATATACAATTTTTAGCCTCAAATACATTATTCAAAAGAAGCTATAAAGATAATAACATGAAGACAAGACAAGAGGAATAATATTTAATTATCAAAATGTCTTCAGGATGTAAGATTTACTTTGAAAAGAAGAGAAAATATGATGTCAGGGATTCATTCCTATTGAAACAGAGACTTTGTTTTGGTTGAGGAGTTCTGGGAATCTGGAGAAGTTTGGAGTCTACACATTGATCATCAACAATACAGCCACACCTTTAGTGAGGGACAGAAAGGGAGACACACGAGAAGATGGAACTGGCATGTACACGTCATGAGAGGAGTCCTGAGGAAACTCTCCCAGTCCCGGACGAGGCAGCGAGGAGACCAGCTTCTTCTTCCCGTGTGGCTCTGGCTTCCGAGCGGCACCTGCCCGTCATAAAGCACCTGTATCCTGTAGCTCATTTCATCTCACTTGCCATTTGAGAGGTACTGTTCGGCGGATTTCCTGGACTAATAACTGGGTCTTAAATGCTTCTGAAGAGAGTTATCAGGGCTGTTCTCTGATCACACACTCATCACACACATGTGCCCCCCAATAAATAAATAAATAAATAGATATTAAAACTGTAGTTTCTCAAGGGATGTTTAACAGTAATAAGAAGAACTATATCCCCTCTATCATTACAGACCATTTAACCCTTTCCTTGCTATCTGCTACAGAATTTCAATGATGATTAACTAAACATACTCCGCTCTAATGCAGACAGACTAGAATGTGCTGAGAAGCCCAAAGACACACCAGAGCTTCACAGAGAAAAGATGACATACCACAGCCAAAGTTTGCCATGGTTTTCTGTATGTCTCACATTTCACTAAGGACTGGACACATTTCATACCCTTAAATACTCTTATGAGACAGGGTCTGGGTGCTTTGCCCATATCCTGACATGTTCAGAACACATTATTAAGGAGAGCAAAGTCCAAGCTAGCTACAAATCAGAGCCAGAATTCAAGCCCATGTCAGGGCCACTGAGCTGGTCACCAGGCATCCAGACAGACCTCTACCACTGCCACCGAAGTTCCTGAGAAACCTATGTCTTGTCTCTCACTTTCAACAAATACTACAATCACTGCTGTTAGAGTGAAGACTCCGGGCTAACCAACCTTTAAAGACAGGATCTGTGTTCCGGTGGGACGTTCCCCTGTGTTTCTGAATTAGAACAAAATCACAAAGCTGCTTGTGCTTGCAATCCCAGTACTTGGGAGGCTGAGGCAGAAAGGTTGCCACCAGCTTGAGGCCAGTCTGGCCTGCACAAGTGAGATCTTGTTTAAAACATGATCACCCAGTCTCTGCAAGTGACTATTTATGCCCTTTTAAAATAGAATCCCAAAGCAGCTGATGACATGGTCTCTATCACAGATGTCCATGGTACAAACTAGTTAGGGAAACTTTTTTATTTATAGGCTAAGAATGTGCATTATAATCACTCTCAGACTGACCTCTCTACCCCTACCCAAAGCTTTTAAGACATTGTTTCTTATCTCCATTAATGAATACTGCCTTAAAAAAAAAACAACCCAAACTGTTGTGAAATCAAAGAAAATAATTATCGCCACCCTTTGTAGTAATGGTGTGCCACTTAAAAAACTGTTTAGCTTACAGTTAGTTTGTGAAGCCACTTCTATGTCACTAATAAATAACACAGTTGTTCATGAACTTTAATTATTGCCATAGAATTATTAGGCCCAATCATCTGGAACTGAGCTTTTCCACACAGTAAAAAGTTAGAACTGTACAAATGAAGACAAAATATGCACAGCTAAAAAGAATGTTACAGGGGCCTCTCTCGGTGAACAAAGCCAGCTCAGTCTGGCGCTTTTCCCCTGCACCACCACATCCGCACATCGTTAGTTGGAAAATTCCTGATATATGCTGTAATTTTTGTGCCCCCTCCCCCAGCACACTTGGGGCTTTAATGTCCAGATGCCATTTTCCCCCTTATCTGTCCCCGTTTGGGGCTCTGCCAACCATGGTCAACAATTAATACAGCCAAAGGAAAAAAAAATACAGTATGCTCCCTGGCAACTGGTATAGCCTCGCAGGAAATACCAAATAAAACCTTGATTATGTATTGTTTAACCATTTTGTTTGCCTGTAGGCCACCCCGTCGTTGGTGTAATTCAGACGAGCATGCTTCATCTGACGGTCTGTGCCGGGCACCATTGTTCCTGGAGTCTGTCACGCACAATCACTGGCTTCAGCCGGTGGCCCTCTAAGTGAAAGGAGCAGGTTTGTGGCAGCTTTCCAGCCTGCATTCCTTTTAATTAGTCAACTTGTGGCCCAGTGTTATAATAGATAAGTAACCTCTTAATATTCATGTCATTAATTTATTTTTTGCCTCATTCAGTTATAAGCTTTTGCACGGGGTGGGAGAAAATGCTCTTTCCTATATGGGCTTTGGTTTATGAAATAAGCATGCTACTATTTCAAAGAACGTAAGAGATTGTGTCTCAGTGATTCTCCACAAGGACAATTCCAGAAACCACAGGATACCTACACCTTTTTTTTTTTTGAAGCATTCTAGTTTTGCATTTAAATAGCAACTGAAATCTTTCTTTTGTATACATATGTACGATGAATTATGTTCCTGCCAGCTTCAGCATGGCTGGGAACCCTGCTTCCATCTGAACTGGGGGACTGGCTGGCTTACTGTCTGAGACGCAGACTATTCCCAGTCAAAGCAGCCTGACAAGGCAGGCAGGCGGCCGCTCTCACAGCTGGAGGCAGTGTGTCTGCCCCAGAACTTGAGTAAGTCAGTGGTTAAACTGCTAGTGTAATTAGTTATTAGAACATACAATTAAAAGGTAAGCTGATTAAAAATACAAGTTGATTTTTATAAAAATTAGTACTGTCCATTGGGATCACGAATAAGAGTGCCACTTAGAGCTCAGTCCTTAGTTCTTTCCAGCAGATAGGATTCTCAATCAACTCAGTTCTTCTCGAAGGCGGCGATGACACTTTTCTGTCCCCTGCGTCCTCCCAGACAGTGTACAAGATAGATGAGCTACAGACACACCTGCACTACTACTGTTTAACATCCACGTCATGGACCGGAAATGTTTACATTGTTAACTTCACCCACTCATCTGTCTACCAGGGACTGTCTACGTAAGACAAGCCTCGGATCCCAGGTGTGAGGACTGATGACATCATGTATCTGCTCCCAAAAGCTCAGCTGGGCAATGGAGGCAGACATATAACTACTACCTGAACATTCTCGATACCACGGAGAGGTTTACCATCTAGGAGCTTAGGTTTAAATCCTGGCTCCTTTTTTTTTTAATGGGTTGCAATCACCTTGACAAAATGAATTAACTTCTCTACGCTTTGTTTCCTCATCTGCAAAATGGAAAGCCATTAAAACTACCTTATAGGATAAGTCAGATTATATGTTGTAAGTGACATAGGGTATTTGCAGCCACCTGGTTCTGTATATTTCAGCTACTAGAAATGTTACAAAGTACAATCTTCACAAAGTGTGCCGGGTATGGGATGGGCTACACTGTTTAGGGTCAAGATTGCAAGGTGTGACCGTCAAAGGCAATAGCTTGAATAGAAATCTGAAGATTATGAAATTGAATGGACCGGGTCACAAAGGCCCTCAGGTGATGTAGCCTGGGCTTTGTCTGGAGGAGAGGTATTGAGAGTTTTATGCAGGGAATGCATGCTTGATTTATATGTTCTGCATTTTTATTCCAGGAACTATAGATGATAGAGCTGAAGATGGTCCTGGAGGCAGGGAGCTCAATCAAAAGGCCAGACTGACCCAGAAGAGCTGAGAAGATGACCTAAAGA
The DNA here is from genome assembly GCF_949786415.1 of Peromyscus eremicus. NCBI lineage: Eukaryota > Metazoa > Chordata > Mammalia > Rodentia > Cricetidae > Peromyscus > Peromyscus eremicus. Next base: position 17,095,825 of record NC_081418.1, read on the forward strand.
AACTATGGGGGTGGTGAGCAAAGGGAAGAGAGGGGAGTCAGGTGGAACAGCAGAATCAGGAAGGTCCGAAGGGGAAGAGTATCTAGGATGCATCCCATGCTTCTGGTCTGGGCAAAGAGATGTTGTTTGGAATGTCAGGCAGGCTTGCAGCTTAAGATGAAGGAAAGCTGGGTATGGGCTCAAGAGAACGGTCAGAGGCGCATGTGAGCAGAGCTTCATTCCTGCAGGATCACCTCCTGGAGGTGGCTGCTAGCACACATATACAGACTATGTGCCACAAGAGAGAAGCTACTACTGGCCAGACAGAGAAGGGCATTCATGAAACAGGCAGCAGGGAGGAAAAGCAGGACACCATGATGCCACAGAAACCATGCTGGATATTTATAAGAAATAAAAAAGGACAGGCGGACACCAGAAGAGGTGCAGATGAGGCTGTAAGCATGGAATCGCAGGGTTAACAGCATCCAGGATGAAAATGCTCCCCCTTGAGTATGACCTCGTCTTTCCTACCTGCCCTCTGCTGCCCAGACTGGTGGTGTTTTTCAGGCAGATTTGGATGCAGCAGAGAGATGATACTGTCAAGATTTAAAGGGGATCAGTTTTGTGCTCTAGGTGGTGAGATTAGATGATCCCTGTGTCTGAGGATGCAGACAGGGACATGAGCACATATAAACACAGGTTACTTTGTAAATATATGTGGTAGAAGTGGAAAGCTGAAGGAGCTGTCTATGCAAGGGTTTATGGAGGTGGTATAAATATGAGCTGGTGCTATGAACAGTGACAGACACTCAGTGTGTAAAGCTTGAAGCTTACAAACTTTAAAAATATCTAACTCTACAAACACCATAAAATGTAGAAATAATGTTTTGATCAGTAAGGTGGCACCAGCCTAGGAAACACCTTATGTCGCTACATACTATTTACCTTCTATCCAACAAGTTTTGAAGTATTTTTAGAGTGGACAGGAAGATAGCGTGATCAGAAGTATTGATAAATGGGATACAGAAACATGCCACTTCACATGTGTATTTGTATTTGTGCTGCAGGTTTGGGGTGTGTGTGTGTGTTCCTCGAGGATTGAATCCAGGACCTTACATGTTCTAGGTGTACATTATACATTATTGAGATACACTCCAGTTCTTGGATGATTTTTTTTAAATATTGTAGATGTGTGCATGCTGGTGTGGGTACATGTGGTACCACTGCATGCATGTGGAGGTCAGAGGGCAACTTTTGGGAGTCCTCTCTCTCTCCTGGAGACCCTGGGCTCAAATTCAGGTAGTCAGGTACAGGCAGCAAGCACTTTACCTGCTGGACCATCTCACTGCCTCCCTTGTATTATTCCACAAGGATGGGTCTCATAAACAGAAGAAAAGTGGGCTTTTAAAGCAGTGAAGTATTAGATGGTCTAGTATATTATCATGAAAGAGCTTCCATCCTGACCGGGTACTGGTAGAATCCTTTGCCTGTAATTCACATATATACTTACTGCTTCAAAGAATTTCCCTTGGACTGGCTAGTGGCCCTGTATGTTTCAAACCTTGTTTCTCCCCATCACTCCACAGACCGCCGTGCCCGACACCATGGGCCATGCTCACAGAAAGAGATGATCTCTGACCCCAGGTGAGTCAGCACAGGGTGGTGGGAGGAAATTCCTGGAACCATTCCTATGAAGGGTCAGGGACCAGTTACACTTGCTTTAAGGGTTTTCTTAATCTGGGCACTTTGGGTATTTACAGCTAGACAGCTGTCTGTCCAATGTCTGTTCTGTGCACCATATGGTGTTAAACAGTACCATGGTCTGCCATCCACTAGACACCAATCCACCTCCACCCTACTGTGACAACCAAAAATGTTTCCAGACATTGACAAATGTCCCCTGGGGGAATAAAACCTTTTCCCTAGAACCACCTCTATCTGTGAAACCATGAAATAATAGTGAATCCCTTCCTGAGGATATAAACCCAAAGCTAGTCAATATTTCCTTAGGCAGATGTCAAAAATGCCTTTGGTCACACCAGTGGTACCTGAGAGAAGAAATGAGATGTGGTGGTCTAGGAGTTTCATCAGCTGCACCTGCAACAGCTTACTTCTAACACTTAGAAGAGCCTATGAGCATGCTGTTAATGCCTCTCCCATAGCCTTGGTGTATGATGGGGTGCTTTGAGTAAAGGGCCTGAAAGCCTAAGTCAACAGGCACAGTAAATCCACTGAGCATAATCCCAGTTCCATTTAGTCATAGGCATGGGAAAAACGGAAAAGATTCTTTTTATTCTACACAACAATTAACACTACCACTCATTTCACACACACTGAACATTTCAGGATGGGTGAGAACACGTGTCAAACCATACCAACCCTCACACTATCGTCTAAAATTAAGTAATGACAGCACAGAGCAAATGCTCTTGATCCTATGGATTAAAAAAGCAATGTCACACCTTTGTGGTGAGAAATACATCGATTAAAGTATGTGTATAGGAAGGAAGGGAATCCTCAAGAAATACTTTAACATCTTTTATCTGGTAAGACAAAGACTGGGGTATAACTAAATTTCCTACATTACTTACACTTCTCTCTTCTGACAGTAATATTCTATGATTACCTCATTTCTTCTTGACCAATCCCACTCTCGGCTGCTTTTCTTCGCTAACTGCTACCTGTGTTTTCCAGCATTTTTCCTAGTTTCTGCTTCTATTATGGGCCACAACTTTTGATCAAAACCCTCTGAAGGATTACATTCATTCTTAAAAGTGAATGCTTACCATGTCTCCCACAGCAGAATGGACAAGGTCTACACTTTGGCCCCCAGCCATCGCCATTTCCTTCCTGTTTGCTCTGCCCCGGCCATAATCCAAGTTTCCTGCTTTTCTCTGACTGGCCAGTCTTTGAGACTGGAAGTGCTGGCTCGTGTTTGCTAAACGCGTCTGTGTGAAGTGGAAAGCTGTCAGGTAGCTGGTGACTTGCTGTTCACAGCACCTTACACTCTTCTTCTCTGAGTCTGAAGGGCATTATTATAGAAGAAATGTTACTGCTGGCCGGGAGGACTGGTTACTAGGCTGTTTATTTGTGAGACTCTTAAGTACAGAATATACTTGTGAAGTAATGAAGTTCTCATATAAAGAAAAAAAAACCAAGGGAATTTACAGCCAAGACTTTATACTAATGGGAATACTTAAAATAATTCCAAAAGGAATACCTGAAATACAAGAAAGAGTAATAGGTACATAATTGATAAATAATATCTAATAAGCTACTAATCACAATAAATGTAAATGGACAAAGTCATCACTTAAAAAGCAGAGAATGAGATTAGATTCAAAAAACACTATGGAAAGCCAGCTCTGTACATTTTCCTGAAACTGATCCTCTGCTAATGGAGGATATGAAACTGTTCTGTCTCTTGAGATTTTGGCATTAACCATGCAATTTAACATATATGTACCATGAAAACACTGCCATTCTATATCTGGTTACATGCTTCATAAAAATCAATGCAAATGAGCACTTCACACAGACACGTTTAGCAAACATGAGCCACACTTCCAATCTCAAAGAACTTTGGGCAATATTTAAAAGAAGAACTGTTGTGGAATATTACTTTAACTATGTGAAAGTGTGCTGCATTTGCTTAACTATGTGAAGATGTGTTGCGTTTATTTATGTTGGGGAATATTACTTTATGCAAAGATGTGCTGCACTTGTTTATGTTGCAGAATATTTGTCAACTATGTAAAGATGTGTTGCATTTGTTTAACTATGTAAAGATGTGTTGCATTTGTTTAACTATGTAAAGATGTGTTGCATTTGTTTAACTATGTAAAGATGTGTTGCATTTGTTTAACTATGTAAAGATGTGTTGCATTTGTTTAACTATGTAAAGATGTGTTGCATTTGTTTAACTATGTAAAGATGTGTTGCATTTGTTTAACTATGTAAAGATGTGTTGCATTTGTTTAACTATGTAAAAATGTGTTGCATTTGTTTAACTATGTAAAGATGTGTTGCTGTTTTACCTAGCCTGCCTAAGGCACCTGACTGGTCTAATAAAAAGCTAAATGGCCAATAGAGGGATAGGTGGGCCTGGCGGACAGAGAGAGTAAGTAGGAGAAGGAATTTAAGCTGGGGGGGGGGGGGAGAAAGAAGAGGAGGAGGAGAAGGAGGAGGAGAGGGAAAGAGTGGAGATGTCTGAGGCCAGCCAGCCAGGTAGTGCCAGACAGACAGACATGGAGGAATCAGGAAAATTAAGACATACAGAATGAAAGAAGGGAAAAAGCCCTGAGGCAAAACTTAGATAAAGAGAAACAGGTTAAATTAAGTTATAAGAGCTAGAGGGACAAGCATAAGATAAAATTGAGCGTTCATAACTAATAGTAAGTCTCTGCGTCATGATTTGGGAGCTGATAGTCTCAGAAAGCCTGCTACAAAGAAAAAAAAGGGGGAAATCACACAAAACTTAAAACTAGAAAACTAAGGCTCAATTAAGGAGCTTAAGAAGTACTGTGGGGTTCAGAGCAGGACGTATCCAAGGAAAGATGGACCCCAGTCAGGTTACGTTGTAGAAGTTCCTGAATTTCACTTCTATACAGCACTGCTCATGTGGCCAAACCACACCTTTACCCTGAATTTAAGAAAAGCCAGGAAGCATGGCTTTGTTTTCAAAGACAGTATTGTGTTTTAATGGAAACACTGAACTGGTACTGGATAGGTAAGAGCAACACCAAGAAAACGCTATCAAAGACTGAACGAGAGAACAGCGATTGTGTGAAATGCCACACACACAGTTTCAGAATAGAAGAGCAAGAGGGAGCTGTTAGTTTAGGTACCGACTTCTTTGTAAATGGGGGCATTCCTGAGCGACTCTGTAAAACCAGACAAGACAGTGCAGGTTACGGAAGGGCTGGGCTGAGAGCCTCAGGAATTTCTTTCCACTAATTTCTTTGCAAGGTTAATAGCTGGAAGAGTTCTTAGGTGACACATCTTAAGTAGAAGATGGGAAAAAAGTCTGTGTTATTTGTGACATTAACTCTTAATTCATGGTACAGTGAGTCATTTATTCATCAGAGAAGACTCTAATCTATTTGGGAAATGAAACTTTCTGAATATTAACTACCACTTATCCCTAAGACAACATAACTAGAACGCAAAAATGATTGTACAGAGAAGATTAAAATGCTCATTTAGACTACAGAAACTTTTTTTTTTGCATGTATGCGTGCAGTGTGCATGCAGGTATGCATTTGTGTCTGCATTTATGTGGGCATGTATGTGTGTGTGCAGGCCTGTCTGCTCTTGATCTTGAGTGTCTTCCTAGATGGCTTTCCATTTTACTGAGGCAGGGTCTCTCACAGAACCCAGAGGCTGACAATGCTGGCTAGTGGAGCTTGCCCTGAGGACATATGGCTGCCTCTAGGTGCCAGGACTGCAGGCAGCTGCTTTGTCTCCCTGGTCTTATGTGAGTCCAGGGGATTGAAACTTGGAAACTCCACAAACTCTGGAGGCTTTAGCCAGTGAGCCTGCTTTTATAGTTTACTAAGTTACTGCCCACTCACCTACCTTGTACCCTCCAGGGACTTGTTCTTACTTTTTAGAGTTTACCTTCTAGGTGCTCAAGTGCTGTTCTGCTGGAGCCCAAACTCAATGCCCCTGCCATGGCCTTTAGCTACCCGCCTACTCGGTCAGTAAGGAGTGAAGACTGACAGACAGTCTGACACTCCACACTGAGGGGCTGGATCCTCAGTACTGTCTGACAGTGTGTTTACAACATGTTCCTCTGTTCTTATTCTCTCATTGAAAATTCTGAAACTGCCTGGATTTGACTATCCAATATATAAGAGAAGAGCTAAGGTATATAGACTCCATTCTAATCTCTACCCAGACTTTAATATTGCTGAAATAATATGGAAGGTGGGAGATTTCTTCCACCTATGAATTCACTAATTTTAGGAATACTAGAAAGTTCTCCCTTTGAGAGACATTAATAATTAAAAACAGTCTCGAGTTATCAATACCCTAATGCTAGTGTGCTTGGTTGCCTAAGTAACAGGAGGCTGGTAAGAAAACGGGCTGGTTGGTTGTGTGCATTTCCTTCTGTCTTCACATGCAGGTGCAAAGAGGGTTAGCATACCACAGAGCTCAATCACAGCACTGGATGGAGGGTCTTTTCTTCTCACACGTGAGCTTGTTCTCACAATGACCCTGTAAGGTGCACACTGGTATTTTCTCCACCTTCAGAGAGGATACATCTAGGATACAGAGAGGCTGAAGTGTGGTGGTATTGTGTTCCCCAAAATATTGTGCACCCTAATAAACTTATCTGGGGTCAGAGACAGAACAGCCACTAGATACAGAGGCTAGAAAATGGTGGCACTCACACCTTTAATCCTAGCACTCCAGAGAGAGAAATCCCTCTGGATCTCTGTGAGTTCAAGGCCACATTGGAAACGGCCAGGCATGGTGACACACGCCTTTAATCCCAGAAAGCAGCCTTTAATCCCAGGGAGTGGTGGTAGAAAGCAGAAAGGTATATAAGGCGTGAGGACCAGAAACTAGAGGTATTTGGCTGGTTAAGCATTTGGCTGGTTAAGCTTTCAGGCTTCTAGCAGCACAGTTCAGCTGAGAGCCATTCGGATATGAGGACACAGAGGCTTCCAGTCTGAGGAAACAAGACCAGCTGAGGATCCGGCCAGGTGAGGTTAGCTGTGGTTTGTTCTGTCTCTCTGACCATCCAGCATTTCACCCCAATACCTGGCACCGGGTTTGATTTTGTTAATAAGAACTTTTTAAGATTCCTGCTACACTGAAGAATTCACTTAAGGTGACTCAGCTTGTTGCAGCCCAATAAGCTTCACATAAAAGCTGGTTCCTCACTGTACTGTCTTGGCAACAAAGTGAGATTTTTCAGAAATGGCTACTCTGACTATAGTTGAAAATGGTAGGAGAGAAAAGAGAACATAATATAGTCCAGGAACACTCGGAACAATTAAGGCTTCAAAAACAATGTTGTCAAGGAGGAGGAGGAAAACAGGGGAAGAAACACTAAATCAGGGTCAATAGTCACTGTGTAAAGCAAAGAAAGGATGTACTCTTTAGGGAGGGTGTGAGCTACTTATTCGCTAGTACCTATGAGACAGAACACACATATATCCTTCCCCACAATGCATTATGAAGAACATCAGGTATACAGCATTTCAAATGCCGATGTCTTCTCAGTCCTTCCTAATGTAACATCTGGCCTAAGGTGGCAGCCACTAAATATACAGGAGGTGGGGTACAGCCACTAAATATACAGGAGGTGGGGTGTAGTCACTAAATATACAGGGGGTGGGACACAGTCACTAAATATACAGGGGGTGGGGCACAGTCACTAAATATACAGGGGGTGGGGCACAGTCACTAAATATACAGGAGGTGGGGCGTAGTCACTAAATATACAGGAGGTGGGGCGTAGTCACTAAATATACAGGAGGTGGGGCACAGCCACTAAATATACAGGAGGTGGGGTACAGCCACTAAATATACAGGAGGTGGGGTGTAGTCACTAAATATACAGGGGGTGGGGCACAGTCACTAAATATACAGGAGGTGGGGCGTAGTCACTAAATATACAGGAGGTGGGGCACAGTCACTAAATATACAGGAGGTGGGGCACAGCCACTAAATATACAGGGGGTGGGGCATAGCCACTAAATATACAGGGGGTGGGGCACAGTCACTAAATATACAGGGGGTGGGGTGTAGTCACTAAATATACAGGAGGTGGGGTGTAGTCACTAAATATACAGGGGGTGGGGCACAGTCAATAAATATACAGGAGGTGGGGTGTAGTCACTAAATATACAGGGGGTGGGGCACAGTCACTAAATATACAGGAGGTGGGGCACAGTCACTAAATATACAGGGGGTGGGGTGTAGTCACTAAATATACAGGGGGTGGGGTGTAGTCACTAAATATACAGGGGGTGGGGTGTAGTCACTAAATATACAGGAGGTGGGGCGTAGTCACTAAATATACAGGAGGTGGGGCACAGTCACTAAATATACAGGAGGTGGGGTACAAATGCAGCCACTAAATATATAGGGTGGGATACAAATGCTGAGTTCAATTTTTCAGCTCATTAAAGATCGTGACACTAAACACACTTTTATAAGCATCATGTACACGATGCCCATTTCCCTGCCTTGTACCGAAGCACGACTCAAAGACTTGTGTATGCTGGCTAAGCACTCTGCCTGAGCCACATTCCCAAACTCTGACAGGGTTTTTAAACCTGTTCCTTAAGGAGCAGTGAGGGACGGAGGTAAAAGCAAAGGCAACTAGATTCAAGCACAGATGACTCCTACAAAGAGCTGAAAAATAACCAGTTCCTTTCACTACCTAGTCAATCTTTCAAATTTTAGACTTTGAACATTAAAAAAAAATCTGTTATTATAAAAAAAACTTGAATGGATAAGCTAAGCCAAGAAAGGGGAACAGTGGTAAACCAAGACCACACGGGCACGCTCACAATGAACACACGCCACTTTCCTAACGGATCCAAACATCTGAGAAGCGCGTCCTCACTACCAAATTACTATATGGTGAGCATGGACCATGGGATGTCCCGGCTCCTCCCGCCAGGAGCTTGTTGTCTAGTGAAGAGTAAATTACGGTCTTTTGTGGCTGCTTAGGTTAGACTCCCTCATTAGGGGTTAGTCACATAATGACCACGTGGAAGGTATATAATTTGTCAACTTTAGCAAAAACTGGATTATGGGGATAAAAAAAGAGAGAAACAGAAAGGTGTCTAATTAAACACAACATAATCATGTTACTTTAGGCCCAATAAATTAAAGCAACAGTTATTTAAGTCTTCAGGCCGAGGGAGGATATATTTTGGAAAAAAAAAAGGCACTGAGCCTTTTTCCTTGAGATGGCTCAGTGGGAAAGACACCTGCTGCTAAGCCCAAAGACCTGAGTTTGATTTCTGGGACCCACCTGGTGGAAGGAAAAAAAGTTGTCCTCTGACCTCTGGAAGTCCCGCCCCAACACAAATAAATTAAAAAAAATTAAGGCTTTGTTTGCAAATGCAAAAGTAATTTTTTGATAGTCCCCTTAATACTAAACCAGTAGGACACTGTACAACTAGCGAGATGCTATGCAGATTCCTGACCATAAAACATGCTCCCTTTTCAACAGAAATACTAATCGTGTCTGGAGGAGTTGCTGCCCACAGTCAGCAACTTGTAGTGAAAAAGGTAAAGGCCATACTCATGTACTTGGTTTCCACAACAGTATGATTTAAAGAGAGTTAAGGCCAAGGATGCCTACTTGATTTAAAAGGACAGGTTTTTAAATTTCTTCCCTCCCTCACCCCCCTCTTTACTTTCTAGCTCTCTTCAGTTTCTCTGTTCCTTGAAACACCCCACCTTTAACACAAATGTGTCTTAAAACAATTTTCATACTGGGTGTGGCAGACATGCCTTTAATTTCAGCATTTAGAAGGCAGAGACAGGCAGCGCTCTGTGAGTTTGGGAGCAAACTGGTCTGTCTATTGAGTTCCAGGCTGGCAAAGGTTACAGTCAGAGCTGAGAACCTGTCTCAAAACAGAAACAAAAACAGAAAACAAAAACCAACCAGACAAAACCTAATGTTCATACAAGTTTCCTTGCTTCTTTGAGAACAAATTCCCAAATACACCATACAGATATACAGTGAAACAGGATTAGATCTACTCCATTCCACCAACTCCCTCCAGACCACTAGCAATTTCTTAACGGACACAAACTCTCTCTACCAACCCATCCATCACACCATACTAGAGTTTGGCTATAACAACAAAAACACGCAGTTTGATCATGTTCTTCTAGGCATGCTCTCCCTTCGTGCCTGTAACACATTCCTTTCCCTGCTTTGCCCTCCAATCTTCATTCTTAGAAATTAGCTCTCTTGTGAAGTCTTCCTACACTTTCCAAGACGAAACAATACCTGCTTCTAGACAGATGCACAAGGATTTATGTGGTTGGGTAAGACATGCAGAGGACATGTACATATACATACAAGCGTATGCTTTGCATATGCAATTCATACCAATTTAAGGAATTAAGTCAATGATATCAATTGCATGACTTAATAAAATCACTTGATTTTAAGGAATAATTCATATAACAGAAAAATGGCTACCTTGCTGTTTTTAAAAAACAGCTTTCTTTTCTATATATCAGGCTGAATTCCCATGTGAAGATGTCATCTGAAAAACTCTCAGAAGACTTTTCAAGCTCAGAAAACGTTTGCTGATTACTATGGTTACTGAAGAATCTAAGGAAATCAGCTCTGGCTGGTGCAGGTGCTGAAGCTTTCAACATCTGTGAAACATTTACAGAATAAAGTACACGATGAGTTATAAAAATCACTGAATAATCCATGTACCTTGGAGAGGAAGCAATAACACTAGTTTCTACCCCCACAGAGGCACTGTGGCTTTGGGAGTCTCTGAGATCAGTGAAGGGCTTGTCACTGGGATGTACCCAACAGCCACATGCATTTTCCGATTTTATTCAGGCAGCAATGAGTGTTATCTACAGCGTGACCAGGCCATGCAGAGCTATGTTGGTTCTGGATGATGAAACCCAAGTGGAAGGAAGTCTGAAGCGAGCTTCTGGAAGGAACCGTCTTTACTGAACAAAGGCAGAGAAATCCACTTGGCCCCCTACTGCTTTACATCTTGCTTAGAGCTTTGCAGTAATGGAGATGGGATAACTGATAACTGAAATACAGCAGCCATTGTGAGACTGGGGGATGACATAACCAATGCGCTGAGTGATAAAGACATCTTTTGTTTTCCTCAGTATTTGATTATAATATCCAAGATGGCATCACTGAGACAATCATACCAGTTGTAGAATTACCCATCTCCAGACTTCTTATCTAGATTAAGAAATTAATGCCCTAGCCAGGTAGTGGAAACACACCTCTAGTCCCAACACTCTCAGATCTCTGCATTTGAGGCCAGCCTGGTCTACAGAGTGAGTTCCAGGACAGCCAGGGCTACACAGAGAAACCCTGTCTTGAAATACCAAACCAAACCAAACCAAACCAAAACTACCAACAAAAAAACTCCCAACCCCAACCCCCCCCAAAAAAAAAACCCAACAAAACAAACAAAGAAATTAATGCCCACTACTCAGGAAACATTGTATTTGTTATTCTGTACTTGTAACCACACATATGTTGATGCAAACAGTATCTTTACAAAATACTAGAGGACCTCTCAGGGCTGGAGAGATGGCTCAGCAGTTAGGAGCACTGACTGCTCTTCCCGAGGACCTGGTCGAAATTCCTGGCACCCACATGGCGGCTCACAACTGTCTGTAACTCCAGTTCCAGGGGACACAATACCCTCACACAGACATACATGCAAGCAAAACACCAATGCACATAAAATAAAAATAAATGAATTATAAAATAAAAACTTGTGGATCTCAGTTTTGGTGATGAGCAGTACAGTCAGGCTGGAGGAGCTAGCAAGCCAGTCCTTAGTTATGATGTGCGTCTGCCACCAAGTATCATCAGCTGGAGATCTGAGGGAGCAGGTGGGAATGGGGGCTGAGGCTCAGAGGGGATCCTGGGGCATAGCAGATGGCATGGATGACTCTGCAGAGATCTACCAGCCTGACTGATGTCAGAACATTCTGGATGCTTTAGGACTGGGCAGACACAGAAGCGCCCAGCAAAGGAGATGCCCAGAGGCACTCAGGAGAGATGGAGCGGAGGGCTCAGTGGCATTCTGTTAAGGAAAAAGAGGTGTGTGAAGTAAACTCCTTCTGGAGAACACTGAGTTCTCAAACGGGCGGGCTTCCACTTCTTCCAATGCGGGCAATACTGTTTTTTGTAAGACTTACCAAATAGTGAGGTGAAAGAACATGTCCAAGAGGGTTGCTGCAACCAAAGAAACAAGACAACCCTCCAATGTTCATCCCAAGAGACTGCACAGCAGCAGTTCGGACAGTCACACCTCGAAGATAAGACAAAGAACAAATAGGGTGGATGCTAGATATAGAAAAATGCCCAAGATAAATCAAATGAAAAAGCAAGTAAGAAACACAGAAGAAGCGAACAAATGGCCTGTACGGATACCATAAACTCTTACCTACAAATAGCCTGTACGTACATCATGAATTATTTCCTATCCTCCAACTCCAGAGAGCTTTCTACGAACAGCAAAAGGTATGAAACTTCATTCACTAAACTAACAGTGACCTATCTGGACACTTAACTTTTAAAATAACTCCACCAATTAAAAAAGGATGCAGGTTAAGAACACCGGCTAAAGAAATAGAGTTTTAAAGCAGGAGATGGTTCTAAGACACTATCCACCCGAGGACCTGATTGATCTCTAGAACACACCAACTGTCCGGACGCCACACGAGTGCCACGGCGTGGGCACCCTCCCCACAAAATAAATGTTTAAGAAGTAGAATCACTCACTCATAATGCTACAAATGGAACGTAGAAGAATACACTAACAAAAACCCACTGGGTTTTGTACACTGCATCATATAAATAATGTTATTTCTAAGCAATTGCCTCCCTGTACTAAGCTTCGAAAGGTAAAATTATTGGGAAATAAAGGCTATTTCCTAAATATTTAAAGCAACTAGTACTTTTCTAAAATGCATCTGGTGATTTGTCTCCCTGAAATGTCACAGGATTAATAATACCCAAGAACTACAACCAAATAATGGCATGTAGCACCTTTAAAAACAGAAGTACAGGGACTAGAGAGATAGCTCAGCAGTTAAGAACATTGCATGCTCTTCCAGAGGACCAGTGTTCAATTCCTAGCATCTACATGCTGCCTAACAACTGCCTATAACTCCATTTCCATGGGATCAGACACCTTCTTCAAAACACTGGCATACATAATAAAATAAAAATAAATGAATCTAAAAAATAAAATAAATCCAGACGTATATAAACCACTACGGAAAGGTGAGCAACAGAGAACAACGTGGACCTTTCTGTGGGTGCAGTGACAAGACATGTAGGTTCAGCACTTCATTTTTACAAGACACAGCCAAGGAGCCCTTACAGGACAGCGACACACGGAGAGAAAAGGTGGGTGACACCGTGCAGCCATCCCCGCACAGTCCCTAAAGGCACCGCGGAAGAGGGTTCTCTTACTTTAAATGGATGGCTTCTTCAGTCTTATCAACGTCTTGGACACTGTACTGTGCCATGTCCTGACTCTCTCCTTGTCAGGAAAAAGAACGACAGTGGCCAACACCCAGTCAGGAATGAGGACAATGCGTCTGCGTTTTCCCTGGACTTAACTTTTCTCAGTTCATAACGGCTAGTTCTGGCTTTTCCTGTCAGCACATCTTTCCACATGCAGCTGCTATAAGGAAGTAGAGTGGTCAGACACTGAGTAAAGCTACTTTACGTACTACAGAGTCATAGAGGCTTAAGAGAATATATTACCATTTACTAAATCACATTTTAAGTTTATCTCCCCCCTTTTATTTATTTTTATGGGTGTTTTGCCTGCATGTATGTCATTTCCTGTGGAGGCCAGAAGAGGGCATTAGATCCCCTGGAGCCAGAGTTACAGAGAGATGTGGGTGCTGGGAAGGGAACCCCGATCCTCTAAAAAAGCAGCCCGTGCTCTTGAAACTGCACAGACCCTTGTCCAGCCCCTAAATTTTAGCTATTTTGACTAACTATGCCATAAGCCCACTGGTAAAATACACATCTTAAAGTTACACAGTTTGGGGATATATGTGCTGGGTGGAATACCTGTCAAGCATGGAAGGTCTGGGGTTCAATCTCTAGTTCTGGGTCAGGGAGGGGTGCAATTTTAAAAGTTTATGTTTAGAGCACAAGGTAAGATTTTGTTTCTACTCTAACTCCATTAAAATGTCTCCCAACTTAATACTGACTAATTTTTCATTTAGTCATAGAAATGGTTATGATTAGTAGTTCCATGAGATCTAAGTGTGGTCCGTGAACAATCCAACCAGCCATGCATCTGAGTACAATGAAGAAAATCTTGATTTTTCTGTAATATAGTTTAAATAAATACTATATTTTAGCAACAAGAATAACAAAACAAGCTGGATTCCTGGTGCTGAAATTCCAAGATGCTTCAGAGAAGAGGCAAAGTAGGGGTGCCTTCAGGGAAGCAAGGGTTTGGGGGACGGTCTTTCCAAACCTCAGGCTCCCCACCTCCTCTACAAGCAAGCCTTTTATTTCATCACAGGTTCTCCACTCCCTGAGCAACCGCCACGGACTTGTGCAGGACGTTGGCTGCTGAAATGTATTTCACAATGATAACGAAATGGGTGACAAAAAGCCAAACAGATGGGAATAATACGAGAGCTGTTTTGATAGGAAAACCAAGTCTCATGAGTGGTCCTGGGGAGCTACAGGAAAATCCAAAGTCACACAGAGTGGTCCTGGGGAGCTACAGGAAAACCCAAAGTCACACAGAGTGGTCCTGGGGAGCTACAGGGAAATCAAGTCACATGGAGTGGTCCTGGGGAGCTACAGGGAAATCAAGTCACATGGAGTGGTCCTGGGGAGCTACAGGGAAATCAAGTCACATGGAGTGGTCCTGGGGAGTCAGGCAGACTTCAGAGAGGAGATGCAATCTGAGTGAGTTGGGAAGAATGTCCAATGGCTTGGGGACACAAATGTCACAATGTTGAGGTGGACAGATCACAGGGCATGTGGATGGGTTTGGGGAGAACTCCAGGGGCACACACACACTTCACAGTCTACCCAGGATTGCTATTTTCTCACGGTGGTCCATGCTGCATGACTGCTCCCACGGTTCCCTTCTGTAACCCAGTCCTGTCTTTCCAGGAAAAAGAAAATACGCTCTTCTGTCCAACTGAGGGCCCGATCTCCCATCCCCTCTGCAGAAGTGGGTGTTTTACAGTCAGGTAGAGAACAAGTGGAGAGTATTGGTTTAGGAATCCACTCCAAGTTCTTGATAGTTACTTTTTCTTTTCTTTTCAAAGGTTCCAGTTGTATTTTTTTCCCCCGGATCTGCTTTCTCTAAACTAGTAAAAGCTAGTTTTCTGGAACTAGATTACAGGCAGACTTTGGCCCATTTAACAAGGTCAGACTGTTTATTCTTGACAGGATTCTTTCCCACTGTAAAAAGGTACTTTTAAATGCCACATTCCAAACCCAGTGCCAGTAAGCCACTGAAGCATATTTTCCCACAAGAACGGATACCATGCGCGGTCCCCTACCTCACTGAAACCACCCAGCCTTCACAAGGTGTAGACAGAATTTAATGCCACCATGAACTCTACCAACTGAAGTATATCCACCAAGTACTCACAAAACACGTCCACACATTTCAGAGCATGGGTAACCTTTACGATGCAATTAATCAAAACAGAAGTGGGGAAGAAAAGGAAGGGGTTTTAGAAATTAAAAAAAAAAAATCGAATGGCAGAAGAAGCTAAATCTGGAATTTTATGTTAGTATCCAAACCTAGAAGTTGTAGAGCTTCTTATTCCTTATTTTGGGGTTTTTATGGTTGAGCTGTTAAATTTACAGCCCCATTTTTAGACTCTGCCAAGCCTTCAGAATAAACACATGAGCAGCACTAAAGTAAATTCTCCTACGTTTCCCCCTTCCTTCATTTGGATGTTTCCCCGAGATACTGAGGTAGATTATTCTTCCACGGCCAACTGTCAAGTTTAACCTTCATATTTATGAGGGATTTAAAAACCATCAGCACCCTTGCAGATGCTGGGCCCAGCAGTATCACTCACCCTGCATTTCAATCCCTAAAGCAGAGGAGAGCTCAAATCAGGGGTAATAAGAGGGTGGGCTCAGCCACCAAACAGCATCACTGAGGTACAGCCTAGAGACAATGGGAGTCAAGTCAAACTCGGGCGGGACCTCCAGTGGTACAGTCTAGTCACGTAGAAAACTGACCTTAGTTTCCGGAGACCTGTACAGATTGAGAAGGTTAGACAGAAACATCTCTCTAATATTCTCACGTGCCCACACGGACCAAGTCAAACATCTGATGATAAAGGAGGCGTTGTCAACCTTTTCTTGAGACGGTTCCTCCGAAGAGGCCGAGAACTCTTAAACTTTAAATAAAGGCTCAGCGCACAGAAAACAAAGGCACACAGGTTAGAAAGGACAAAAATCTGACAGACCCAGACACTCAAAATACAGACGTTACTCTGCTGGGTCTCAGGAGGCTCGAGTTTTCACCGGAGATGACAAAGTCGGCGGAATGATCAGCCGAAACCCGTGTCTAGGTGCTCACAGCTGATGTTGGCACAGGCTATCCAGTGCCAGGAGTTGGAAATGTATGCACCAATGTATTTGTGAAGACAGGGAGCTGGGCAGCAAGTTCAAAGAACTAGGAAACATTTAGTGGTACTGGGTAATTAGTGATATACCCTGATGTATACAGCTGGGGATGAGAAGAGGGAAAAGTAGTTCGGGGACAGTGTAAACAAACATCCAAACAAGCCACAGAGCTGCGAGTTGATTACTTAGGTCCTGGAGAATCATGAGGCCTCATTCATTTATTCACCCCATGTAAAATTTGAATTGAATGAATAAAAACAGATAAACCAATGTTACAAAATTCCAGTAACATCCTGACTTCTACTATGAGATTATAAAAGTCCAGACAAAATGGAGATAGGGATACCTCCCCCTGCTTTACAAGGTGGTTGTGACAGCTGAAAACAAGAAGTTCACACATCCGAAGACTTAAAGAGGACACAAAAACCCTCGTTCTAGAAACATTGTTTTACATTCCATCCCAAGGACCGTGCCTCATAGTCTGGCTATGGAAATACCACCTTTGATGGAGGCAAGCTTAGGAGATGAAGCTGTCTTATTACAGAGGGTTTCAGATCATTTCTTGACACTGCATAGAAAGTACATCCTCAAAAAATATTGAAGGTAGAAGACAGGAATATTCTCATCTTCTGGAGCCCTGGGAAGCCACTGCTCACAAGGCTCCATGAAAGCATTTGATCTCATCAACTTTAGCACGTGCTGTCTTCACGTTGAAGTCTGATTTCAGGCTTTGACATTTGAATGACATCATACGGAATGTTTATGACAAAATATAAAAAGTCAGGAGACGACTAGACTCTATGTACACCATACCTGGATGGGACACGCTAGCTGAACATGTACAGAACACGTGAAAAACATCCAGTCTTTTCTCTGAGTAAAACATCCCCCAGGCAGGAGCACTACAGTTCAGCCGTTTTTGTCCAGAACTAATTCACAACAGTCACCACTTATGAAGGAGCTAGCCTTAGGTGAGCCAAATGAATGCCTATCTTTTGGACAAGGAGAACAGTCATTTGATTCACCTCACAAGCGGGGCTGGTGTAATGAGATACCCACATATATGCACACCCACCCACAGCGGTTTCCTCTACAGTGCAGAATGCATTCTCTTTCCACATGGGAGAAGCTCACACAGTGCTCATCGATGTTTGCTGTTACCGTCAGGCAGGGCTAACCGATCAGACAGCAACTCAGACATGTTTTATTGCCGCCGAGAATGAGCAACAGAGGATCTGGATGGGTCTGCATGTTTGTTTTGGCCCTGGCGTTTTCCACGTAGCAGCCCTGGGAATCCTGTGTCCCGTTCCCAGCTCGGCATCGCCCCCATTGTGTTCCACTTCCCTCGCTGGTGAAAGTGAAAACGAAACCAGCACAAACACCCCATTGTTAGGTATGAAATATGGACTGGCAACTGGAAGTTTTTAACAAAACAGACCTGTTTGTGTCATGGCAAGATGTTGAGGCAGGAGGGAGTTACAGGAGCCTTTCCTGCTTCAGAGGTGTGTCCTGAACTTTCTCTGAGGTGCCGAGGTGATGGGCTTTGGGGTTTTTTCCATGATGCTCATGTAACACTCTTGGTTTGATCCACTCAGTATGCACTGGCAGCCTCTGGAGGCTTCTGTGGGAGCAACTCAGCTCCTGAAGCCGGGGCACAAGCCCTGCCAGGTCTCCGGAGTAAATACCACATGCATGGAGAAGAAACAATCGTAAAGAGTTTTCCTGTGTAAAAGATGACATGGTTCTCCAACCTCTGGTCCTACTTCACTCTGTCACGTGAGCTTGCTAACTGGGTGTCACACAATGAGCAGATGACTTGATGTACACACATCCAACGGACCGGCATCCACATGGGTTCTGGAAGGAGGATGCTGGGGACCCTTGTGAACATCCCACATTCTGGCACAGGTGAATGATGTGGGCTTCTCTGACTCCAGCCCGGGTAAACCCATGAGTTATGTGGTCCCACAGAACTCTAACCTACTCCTCCACTGCATTTTCCCCAGTTTCTAGTTCTTTTTTGGTCTTCCGAGACAGGGTTTCTCTGTTTAACAGTCCTAGCTGTTCTGGAACTTGCTCTGTAGACCAGGCTGGTCTCAAACTCACAGAGATCTGCCTGCCTCTGCCTCTGGAGTGCTGGAATTAAAGACATGGGCCACAACCACCCGGCCTTTCCTAGGTTTCTAAAGCTATATTCCCTCATGTGACTGCTATATTCAGATCTGTCTCCCAAATTTAAAAAAGTAATTACACACATCTTTGTGCATTGGTGTGAAGGTGTCAGATCCCCTGGAACTGGAGTTACAGATGGTTGTGAGCTGCCATGTGGGTGCTGGGAATTGAACCTAGGTCCTCTGGAAGAGCAGCCAGTGCTTTAACCACTAAGCCATCTCTTCCAGCCCCTGCCAATGTCTCCTAATTTTGCTTGTAAGCTCTGAGAGCAAAGACCTTTGTCCACTTTAGTTTAGTATCATCTCTCAGGTTCATGGATAGAACCTGGCACGTATGAGTTTGCTGACTCACAGTCACAACCCCATTTCCTTTCTTTTCCTAAGCATATGAAATTCTCTGAAACTGAATAGTTTCTTCAGTGTTTACCAAGTGCTAATCACACACACACACACACACACACACACACTGGTCTGAGGAAGTGTAAGCAGTTCAAACGGTGTCAGACTTGCAGTATTAAATGAATGATATTAAGTAATGCAATATTTAGAATCTTATTACTGCCATTAAAAATCCCCAAGTGATTATTTTTCTTGTACTTTTTATGTCTCTCTAACAGTCTTACTTGGTTTGTTATTATCTTTGGTGATTTCTACATGGGGAAACTGTGTTGAGGCCATGAACATCTTCAATACTGAAGATAAGGCTGGATAGAGAAAAAGAGCTTTGGAGGAAGGTTACATGTGAAAACACTGAAAAGTTTCTAGAAAGCCCTCAAGAACACAAGTTATTGTTAATGACCCCCCCCAAATTCACACGTGACTAGATGTATCAACATAGACAGGGGAAGAAAATAATAAAAACTGTCTAATAATTATATTCTTTTATTCGGAAGATGTTAATTACCTTTAAAGAATACAAAACCTCTTCTAAAGCTTGCTAGTATCAAAACACAATGAGTTAAAAATAACGTCCTTAAATAAGTAGGAGCACAATAGGCACACATTCCTGTAACACCCTCAGTTTTCTGCTCAGGACAGAAGTTCGATTCACCAGGTGACTAATTCAGCAAAGAGGACTACTGTCACTTTAAGATCTCATCCATCTGTGGGCCTGAGTTCAAACCATCTTTCAGTCCTAACATGAGGCCAGACAAGGGCAAGAAGCTTTCCTCGTTTCGCACAGGAATTCTTGCCAATGACTTTGTCAACACCATGGCACAAGATGAGCATTTGAAGGTCTACGTTTTACTAAGTCCTTCAGTGTTAGGACCAGAAGGTAGCAATGTGGAATACTGAAACCATTAAAGCTATAAGCAATTCTTTCCCTATTTTTCTTAGGACTCAAAATGCATGATTCTACATGTTGGCATTTATTAACTTATTCATTAAGAAGTATTTCCTGAATCCCCATGCAAACTCCCAGGTTGAACAAGAGTATTTCTCTTTAAATGCTTCACCACCTTATAAATAAAAGCCCCAAATGAGTACCAACAGGACAGAAAATACAAGAGCTATTTCTCCGGGGGCTTGAACAAAGGCTCAGAGGTTAGTAATGATTGCTGGGCAATCATGAAGACTGGAGTCTGGACCCCCTAGTTCCCACATAACAAGCCAGGCATCCCACGAATAACCAGCTCTGAGGGATCTGACTCCCTCTTCGGGCTGCCTAGTGCACACAGGTGCGTGCACCCTGAACGCACAAAAATCAATCTTTTTTTTTTTTAAAGAGCATTATGCTATTAACACTAAGGAAAGAACAGCCAGTTCCTGCAGGGGGTTCAGAGAAAAGGGCCTGTGAATCAAGCCTTGAAAATAAGCAATACATTTACATTTTTTCAGAGCAGTTAAGACCGTGGTCTCAGGTCAGTTAACTTGCAAATCTTTTGCCATTCTGCAAAGTGGCTTTCCATTTCCCTATGAGACAGAACATACTGTAAAATGGGTATTCTAGGCATTGGCGTGCAGCCCATTAAAAGAATACTAAAAATAGCTTATCAGTTCAGTTTGAGAGACAGTGATTCTGGTTTTATATGTGTGTGTCATATGTCATTTTATTATGTGGATTTTTCCTGCAAGCAGAAAAAAAATACCAACAGTGGGAACTTTTTAAAATGCAGCACCCTAATGAAAACACACCTGTTAATATTGCCATGAGATTCCAAATATCATTCTTTGGAATGAGGTCTTTCTCAGTTACTAACATATTTTTATTATGTCACTATAGTAAACGTAGAATAGACAGCACAAACTAGATATCAAATAATCACAAATCTATATTTGCTATTGCCCTTTTCTGGGGATAAGAAAGAATTAGTCTGTATTTTCCTGTTTAAACATACCAGCTTTCAGCAAGAATGGGATGTCAACTGATGTTACTCACAAGCTGGGTTACCATTCTTCATCCTTAACAACAACAAAAAAATCCAAACAAAACCCAACTGGGTTTCCTGTTTTTATTTATAGTTATTAGGGCCAATTTAGGGGATTAACATGAAGTGTCCTGCTGGCTCAGCTCATCCTTCCCCCAATTAATGTGTCCAAGGACTAGTTCCTTCATCTGCTCCCCAAGGACTCCCTTAATCACAAAGCCTATTCAAGCTTCTCCCCAGGGCCCCCCAAAAACAAGGAGAGTAACTTCCTAAGGAAGTGCAAAGCCTACCTCACCCTTCCCACTGGGGAGGCTCGCAGCTGCAGCCCTTTCTGGTGCGGTTATATAAGGGCTTGCTTCACTCCACCCAAGGCCTAGGCCTGGCTTTGAAATAACTGCTCAGGCCAGGTCTTCTCTAAGGCGCTGGCAAACAGAGGGCAGAGAGGGGGCAGGTGGGATTTCTCCTTCCAGGGCACACTGTATTTCAAAGAAGGTTCCAGAAGGATCCTGGTGCCTTGGGGAAGTATCCAGTGCTGGGAATGGAAGAGGTTTTATAGATTTTTGAGTTTGTGCTTGGCATAGAGTGAAAAAGAGAAAGAAGCGGAAACCTCTCTGTAAGGTGGATGCTCTTCCTGACCAAGCTCCTTTTCTCCACGGTTTCCACTCCTGGACTTCAGCTTTGCATAGACACAGCAGGAGCCTGGGGAGGCTGCTGTGGTTTGCTTCTCTGTGTGGATGTCAGCCTTCTGGGAGCATCAGCTGCAGAAGCGCTGACTCATCCCCTCACAACAATGGCCAACGATGCCACCTCACATTTCTCAACGACAGCACCAACCAGGCCAGGTTCTGGTTTCAGAGCCTCTCTGAGGCTGAAGATGGACTTTCTTCTAAGTTTTAATATAATATGTCTGAGGACAGTATTCCTGCAGTTTTACTCTCCATCCATCTCCTGCCCCACCAGTAACACAGTGAAGGAACACTACTTCCTCCTATCTACTCATGGATTTACTTCATACAAAGTCGGGCTTTCAACGAAAAGGATTATTAATATTAACTCCTGGATGCTCTTCTTAGAGCCTGAGTGTAGACTTCAACAAGATGAGCTATAAAGAGAAGCAGGAGTTAATTAAAGGAAGGACAGTTACAGCCCTGAAGCTTAAGTTCTTTGCCAAAACAAGGCCTCAGGTTCTCTCTCCTCTGGCCCACGTGAAGCCTTCACCTGGCTGCTGCTTGCTCATCATTCAGAGGTCAATCAAGGTCACTGTCTAGTTAATTTCTCTCTTTGGTGATGGCATCACAGCTTCAGAGGACTGCTTTATCCCCCCTGGGCAGGCAATGTGGCCGTTTCTCAAGCCACACTGCTGCAGACAGGTGACATTTCTCCTGCCTTCTCTGTCCCGCCTCTGTGCCATGCAGTCTTCCATTGCTACCTACGCAACTATAAGAACACACGTTATAGGAAAAAGCACTTAGACATTTGTAACTGACTCCTCTCTGGTGGCTGAGAGGTCAACAGGCTATTTCTGCAACAAACCTAGCCAGATGCACCTGCAGTAAGCAAAACACTTTCCCCTAAGCCACCATTAACACAAAGTGCAGACAGACATTCCGTTCACAGACCAAGAAACGCCATTGGGAGCACGAAGGGGGCAGAGGGTCATTTAAAACAGGAAAACTACGTTCAATGAATGGACTCACCACTGAGGTAAGGGCCATTTGAAAACTATAGATGCGGGCAAGGCCAAAGTCAGCCAGTTTAATTTGTCCACTGCTGGTCACCAGGATGTTCTGTGGTTTTAGATCACGATGCACTACTCGGTGAGAATGAAGAAAGTCCAGACCTCGGAGAAGCTGAAACATCATATCCTAAAGGAAATAACAAACATACAAAAGTCAGTAGACACCCAGAGCAGTTCAAGTGCTGTAACAGACACCGAATCCCCAGCAGACCTGTGAAATGAACGCTCGTCTCCCTACCTCTTCATGTTCCCATCTTCCAGAACACTGTGAAATACTAACTGCCAACTGGTATTTTCTTGGTGAAAGGACCGCTTACAAATACTTTTCTATGGGATAGGAAACCTTCTGGAAGGCGCTGGTGACTAATGCTGGGGAGGGGAAACAGGAGGTAGATCAAGGGGAATGTATTTTACTTCATACACATTTATTTATTAGGTTATTTCAACAGTCAATACATGGCAAATAAAATGCTTTAGTTTTATATGTATATAAATGATTATTTTTATAGTGCTTATTCCTAAACTGTCACTATGCGTCAAGCATGTTTCTAAATGTTTTCTGTTTAGCAACCTATTTAGTTAAATCACACCACTGAGCTGAATGACTGTTTTCATAGGTCAAAAAACTGACATACTGAAGGAAGTTAGATAATTGGCTCAAGGTCACAACACCAAAGTCTCAATTTAGAGTAGTCTTAAAAACAAAACAAAACACAATTCAGATGTCTTATCATAGCCTTGATTAGCTAAATGAAGAAAGAAATACAAATGACAAGGCATGCTGTTTCTCTGACTCTCAGTGTCTTTACCAGGGCTGTTTCTCCAGCCATGATGATGCAGACAGGCCAACATTTCTCCTGTCTTCTCTACCTCGACCTTGAGTTGCTGGCTTCCCAGAATGGATGGTATCCTCTGAGCTGTGAGCCAAAACCAACCTCTTCTACCCTAAGTAGCTTCTAGTTAGATATCCCATCACAGCAACGTAACAACTATTAACATAGAAAATTGGTATGAGAAGTGAGATTGTTGCTGCGATAAACCTGGTCATGCAGTTGGAAACAGTTTGTAGGAAGAATGTGCAAGCTGTAGGCTGGAGAAGTCCTAGACTGCTGTAAGCAGAACTTACTAGAACATTCCAGTGAAAGTGTATAAGGCTGGAATGCCAACAGGAATGTGGACACTAGATTGTAATCAAGAGCTTTCAGATGGAACAATAATTCTACCAAGAACTAAACTACAGATCATTGACAAAATAAACAAATATGATTGAGTTCTGCTGTACCACGAATATCGGAGTGAGGCTAAATTCAAACCTAATAGGACTGTCTGGCAGAAAAATACTTTAAGACAGCAGAGCATCCAGGCTATGGTGTGGTCACTGTTCACTGCATCTAGTTAGGTTTAGAGCATGAGTTCAAAACCAAAAATGGAAGAGAATGATGAAAAAAAAAATCTGTGCAATTAGAGAGCAGAGTGTCTTTAGACCTGTGGACAGGGCTGAGGATGTGAGTGAGGAGAAAGCAATTACACTGGTTAAAGAGATTAATTAGTGCCAAGAAAGGGAAGCCACAGACTTTCCATGAAGACAGTAAGAAAGGTGCTTTGCCTGAGCGTTCCCATTCAGAGAAGACACCAGAGTAGAAAACTGTAAGCTCCTCTGGAAATCTTTCCTTTGAAAAAGAGAACCCTTGATGTAAAAACAATAAGCCTGGATAAAGAATGTTACCACACAGAGGCCCTAGACTTCAAAAGGGATGCATGGGGAAACGTTTCCTACGGTTTGAGGTGCAGGTGCGTGGAGGCCACTGCTGCCATACTCCTTGGGGGGTAGGACATCTCAAGCTGGCATCAGAACTTGTCACCCACGTGGTACTGTTTCCAGGCAAGCAGGATGCAATGGTTACAAGATAATGGAAGCTCTCCCCAAGGTTCCAGAAAAAAGCCAATGTTAGCAGGGTTAGAGTACCTGGAGAAGATCTAAGAAGTTGACATGTACAGAGGGGAAGTGACGAAGCCAAACTCTGAGTGGGGACTACAGGACACTGGAGATGCCAAGACTGTGGGGCATTTGATGAGGAAGGCTGTAGAAACGGAGTGACACTGGCCTACGACAGAGACGTGCATGCTACAGGCAAGGGTGGTAGAGGAAAGGCTATTTGAGGTCATGGGCGCTCAGATGATGCCATCAAAGGCCTGCAGGTTGGGAGTGCCAGGGCTCAGTGTCTGCCTGACAGGTTTCAGTCCTGCTTTGGCCTACGCTTTCCTTTGCTAGTCTCCTGTTCTTCCCTCTGGAATGGGATGGGAGTGTCTATTCCATGCTATTGTACAAAGGATGTAACTTGTGTTCTGATTTTATAGGGGCTTACAGCTAAGAATCTGCCCTGAGTCTCAGGAGACTGGGTTTTTGAACAGTGTTTGAATTATTACAACTGGGGATTCTTGAAGCTAGATTGAGTAAAGTTTGTATTAACTATGAAGTGGTCATGAGCCTCTGAGGGCAAGGGATGAATGTTGTGGTATGAACATGAAATATTCCTCATAGGTTCACGTGTTTGAACACGATGTTCCCCATTGACAGCCCCGGTGGGGGGAGGGGCTGTGGAACCTTCAGGAGGCATGGCTAGCTTAGGCCAGGAGAAAAGCCTTGAGAGTATCTGGCCCCCTTCTGCCTTGAGTTCTCCACTTCTTGGTTGTCACCTTTATGTTATCACCAGTCTCATACTTCAGCTGTCACAGCTGTGACCTGCCGCAGCCATTGTGCCTTCCTCACGATGACAGACTATTCTAAACAGTGAGACAAAATGAACCTGTCTGCAACTGGGTGGCTTCCGTCCAGTATTTAGTTAGGGCAACAGAAAAATAACTAATACAATCACTGAACCAGTTTACTGAGAACAGCACTGGTTCTGGGTTCACTTTCTGGAGTTTAGAATTCTGTCTTCTTAAAATCAAATCCTTAGCTTTTCTACCTGTCACATGGAGAAAATAGCACTTAGTTTTCCTAATAGGAGGTTCCAATCAACACAGGCAACCTGAGAGGCTAGTTTCAGGCCCACGGAAAGCATTTAACAGATGGACTTGGTAAGGCGAGAATGGCTGGGTTGTCTCCTGTTTTCCGGGAGAGCCAGATCCACAAAACTACAGAACATGCAGCCAGTTGTAAGGCGAGCGCGAACAAGGGGCTAAGAGGGGGCATGCAGTGATACAGGAGATCAGACGTGATTTCTGAGACCCCCTCATGGGCATTCTGAGCTGGCAGGAGCTGCCTTCTAAGCTTCCAAATGTGTCTATCTTGGAGGAGACCTGCTCTGGTGAGGGGTGGCCTTGCAATCCTTGGGAACTACTATCAGGCAGACACCTTGCAGTGAGTAGACAGCAGTGTGAAAATGAAGCAGAGGACGCCAAACTTAGTTGTCTTTTTGCTAAGGCAAATGTACTTTTATTAGGAACACATTCACAGAGCTTGTAAGCACTAGCTTTTTAAAAAGCATGACTAACTTCAAGTAATGTCACTCATCATCTTGACTTCCTATACACTGATCATCATTCTTTTAAAGTAGCACAGGGAATAAATCTGCTTGCTTCATGTTGCACTGTTCAAACAACTTACTTAAGTAGAAAATTCAGAATATAAAATTTAAAAACTTGAACTAATTAACTGATAAAGCCCACATGAACTTACAAAAAGCCTGAACTATGGAGTAAAAAAGTATCCACTGCCTTTGTTTTAATATAGCACACTACATTTTTAATCATAAATCAAAAAACAAGTATATATGATCTTAAGCTTAAAGAAGACATGTATACAGCAGAGGAAGAAGAAAACTCTACTTATAATCTAATAAGAGAACAGAAAAAATTCACTATCAATCTTTGTGCATCTTTCTATTTTCTTTTCAAAATAACATACATTTGTAGAAATAAAATATATTTAAACAACAGTTGATCTATATATTTTATAGTGTTAAAGATACAATTTACTGGGCTGGTGAAATAGCTCTCTGGGTAGAATTGCTTGCTAACAAGTCTGATCTGAGTCTACCCCTGGAACACACAGTGGAAGGACAGAAGTGATTCCAAAAATATGTCCTCAGACTTCACACACACACTCGAACGCACCCCCCCAACTTCACAACAAAAAAAATTATTGAGAACATTTTGTAAGTTAAACAAAATTCTTCTATTAGCTACTTTTATACAATGTAACGTTTAGTGGCTATGTGGCCTACCTTCCTGAGGTATGTCATTAATTATTATTTGGTGTTGTTTTTGGTACCCGTAGTGGAGGTCAAGCTCTTTAAAGGCTAAGGTGACTTGCTAAAACCATATCCAAGCATGGATTAAGTAGTATGGATCCACATCACCTTGCTCATATTCAGTCCATGTTAATGACATCGAGAGGTAACTCCTCTACGTAAGAATTTACTACTCAAAAGTTGGGCGGTGGTGGTGTGTAGCTAATCCCATAACAGTGGTGCTGCCTTTAATCCCAGGACTTGGGAGGCAGAAACAGGTGGATGGATCCCTGAAGTCGAGGCCCGTCTAGTCTACAGAGCGAGTTCCAGCACAGCCAGGGCTACACAAGGAAAGCGTGTCCGCAGGAGGAGAGGTAGTGGAACGCACTGCAAACTCAGGCACCAAATGAAGACATGGCTGCAACTCTACAGAGCAGTATGCATGAATGAACTGCAGTACCACTCAATGAAGAATCTGTTTCCGCATAAGAACTGTTTTTATAAAGAATTCGACTGTCTGTGTGCTTTATCTCACTTTACAGCAGTGGTTCTTAACCAGTAGGTGGGGGTCGCGACCTTTTCACAGAGGTCACGTATCAGATATACTGCATATCAGATATTTACACTAGGATTCATAACAGTGGCAAATTCACAGTTATGCAGTAGCAACTAAAATAATGTTATGATGGGGGGTCATCATGACATGAGGAACTGTGTTTAAAGAATTGCGGCATTAGGAAGTTGAGAACCACTGCTTTACAGTGCAATAAGACATACTTTTAGTCAGCTCAAGATTTTAATCTAAACTAACCTGTCCTACAGAAGTCCCAAATCCCCCACAGTAGTCCAAGTGGCAGTGCAATGAAATCAGATGTCAGGGAACCTAGGGGTGCACCCCACTCGGCTCTTCAAGGTGAACACACCTTGAGACGTCTCCCTAGTAGTCACCAAGCACAGTTCTTCTTCTTCTCCTTCTCCTTCTTTTGTTTTGTTTTTTCGAGACAGGGTTTCTCTGTGCAGTTTTGGTGCCTGTCCTGGATCTCGCTCTGTAGACCAGGCTGGCCTCGAACCCACAGAGATACGCCTGCCTCTGCCTCCCGAGTGCTGGGATTAATGGTGTGTGCCACCGCCGCCATGCTACACAGTTACTCTTGTGGTAAGCTGACATGTGGGGGCCTTACTCTCTCTTTCTAAACACATGACAGGAAGTGTGTTTCCACAGGATACTAGGGTGGATAGTCTGGCTCTGGGTGACAGTGGCTTAGAAGGAGGTCAGCCCTTGGCTGCTCCTTCAAAGACTCCAGACCTCAGTCTGAACCCCAGGAATCTCTGAGTCTTGCAAATCAAATGTATCTTTTAGGTTCTAGAGGTTGACTCTGCCTATTTCTTTAAATAAAAATAAGCAAACTAAAAAACTTTCAGAAACTTTTAATCAGAAAAAGCTTTATGATGGGTCCTAATTTCCAACTACATATGGCACAAGTTAATTTCCTAATGATAATGAAATATCCAACATAAACCTTCTGACTGATCTCAGAAATGGAAGCTTTAAAATGACTAATTCTGGCGATACGCATACACACACACACACACACACACACACACACACACACACACACACACTGATTTATTATTTATTGTTGGGTTATTTATGTTCTCAAAGTTAATCTTTAAGAATACAAAACATTTATTCATTCAAAAATTAAAAGACACAATTTGTAGACAGTACTACTTATTTTTCTCCTTATAATACATAAGCCATGTTCTTTTATTAACATAGTATTTTTATTGATTATTTGGAAATTTCACATAATCCACCTCAAACACATTCGCTTCTTAGTCCTCCTAGGTCCACCCCCCATTCTGGTAACCTCCCCCAAAACAAAAGTAGGAGAAAAAAAAGAAAATAATAACTAAGTCCAATTTGTGTTGTCCATATACTCCCTGGGGCATGGTCAGACTCCTAGTGGTCAGTCCCTTATAGAAAACTGGTTCTTCCCCACCTCATCCCCACCAGATGCCATCAACTATGAAGAGCTAAACTTCCGCTTCCCTATCACAATTTTTAAGATTTCCCTTCAAAGCTGGGCGGTGGTGGCACACGCCTTTGACTCCAGCACTCGAGAGGCAGAGGCAGGCGGATCTCTGTGAGTTCGAGGCCAGTCTGGTCTACAGAGCAAGTTTCAGGACAGGCACCAAAGCTACACAGAGAAACCCTGTCTCAAACATCCAAAGAGTTCTCTCAAAAGGCTTTGTGTCTAGACTGCTTCTTTCTGGGGGAGGGTGGGGTGGAACCCTTCTGTGTCTCCCATTTCCAACTGAGTCTGCAGTCATGGATACCACTGTAAAAGAAGGTGCCTTGCTCTTTAGAGTCAGTGGGAACCCAGATCCTGGATTTCTGGCTACAGCATGGGCCACAGACATCCTCACGGCTTCAGGTGGCAGCACAGACCATAGACATCCCCATGGCCTTCGGTGGTAACATGGGCCATGGACACCAACGTGGCTTTGAAAGCCATGTTCTTCGCAAAGATAGGATTAGAGTTTCTTCAGAGCTGGATGCCATGGCAGCTGCCTGTAAGCTGAACACTCAGGACCTGGAGTCTGAGGCCAGTGTGGGTTACATGACTAGACACTGGCCCCTCAATAAGGCTCCCACCCTTAAATCTGCATACTACCTTGTTTCCAAGGAATGTTAGGAATGTCAGTTCCTATGGAGTCTCTAAACCGTTCCTAAATGTCAGTTTAAAACGTCACATGTCAAGCAGGGCTTTTCCCGACAACCAGGTAACAGCAGATTGAACTGAGGTGGGTGTTACGGCTACAGGAGGTGTGGTAAAAGCTACCTGAGCCCACAGGTAAGTGATGATGATGTCAGAGGGAGAGCAGAGGATTTCAAGCAGCAACAAAGGCTAGTCATGCCAGAATCAATTTTTCGTTATTACTGATATTGATACACTTTTAACTGTAGTAAAGGACACCTCTGTGTGGAGGCTATAGGTCAGTTTGGAGTGTCACTGCTATGACTTTAACTGTATGTTCAATACTAAGCCATTCATGTTACTGGGGAGCCAATCTCTAGAACTGTTGCATCTTGCCAAACTTGGAACTCTGTGCTACTTAACCACAATCCCTGCCTTCCTCTCCCCTCAGCCCTGGCAGCTACCTTGCCTCTGATTTTACTCTACACACCTCATATGTGGAATCACAGTGCATCTTTTTGGGCATGGCTCATTTTACTTAGAGTAAGTCTACACAATGAATTATGTACCAGTGCTTCTTTCTAGAGACTGTTTAGTATATAAATACATCATTTCCCACCTTTCCACCCACCGATGGACATGAACACCTCTACTTGCTGGCTTCTGTGAGACAGGCTGCTTTGAACATAGGTGTTCAATTGTATTTGCAATCTCCACTTTCAATTCTTTTGGATACATACTCAATAACGGGATTGCTGGACCTAGTCCCAGGACCTGTAAAATCTAAGTTCTTCCACAAACAGTGTAGCATTGTTAACTAAAGACTAAATGGAGAGTGAAAAATCCACGTTACAGTCCTGTTGAGTGAATCAGGTGGGTTTACCCATCCCCTGGAGATTGTGCCCACTGCTTTCTGGGAAAACCTGTGCAGGGTCACTACATTAAGCTTACACTTTGGACTTAACTCACAACTCCAAAGACCTTTGCTCCTATTGCGTTCTCTGATCAATTTCTAATGATAATGGCAACCTTTAGAGGCTCTTTTATACACAGTCATGCAGGAATAAGACGAGTTCTCGCATCAGTTCACAAGGGAATGTTATGCTCAAAACCTACAAAGAGCAAAAAGTTCTTAAGAAGTGAGAAGAAGATTCAAGGTAGATTCTTTAACATGTTCGAGTTGCCTCAGAAGTTCTAAGAATGGTGAATTTAAAGTGGGCAGTGAATCAAAAGACTGGGGGACAGACTCCAAGAGTCACACATGAGCTCGGCTCCAAAGAAGAGCATGGTTGGGCTGTGCCCCACTAGTGCCTGTCACTGGGCAGGAGGGGAATGACACCTCGCGGGGCCTCAGTAGAAACAAAGTCATGAGTCCTCACTAGACGCGCTGGCT
This sequence comes from Peromyscus eremicus, assembly GCF_949786415.1. Classification (NCBI taxonomy): domain Eukaryota; kingdom Metazoa; phylum Chordata; class Mammalia; order Rodentia; family Cricetidae; genus Peromyscus; species Peromyscus eremicus. Next base: position 17,126,757 of record NC_081418.1, read on the forward strand.
CTCCACTGCTTCAGTCACATGGATAAAGGATAACGTAAGTGGCTGTTTTTGTGTATCAACTCTATTAACTAAACGATAGTTTAGAGAGTCCATATCATCTTCTTCATAGGAGTGGTAAAAATGCGGAGACTTGACCAAGTATAAATGAAAAGAAGCTCATTTTCAGCAAAACTCAAAATGTCACTGGTATTCAGGGGACAAAACAATGACATAAATGGACAGTCTGGAAGAAGAGATCATGACCTCATCACAATGGCTATTATTAACCCACTGTAGAAAGTCATCAGGAAATGAAACTACAAATATGCAATGTTAATTATAACTTCTTCCGAGCAGGATATAAAACCCAGCACTGTAGAAACAAGAGGACAGGAAGTCCAAGTATTCAGGTTGTTGGCCAGTGTCCCAAATGATTTAGGTTTCATACGTACCATGTTGTGCTACATTTTAAAAAAACTAGACAACACGCTGTGACTATTTCCCCATTTCAACGCGTACCCTGCAGTGAATAACAGTACCACCCCCTGCAGCAGATGCATCTGACGAAGCCGTACCTTCTCCTTCCCTGTTCTCCTTCTCAATTCCCTCTTTGGAGACTCTCCCCCTGACCTCACACTTCCCTCCTACATGAGGTAATGTGTCACCGAAGCTGGTCTCCATGAGTAGAGCGAATGATCATCTGCCTTTTGCAGACACTGTCGTGGACAGCCACGAAGGGATGGTCAAGACAGTCAGGACAATTCTACTTCCGTCCACTAGCAAGCAATCCAGGGACGAACAGGCCTGTGCGGGCAAGCTGACTGGAGTCTTAGGAAGCCCTTTCCTCCTGGTACGAGGAGCACTGCAGAAGGCTCTCACCTCACTTCCACATCCTGCCCCCCGGACCCAGGTAAAGAAAATGCACGGTCATTTGTATCTTTGTGAGTCTTTGTTCCATGTCTACAAGAAGGAAATAAACCCCCAAATGGAGATTCAAATAGGTTCTAAATTATATAACATATATTTATGTATGTTACAGATAACATATTAAGTCAAATATTATATACTGAAATATTTAATATATTGTAAACTATACACAATAGCCAGCTGCCATCTATTCAAGAGCACTACGACGCCCCTACAATGTGTAAGACACTGCATTAGACAATGTTACACAGAAGCACCCAGAGACAGGGGTCCAAGAAGTCTTACTTTAACAAGAACAGAAGATGTGAGCTTGTACTTACACACTTCACGTTCGTTTGTGGTAAGGACTGTGGAGGACACAGGTGCTGTGGTAAGTGCTAAGGAGGAAGGGGCATCTGAGCCCACGCAAGCAGTGGACTGGTGCTCAGTCCCGTCTGGAGTCCACCCGAGCAGTGGGCTGGTGCTCAGTCCCGTCTGGAGCCCACCCGAGCAGCGGACTGGTGTTCAGTCCCGTCTGGAGCCCACCCGAGCAGTGGGCTGGTGCTCAGTCCCGTCTGGAGCCCACCCGAGCAGTGGGCTGGTGCTCAGTCTGGTGTGGGGGAGTGTCTGCCACAAGAGAGAACACTAGCAGAGAGAGGCTTAGGAGAGTATGGTGCTTGGGAGTTAGGAGACCAGCCACAGCCTCACCAGACAGGATCTTGGAGAGGACACACTGCTAAGTGATACTACACTACCAAAAGCTTTACTGCTGGGACTTTATAATGTCACATCTTACAGTCAGTGTGGGTAAGGAATACAAAAACCTAGGCTACTATTATTGATAGTTTGGCATAACGATGAATAGAAGGTGAAAAAGGAGGGTGTTAATCTACTTTGGGTATAAAGTATTAAGAGTACAAACTAAAATATTAAAAAGAGAATAATGAGAAACAGCAATCATGGTGACAAATGGGATATATTCGTTTTCATGGGTTAACTACACTGTGATGTCCTTTGAGAGCTTGGTAACATCTCATCCTCCAACGTCTAGTCTCAGGTTCCTCATTTCAAAGTATGGACAAGGCTCTCTGGTAGAGTGGTTGTGAAGAACCTCTCAGCATGGGGAATGGGTTCAAAGGTGGTGTCCACAGTCACCATCATGGGGCATCCGGCAACACACGGCCATTCTCCTACTTCTCTCTCCAGTGGAACATTAGTGTCCCATCTTCCCAAATCCTTGTTATTAAGAACAGCAAACACAACTGTGCCCACACAAAAGGCCAGAATCTTCAATAGTTAGCGTTTTTAATGAATCAAGTGTCATGTGGCCTGTACTTAATTTCAAACTCCACAGACTGCTAGTTTTAGGTTTGGAAGGATCTTCAAAATTTATGTTATTATTTAATGAGCAGGGGATCTGTCTCTTTTCATAAATAACCCAGTTTTCTAAGGTACATGTAAGTTTTTTAACTCATTCTTAGAAAAAATTCTCTCTGGGGCCCTCCAATGGTTGGGGAGGGGGTTTCTTTCAAATTGTCTTTTGAGTGCTCTTACAGCTCAGCACCCATATGCTAAACTTTACCTAACAGACAGACATACAACACACACGCATGCATACATACATGCATGCATGCACGCACGCATGGGCTACTGGAGGGAAATTCTGTTAAGCTTTCTTATGAAATTAACTCCGGTTGCCTTCGCGGCTTCACAAATAAGAACTAGAATTGTGACATTATTTCCTTATGTTGTTCATTAATGCTGACCTGTGCATTCCAGTGCAGAGAGGGGGAGAGGAACCGGAGAGGACTCTGAAAGGAACACTTAGCTTCATTTGGTCAAAAAACCGTCTTTACAAGGGTTTTTTATTATGGGTTGTAAAACACTGCTGACCACAATGTACCTTTTCACTTGAAAAAGAAAAGGCGGCCTTGCAGTGGCGAGAGGCCGAGGCCAGCACGGGGAGCGAATCTGTGCCTTCTTCCCATAAACACATCTGCACACATTATCTGTTTGGGGACAGAGCTGTCCACACAGCTGTGTATGGAGACTCCAAAGAAGAGGCGGTACTTCAACAGCCTTCAGTTTGTGTTGCTGCGGATCCGAAGGCTGTCGGGAGAAAGCCAGAGGGGGGAGAACCATGCCCTCTTCACTAGGAACCTCTTGAATCTACCGGAAGAGGCTGCAGGTGCTCACACGTAGTCAGGAAGAGCACAGGGGCCAGGAATGGAGGGGATTTTCGGGCCAAATGCAACTGAAGAACTAATCACCAAGCCGACCCTGAGGCCAGCGCAAACCATCTGTGACAGGGTGACAAGGATTTGGCAGGCTAACATGAAAACTGGCGTCACGACAGGAAGAGTCCAGGGAAAGGAGTCTTGGGGGTGCAGGCACATCTACCCACCAGGTGCTACTGATGTTTGCAAATGTCGCTCCCTACGTGGAGCTTCTGAATCTCTTTAACTGGCTGTTCTCGTTAACATGTCTCTCTTGCTTTCAACCATCCTGGCCCACCTAACGCTCCCAATCTGCGTTTGTGTGTCTTTCTTGGTACCATAACATTGTCTTCCATCTCTTCCTCCGTGAATCACGAAGCACCTGCCCTCCTTACTCCTACAGATAAAACAGAGACAAAAGCCCTACAGGAAAACTCTGGCTTTACCTGAGCTTTTAGTACCGCCTTTCCTGTTTACCGTCAATTTCCCTTTCTGTTGTCTGCCATGGCTACGACATTCAACATCTGTTGTATTCCCTGTCTACTTTCAGCTGCGACTGCACATCTCCAAACTATTGTAGGATCTGGGTAGAGTGGCTCATGTCCATTACACCAGCCCTTGAGAGGCCAAGGCAGGAGGACTGCAAACTTCAAGGCCAGCCTGAGCTACGCTAAGAGAGACCCGAGCTCAAGAAACCAAGCTCTGGGGATGTAACTCAGTGGCAGAGTTCTTGCCTGGTACATGGAAGACCCTGAGTTTTACTATTAGCAGCGCACATACACACCTTGAATCCACACCCTGCCTCTGCCATCTCACCTCCACCATTCATGGTGGTCATAGTTTGAGACATTCCAAGTCACAAATAGCTGTCCCATTCTCAAATGGACACATTTCAATGCTTCCTCATAATATACTCTAGAATATTCCACAGCAACAGCAAGCCCAATCTGTACCAAAATGGTGTCTTTTGTAAAAAGTCCCTATCAAAACTTGTTCTTCAGTCTCCGTTTCTTACTGTATACATAAGTATAATGACCTAAAATTTACTAAACGATAGATTCAGAAATCCTCTTCCTGAGTCAGCTAAGTCAATGAGTCTTAGTCATGAGCGTTTCTAAATTACTTCTCAAATAGAGGCAATTTGCTTTTTCTCTCTTTTACCCAACTCTAATCAAGCTGCTAGCATCTTTTGTCTCAAACATGGCAGTAGTGTTCCAACATACCTAGCTCCCACATTTAATTTAATCATTTTTTTATCTTTTTCCTACAGTGTTGAGTGATATCTAACTCACACAGATGTCCTCTATTGCTCCTCCTTTTCTTAAACTTTAGTTCCTTTACGAAACATTTTTATTGTTTTTTGATAATTTTGTACAATGCATTTTAATCATATTCACCCTGTCCCCAACTTCCCAATCTACCTAACCTTGTGGCCTCTTTTTTTTTTTTTTTTTTTAAATCCATCAAATTCAATTTGTGCCTCCCAAATGCTCTTGGATGTGTGGCCTTCCACCGGACTGTGGTTCCCTGACCAGGGGACACACTCTTAAAGAAGACTGACCCTCCTCCCTCCTCTCCCAGTAACTACCAGTTGCCAATGGCTCCTCAGCTGGAGGTGGGGCAGCTCACCCTTAAACTGCTCCCCAAGGTGCTTTCCTGTCTGATCCTAGGGACCACTGTTCTCATTCCCAGCTCTTCTCCCGACTCTGTGGCTAAGCGCTGCAGATGTCAGGGTCTTTGGTCCTTCAGCGGCACTATTCCCCATCTTTCCTAAAATGTTCTCTCCATTATTATTATATCCCCCAACGTGCACATATCTTGCAATATGTGCATCATATCTGGCTCCACGTAACGCGTATTTGAGGACTGACTTAAGCAAGTCTTGGACGATTCTCTACGTGTCCACAGTCTCCAGCCCTCCGCTTCCATACTCTACAGGCACAGAGCACTGTAAGCATAACACGGTCGAAGAGTTTGTGCGGCTCCTACAGTGTGGTTTCTACAGGGCCTCCTGCCTTGACTCTAAGAAAGTAAGCGGGAACACCCCAGCCACTCAACATTGATTATCCTTCCCTCAGGTACTCCGTCCGTTACTATTTCACACAGACACCCCTGGAGTAAATCTGTTTTCACTCACTCTGAGTTTGTGTCATGAATGGGCTGGCTATGAGGGCAGAAACTGTCCTGGAGAACAATGGTGTCTCGCCTGGAGCTGACACGTGAGGGGAAAGCTGACCCTGGAAGCTCAGGGAAGGAGCCCAACACCCAAAAGTCCACCAGTCACTTTCCTGTGACTCCATCACTAGGAAAAAAAAATCCATCAATCTGTCCAGTCCATCCATTAATACATACGCATGGGAATGAACACTGTTCTAAAAATAGGCTACGATTTGGTAACTCTATTTCTGGAAACTCACCCCACAGACCCAACAGCTCAAGTTTATAATAAGTCAAAACAAAGAGGTTCAGTGCTACCTTGTTTCAAAAACATAAAAAAAAAACCACTGAAAACCAGAATCAACAAACAACAAAAATCCCAGAAAGATATCCCAAATATTTACCAATGGGAAATAAATTTTATATCCACTAATTTCAATCTGAAATGTCCTAACAGCCAATGTGTTGAAGACTTGGTCTTCAGTTGAACACTACTTTGAGGAACTGGAAGGAACACTCTTTAAGAGGTGGAGCCTGTGAGGTTTTAGGTCACTGGGGGCATGTCCTCCAAGTGTTCCTGAGATAGCCTTCTCTCCTTCCCCTATAAGATTTATTCATTTTTATTTATGTGTGTAGGACTGTGTGAGGTCATGTGCGTGATGTGCGTGTGGGAAGCCTGAGGGGGCCAGAGCAGAGCACTGGACCCCCTGAACCTGAAGGGATAGATGGTTGTCAACTGTCATGTGGGTGCTGGGAACCAAAACCTGGTCCTCCGCAAGTGCAGCAGGGGCTCTTCATCACTGAGCCCCTTCTCCAGTCCTGCTCTTCCTCTCCTTTTGGATATTACCGGAAGTAGACAGCTAGCACCACCACGCTAGGCAGTGATATGTCTCCTCTCAGGCCCCAGCAATACCGTCAAGAGATTCATGGACTGAAACCTCAAAAGGCATAAGCCAAACTATGTCTTTCCTACTGATACTCCAGTCATCTCAGGTTAGTTCATTACAATAATGGAAAGGTGACTACCACCAGTATTCCCACAATATAAGAGGAAGCCATTAGAGAGATGGGCAATTCTAACATCTAAATTAAAGAGCGAAAAGAGGAAGCCTTAGTGTGACACATGAACTTCTTAATTCTAGTTCAACTTTAGAAAAAGGTATACGCCTACGTAGGTGAGGTTATGTGTGTCTGCCAAGTTCTGGGATACAATGGTAGAGATGGTTTTGAAAGACAATAAAACAACCCGTCTGGTTGTATTTTAGTTATTGTTTTATTTGGAACAGGGTATCAATACAGACCACGATGGCCTACAGGGTCTCCTGTCTTTGCTTCCCATGTGTTGAGATTACTGGCTTGTGTCACCATGCCTGGCATAAACAATGTTGACACACGTGTCTGGTTTTTTCCTAGACTCTTTTTAGAAAACATTTCCATAGCCCTGCCATGTGATTTCTCCTCTCCCCTCCCCCACCTCGCTTCTGGGGCCTTGAGAGTCACTCAGGGTGCTTTGCTCATTACACCTGGACTTTTAATTCAGCTGGACCTGGCTTATTGTATCGGCGGAGAAACCTACAACTGGGGATTCAAAAATACTTCTCACCGAGGTCTCACACAAGCTAAGCAGATGCTCTGCTCCTGAGCTTTAATGTCTCCCCGCCCAATTTCTAATGTTTTCCTACCCTCTTCATAACCCAAGACCAACTGTACTAGATTGTATTTTACGGCTCTAGCCTTTGCCTGTCTTTATAAAAACAAAACATTTAAATTTTCCAGTATGTAGAGTCTTTCTTAGAGCCCAATTCCTCAAAAGGTTCTTGGGGTTCGGCCAAAGGGTACCCTTATATGTAATGCTCAATTTTAGGCTAAATTCAACAAGAGCAAACCAGTACCTTCTTTCCTAAACAGGCAGTTCCCCTCTCCAACTCCCTACTTTCCTTTTCCTCTGGACAAGGAATAACCAACCAGGTCCTGTCAAGTCTTTCTTCCCAATTCTCAGATCTCCATTTGTTCAACAAAGACACACTCATACTCACCCCCTTCTCTCACTCCCAAACGAATGGACCACTTCTCTGGCAGCTCTTCTACTGTACTGTCTTGAGTGAGCTCATTGCTACCTGACTAATGTGCTTAAAACTCTGCTGGGACAGCTGCCATGCCTGCCCTCCCTTCTCAGCACCTTCACAATCACGCGCATCTTCATCTCTCTGGATGTGCACAGGCAAGTGCCACCTTCCCGGAACTGGAAACAGGCAAAACCTGACCCTGGCTTCGAAACCCCAGCCTGTCCTGGCACATGTCACTCATGCCTCAAATTAGCGTCTCCCAGGTCCTTTAACACTGGCACTTCCTTCAGGAAGTCAGCGCCATTTGTCCTCCTCTCTTCCTGCACCATTTGCATCCACACGGCATGGGTGGTGTCCGGCTTCGGTGGTACCCACTTATTTGTGTGTTCTACTTTCTTTCTCAGTTTTACACTATCCCTATATAGGCCGGGATACGCAGCATGCGCTCCTCATCTAGCATAGTAGCACAAACAGCATGAGGACTCACAGAACAAACCAGGTGTAAGTCTAGAACTCACTTTACATGGCTCTCACTTAAAACATAACTAATAAATGCTGCCGTGTCTTTAAAACATCAGCTATTAGAGTATTTTTAAATTAGCATTTCAATTTGGTCGGCTGCCACCTAGAAAACACAAAGACTAAAATCTGAGGGAAAGCGCGCAGATGTTAAATAAACTGTCACTCGCAGGGCTTTTACTTTTAAAGTGTTCCAGTGTGCAATGGAAAATTCTTAACACGAACTCCCTTTATTTATGATGGCATATTGTGTTCTATATTTAGACACTTTATAATAAAAGTTTATAGGATTGACCTTTCAGAGGGTTGAAGACTTTTAATAGCAAATTAGACAACTCTTATATATTATCAGCAAGAAAGTGATGGAACAAAAGGCCAAACCGGGAGGAAAACAGGTTTTATGGACACCAAACAGATGAAGTAACTCTGCAAAATCTACTTGACCTCACTTTAGACAGTGTGATGATCCAGGCTTGACTGCTAGGTTAGCACGAGGACTCTTCACATTTGGAACAACACTCTGATAACTACAAAACATACACTGCCTTCCATCACCAGGGCACAGATTATACACAAAACTATCTGTATATTTTAGCACCTCTGACTTACACATCTTTATAGTTGTTCTACAGATAAAGAAACTGAAGTTCAGGGAGCTTAAGTGACTTGCTCAGGCTAGTAACAAGGTGTCATGTTGCCAGGGACTTTCACCACATCAAATAGATAAATGAAATATGCAGACATTGCCTTCTGGGTCTTTGGATTATGGGAGTATCAAACAGTATTATATTTATTATAATCTGGTTGGCATGTTGCTTCCTGAAAACCTACTGAGGGCTGTCATATAAATATTATAATCCCACCAGCCATTCCTTTCCAGACCGATGGAATTATTGTCTCCTGAGACAGAAGATGCAAGGTGACTCTGTAACTAAAGACCAACTGAGAAAATAAAATAAATGCCAGTGTCCAGAGCCAAACCTGCAATTCTGCAGGGTTTGCAAGTGAGATTCTCATTCCCACAAGGCCATCTACGCCCTGGTCCTTCCCGCCTCCTTGACCCCTTCACACATCTCAGAGGAAATGTCTGCTTCTTTGCACCCCTTCTGTGGTATCTTTTCCTGTTTTAAAATAAGCAGTTTTTTTCTTTCTGCCCAAGTGTTCTAGAGTGGGCTCTGTGTGAAAAGACAGATGGTTTCCCTTCTTTACAACCCTCTCTAGTGCTGTGATGGAACGGTGCATCACAAGAGGAAGATGGTTATCAAATGTTTATAGAGTTCAATAAAAGGCATATGTTGATGTGATGTACATCTTCACCTGAAAATATGCACATGATTGGCTGAAAACTGCCAGGGAGGTAATTATACGGCACATAAGCACCGACGGTACGGAAGTATTACTCATATTAAAGAAGCAGAGGGAAAACAGTATGGCTCATCACAGGCAAAAGTAACGCACATAGAATGAGGCTCTTATTGAGGAGAGTAAGATGTTAAGAATGAAGTTCCAGCGACACACACCACACACACTCTTCTCTCTCTCTCTCTCACACACACACACCACACATACACACCACACACACTTTCTCACACACATACCATACAGACACCACACACACACTTTCTCACATACCACACACACACACACACACACACCACACTCTCTCACACACACACAACACACACACACACACACACACACACACACACTTACAGATTCTGACCTAGGTTAGCCAAAGTGAGGACAAAGTTTAGCACTGTTTTCAGGGGAATGTGCAAGTAGGTACAGCAAGTCATTCAAGCCAGTAACAAATCACGCTAAGTCCAGATCTTTATTACTGAAAACAATCCTAAGAAAATGAGAACGAAGTTGCCTTTTATGGCTTATACAAAGTCTGATGTCCAGAACAGATGGCAATTTTAGTGCTAATACTACTGCTAACTATAGGACTTCTAGTAGCTTACAAATCGCTCCAGGATTTACTTTCATAAATGTTATGTGAGGAGGCAGAAACACATAAACCCCAAGTTATCTCCATATGGACATTTTATAACTTCACTGCTTTGTGTTTACAGTATGCTCTCAAGCCTTAAGAAATGGCTTCCAGGGGAGGCTGACAATGACTTCCCCGTTTTGTTTAGTTTTCTAACTTTTGGATCTCAAGAGATAAATCTTACCTTTTTCAGCTTGAGCTGGGACTGTGTTGTGTTTAGGGAATCACAGGTATGATAAAGTGAGGATGGCTGTACACAGACTCTCTATCAGGAGCACAGAACCAGGCCTGTAGAACACACCTGGACTTTCTGGCACTTGGGAGTTTGGGAGGCAGATGTAGGGAGCCTTGAGCTCGGTGATGGCCTGGGCATTACACAGTAAGAACTTGTTTTTGTTTTAAGACTATGTGTGTGTGCGAGAGATTCTCATCCCTAGGAGGCCATCTCTGCACTCTGGTCCTTTTGAGGTCTCACAGAGAACGAGTGACCTCCCTTAGAACAAGAAGCTATTTCTGAAAAACAACCAAGGAAGTGCCATGTGTATTCATTCCTGAGCAGCTGTGCAGCAGATCTGCGGATAGAAAATGCTCTTCCTAACTCTAGATACAGCTTCAGGGGTACCAATGTATACAGGAACAGAGTCAAAACCTAAGGAACCAGTCTTTGTTTCTGAATTCTGCCACTGATGCCACAGGTATTAACAACAATAAAATTTACTGCATCTGTCTTCATTTCTCACTTAGGGACTTATAATAACTACAATCATAAAAATAAAATTGCTTTAACGGCCCAGAGGGTATGGAAATGCTAAGACAGTTATGTAAATGGGACTTACTCATTGAAGAGCATTGACAAACACATATAAATTGTATTTAATTCTACTACAGGAGCTGAGATGAACAGTCCACAGATTGTGCAAGAGTCAAGTTTACCTCCTGGGTCTTAACTTGTGTGAACTTGGGCAAGTCATTAATTAGTGACTAATGTCATATGCGTCTACCTGTAAAATTAGCACCGTACTACAACCCAACTCCATGAGAACATCCCAGCTTAACCGCCTGAGAAGATCCCCTCAGAACTTAAAAAGCCAAATCCAGATATAAACACACAGGAAACATTCATTTTCCCTCATTCTGTAGAGAAGACAATGTCTTCTGGTGGCTTTACAGAGGCTGAGGCACTCCACCATTCACGAATATAGTCATGCTTATTGGTTCGAGAGGCTTGTGTCTACATGAGAGCAAGCTCTGAGGGTAAACAGAGGATAAGTTCTGGGGAGAAGAATGCAGTGAGTCATTAGAAGTTGAAGTGAAATGAACTGCTACATCAAATCCTGTCGAAACTTCAGGACTTAAAACGAGAAACCACCGCTTCCCATGAGAACTCAGCAATTATAAACTTAATGAATGCTAGAAAAAAGTTCTGAGCTGACATGTTTGAACACAAGTGTTTTCAATGAAATAAGCCGTTTTGTGAGATGCAGTCACTATTAATTAATGCCAAAATAGAAGAATTTTTATGGAGTTACATATGGACACATGAAGACCGGAGTAGTTCAGCATGATTGATGTTATTATTCTGAATACCACAGTTGTTAGCAATGATCTGGGGCCTTCTCAGGAAGTCCATGCCAGGGTGCTCTGCCTCGCTGGCTCATCTTCATTCCTTGTGGGTAGTTTCTCTCTTGTGGCTTTTTCCAATTACCTGCTTCCTCTGCAGTCCACACAGTCTGCAGGTAAGACAGTTCTGGACAGATCTTAACATCAGGCCTAAGCTACAATTCTGAGAAAATCATTCTATTTAAACATCAAGAAAGTACTACAAATTCATTTTCCATCTGTTTTCATATTCCACTGCAATAAGAATATGAAAAATAAGAATATGAAAATCCACTTGATGGGGTATAAATCCACTTCTGAACATCAAATTGTGACATTTATTAGTGTATTAAACTTCATGCTTTAATATGCACCTAAGTTCAGATATTTCAAAGTCAATTACTAATTATCCCCCTAAAATCAGAGCTTAACAACATGAGTAATAGAAAAATTACATGTAGTCTACCCATCTACAGGACGAGAAGAGATCCCCTAACTGGACATGGAGCATATATCCATGTGGCTCACATTTAATGATTTTTCTTTGTGGTCTAATGTTTAAAGGATTTTACATACCCAAATCCATACACTGATGTCAAAATTAAGCCTAATAGTTAATGTCAAAATTATGTGTTGGTAGATAAAATTGGACAGGAAGATTGTTTTCTGAAATTAGTGAATCTTACTCCACAGGGCCACGGAGAACTGCAGCAGGCTGACTGTAGAAAGCTGCCTGTCTCCAGGTCTGTGGGTCCTTCCCACTTCTTGCTGTCAGTCTGTTGTTGCTTAGATTGGCCACCACTGGGATGCACTGACTCAGCTGGTGGAACGGTGTGAAAGTGGCCTTGAGTTCTGCCTCTAGGAAATCTTTAGAAAGTCCTCACCTCGCAGGCTTCTGTTTGCTAGCCTATAAAATGAAGGTCTCTGACTAGATGAAGCCATAGGATGAGAACAGCCTTGACATTCATCACTGAAAACACCCCTACACTCTCACTGGTTGGTGATCATACCGATTCTTTTATATAGAATTAGATGACATTGTCTCTGGTATTTGCATGTGCATACACGCCACGAGCGTGTCCTGGAGGGGTGTGTGTGTGTGTGTGTGTGTGTGTGTGTGTGTGTGTGTCAGGGGACAACTCTGGGGAGTCCACTTTCTCCATCTACTTTGTTGAGTCGTGGCCTCTCTTGTTCCTGCTGACGCGCACCCCCAGGTTAGCCAGGCTTCCAGGGGAATTCTCCTGTCTTTTGCTCCCGTCTTGTGGTTGGAGAGCTGAGATCAGAAATCTGCCCCCACATCTTTTTTTTTCTTTCTTATTTTTAAACAATGATTTAGATCAGGCCATCAGCTTGCTTGGCAAGTGCTTTAACCCACACTTAGCCATTTTGCTGGCCCCTTCAAATAATTTTAAGTGGCGCCAAATCATCTGCAATAAACAATAAGAATGCAATGAAATTCAAATATGAATACTCCTTTTGATGCATTCATTCAAATAAGCATCCTATTGATTTTTTTTTAAGAACTTTTGCCATTTGCATGTGTCCAAGCGAATGGTGTCTTCTCTGAAGAAAAAGTTCTAAATTCACAATTCTGAAGCCAAGTTCCTCAGGGAGTTAAAACATGGCAAGGAACCATCCTTGCTCCTTCTCCCAGAGTTTGAACGGTTAGCTCCAATGAGTGGGTCTCAACACTGACACATCTCCTTCACATGTCCCTCCATGCTGGTGCTCACGCTTCCCCAGACAGAGCCCCCCCAAGCACAGCATATGCTAACACAGAGGTTGGTCAGGACTCTGGGTAACAGCAGCGTAATCGTTCCAATCTTTAGAAACCACAGTAACAGTTTTGGGAGCCTCTATCTTAGGGTTGCTTTTCTCATCTTCAATGGCCTGTCTCTTCTGAAACTAGTTCTCATCCCCCACAGCCCTCCTCCGTGCTTTGTAAAAGCCACCATAGGTCCGGGCGAAGACGGACAGCAGGACTCACTGACTGTCCACAAGACAGACCTCTTGCTGTAGAAATGGAAGCCGCCTGGAGCCCACCGGTTTTAACTACTCCAGCTCCAGCTGAAGCCGAGGTTGGTGCCGCTCAAGGCTCCTCCCATGTGGCAGCAAATTGCCAACGATTAAAGATCCCATTTCCCTCCCCCTGCGCCCACCACTTTTCTCCGCACCCAGCAAAAACATAAAAACCACCCCCCAAAGACAAAACCTGCCACCCCACCGAGACGGCAGCACTGTGGTGATTTCCCAAGGCGTTCTGATGGATAATGACCGGCAGAGAGTGGGATAATAGCTCCCCTTCATTCACTGGTTCCTTTGAAGGGTTAAAATATGGCAGATGTGGACAGCTGACAGACACTCCTTGCTAACAGGACGGACGCATTGCTCTGGGGTCTGGTCTAGGTTTCCCCTCCCTGCAGCTGTCCCTGTGGAACTAATTGTATCCACTTGTTTAACCTCGGGGACGTCTGGAGGGGACCCAGTGCCACAAGGGTACCTTTTTTTTTTTTTTTTTTAACGGTCATTTCCTCTCTGGTGTAACTTGCATGACAGCATGTGACAAACAGAAATTAATGGGGACACTGCTGTGCCAATTCCTCCTGAATTGCTGACACTGGTTACAGGCTGCCTGTGTGCCACCCAGCCAAGACCTCACATGAAACATGGCGAGGGGCCCACAGCTCTATTCACCAACAAGCCAGCTGGTCAGTGATGAGAGGAGCCGAAACAAATGTGGTGCGGACAAACCAGGAAGAAAATGCTTTCTAAACCGATTCAAACCAAAGAGGTGGCATTTGCTAGGAGTTAATATGACCATTTATTTTCCTGAGTGGTACATTGCAGGGCTCCAATTTCCAAAGTAATTCAAATGCACAAAGCACACCTCTCATAAGGACTCCTAAGATGGAAGTTAGGATGGGACATCATTCACAGGCCAGAGGAAGCCGTGTGAGACTCATTTCCAAGGGGGCCTCCCGACAGGCTGCTTCCACCAAGGCTTGGGAGCCCGCTCTACCTCTTGCCTCCAGCTAACAACCACATCGCTGGTTTAGAATTCTATGCATGGGTATCTCCTTCACTCTTTCTCCCATAGGAGTGCACACACACACACACACACACACACACACACACACAAAAAAAAAAAAAAAAGAACCCTCAGTTCAAGCCCATTAATTGCCTGCGAGAGTCTGCATGGTTGGGGAATATGCCCCAACTTTGGCAAGATGTACTTGCCCCTCTTACCATAACCAAGAATCAACCTTGGCTTGCCATCACTTAAAACACCAGCTCTGTCAGGGATCAGGCCTGGCTGATCTCAGCACAGACGAGTATGTAAATGCACATTAAAAAAAAAAAAGAGTTGGCATAAAAATCAGTTGGGTAGCACACATCTTTAGTCTAAGTGTTTAAGGCAGCAGAGGCAGGGGATCTTCGTGAGTTCCAAGTCTGCCTAATCTATCTAGCAGGTTCCTAGCCAGCCTGGGCTACATAGCGAGATCCTGTGAGGGGGGAAAAAAAAAAAGGAAGGAGAGCACTAGGCACATGAGTTATCTAATTATGAGCCTGTGTGTGACACGCAAGTCATGTCTAAGGCAGAAAGATGGGAAAGTATAATGGGAAAAATCATACTGGTCGGACTTCTCTACCACACTCAGGAAACTTTAAGGGTATTTACAAGGGCCCCCATTTTGTGGTTCAGCATGGCTTGATGAGAAATTGATTGCTCTGAGGTAATATGCTTAACTCACCTTTTCTCCCACTCAGGGTTTTCAAGTGTAAGAGTTGACAAGACTAGGCTGCAGAGCATACGGAACCCATGGCAGCACGGGGATTTCCCAGTGGGCAGGTGTGCACGAACCTTAGACAGGAGTCTCTTTGGAGGGAGGGAAAGCCCAGAGACCGTGGCAAGCTGGAGGTGCCAGGTGCACCATGGGAGGGAGACGTGTTTCCAGTTTCAAGGGGACGTTTCCAAGCCAGTGTCTGAGTGATGGCCTCGGGGTGGTCGCTCTTTTGCCACAGAGTTTGTTTCAGGGACAGGTAGTCATCTTTCCACCAACAAATGGAAACAGCAGCATTCTTCAAATTCACCCAGCCGAGAAGCATCAGACCAGGGGAGGACTGGGCTGTGCCGGATAAAGGCACCGGGAATAACTTCAGTGGCTGGGCTGTTATTTCTGTAAGTGAAACTTGTGGGATAGCTACTGAGTTTAGGAACAGCTTAAAACATTTGTAACTCAGAATCAAAGCACAGAGTTGGAGGGATGGGAAAAAAAACACAAAGGGAGAAGTCATGGAAATGGAATCATTAATTTCTTAAACACATTTCTAAAATACACCAAATAATGCAACCTGAGCCTTTTTAAATGTTCACTGCCAATATAGTCTTTAAGAATCTCTGCTTTCTGCCGGGCGGTGGTGGCACAAGCCTTTAATCCCAGCACTCGGGAGGCAGAGCCAGGCGGATCTCTGTGAGTTCGAGGCGAGCCTGGGCTACCAAGTGAGTTCCAGGAAAGGCGCAAAGCTACACAAAGAAACCCTGTCTCAAAAAACCAAAAAAAAAAAAAAAAAAGAATCTCTGCTTTCCCATAACAAAGTAATGCTTTAAAGAAAATCCAAACACCCCAACCCAAAGCATGCTCAGAATGCACTATTAAATAATGGCTCCTTTTTGCTCAACACCAATATGGAAACATTAATTAATAGAAAACCCATTCAACTTCAGTCACTCCCTCTTACAGGACAACTCCATGACCTGAACTTGCATCTCTCAGAATCCACTCTGCAAATGTTAATGAAGACATGTGCAATTCTGAACTTCTGGCTCTGCAATCCCTTCTAATTGCTTCCAAGGTCCACTGTGGGGGCACATGAGCATGATGTCCGCACTTCCAGACAGGTCAGGTCACTGGAGCCATGTGAAGGGTCTGACCCCACTGTGTGACCCAATGGAGGCTTCCAAATGTTTCTCATTAAGTTAAAATACTACCTGCATTTAAGAATTTACCTGTAGTTTATGTTCCCGACTACCTAAGCTTTTTCCAAATTACAGGCATCTCATTTTAACATGCCAGTAGTAGTAAAATAATTTCCTAGATGGAATATCATCTCAACCAATACTTTTCTGAAGTGTTACTCTTTTTCAACAAAATAGGATATCTATGCTTACTATAAATAATTTTCTCTACAGATGCCACACTGTAGTAATCAAGAAGTCACATGGCTTGTCAAAGGCTACGTGATTACACATATATTCACCTTGTGAGACAGGAAACCATGAATTTCATTTACGAAGGTGATTCAGCAAGCCTCTGGACACAGTACCTTTCCAGACCTGACAGCTCTACTTGATGCTTCATTAGACCTCTTATCAGAACACGAAAAATGGAGATCTCTGTCAGGACCTTCCCGTGGCCAGTTAAACCGTGGCAACAAGTCTGTTTCCCCTGGTAATACCCTCACCAGTTCCCAGGAGCCGGGACTCATTACTCTGACTGAGGGAAGGAAGCTCAGTGATTTCTGCCCAGCAGACTGGGACTTCCCTTCAGGGGTTGTTGTGTGCATCCTAAGTACATCTGCTTTGATGAGCTCCTGGGGGCTAATCTAGAATACAACCTGCACACTTGTTTGGGATAACTGTGTTTGGTGGTACCAATTTTCTAAATGTGATTCAGAGACTACCAAAGCTATGGTATTTATAATTCTGAAAGTGACACATCTCCAGAAATTCTCACTAATTGTCACCGCAGTGGTTCGCATGTTCAAGAAGCCATAATGACAACGGCAACAGACTTTCAACTATTCCTCCCTTCAAACAAACACCCCCAACACTTTAAAAATAATGTAAGTTCTTCATTTGGCATGACTTTCCCTAAAACTGCGAATTTCACTAGATCATGACACTGTACACGGATATGTCACTGTCGGGGCATATTGTGACTGTGGGTTGTACTGAGTTGTTTTAGGCAGGCACAGAACTACACATACCTCCTTTTAAAAAGCCTTTGCTCAAATATGTAATATAATCACCATGAGCTCATGCTAACAGGAACTCCAAAAGCTGGTTTCAAGTAAAGACCTAGGCCATTAAAGAAATGATGCATGAACCTGCACTGTAACGAAAACAGGCTTATGACCTTATTCTATATGCAGAGATGAATCTAGGCTTATGATTGCCTAGTGACTGCTTCCAATTTCGATGAAGCAAAATTCCTCCACAGCCCAATTTTCCTGACGTGAGGTACAGTGCAGTGAGATAAAGGAGATGACCACACAAGTCTCACTGGGAGGTTGAGTCCTGCTGAGTTTCTCAGCTCTGCTATCTTACCGAGATCATCGTCCGTGCCCACGCACTCAGTACTTCAGTGTTCACACGCTGATTGTTTAACAAGGTCTGTCCTACTGTGCTGCCCAAGAGGCAGGGGGTGTCACTAATTCTTACGGTGGGTACAAAGGAAAGACTGACACGAGAGAGCGTCTACTCTGTAACGGAGAACATTACCCTCTAAATGTACATTAGAAGATCATTTGGTTGGGTGATAAAAATAGGCTGTTACTAGGAATTTCATCCAGTCTAATATAGCAGGTCACAAATATAAACACCACAGCATATTTCAACAGAGATACACATTCCACATTCGTATTTTAGTATATTTCTTCCTAGTTTTGAAAACAAAAGCATTAGACATATATTTCCAAATTGGGAAAATGCTACCTATACAATTTATATCCTGCCTTTCTTTAGATCATTATTCTTTTAAATTGAGGTTTTATGAGAAATGATTCTGTAGTGATGCAATCATTCTGTTTGAAGTTTTGTAATTTATATAATCATCTCTTCTGTACATTCTGACTTTCAACATGCATCCTTAATATCAGTGAAGGTGAACTCCCTCCAGCCCCAAATCTTGTAGTTATTCTAGGAATATGTAAGCCTTGATGAATGTTTATTTCCTTACTTGTATCTAAACTGGTTAATTTTTTATTAGTTTCTAAAAGCTTTTTCTATATTAAGAATATTAAACTTTTGCCATATTTTCGTAACTGTTGACTTTCAATTTTACATGTAATACTATAAATTAAATATTTTCTAATCTCTGAATAATTTATACATATGTTGTTCTGTTTTCTCGAGACAGGGTCTCACTATGTGGCTCTGGATGTCCTGGAACTCACTCTGTAGATCAGGCTGGCTTTGAACTCACAGAGATCCACCTGTCTCTGTCTCCCAAGTGCTGGGACTAAAGGCATGAGCCACTACGTCTGGCTTTTGTGATACATTTTTTACACACAGGAAACTTTACTCCAAAATCTGATAAATATTTGCTGAAAGGCTCTATATATTAAAAAGAACAAGCTGTGATCCAATAACATTCACTCATCTTTCCAAACTAGAAATACGTGGATTTCTACAAATCATCAAGGAAGGTGCTTGCTGAATTCCAAAGCTGAAAGTGTTGCCTTCAGCCTCCTAAGCAGCACTGAATGATGGTAAATCAGGCCTGTTTCTAGCAAAATTTACAAGCAAACTCAGCTGTCTCTTTCCTAAGGAACCTTCCTGCTGTACAGGGCTACCTCGGAACAGTATCGCCATTATTCCACCCAGGACTCATTCCTAATTTTCTCTTTTCTGGCAGCTGTTCTCTAACTTAGAAATAATGTGTGTCTTTGTCTGGAGTTCCTTTAAAAAAAACTGTATATCCTAAATGTGGAAGAAAGCTCAATTTATTTCCCTTTGAAACCCGAGAAATCAATAACACAAACCATATGTTAATTACGGGACATGGCGATAAATTACATATGAAGCTCTGTGAAACCCTGGTGGTGAAAGTGATGGACAAACCAGGGCAGGAAAGAGGTCCTTTCTCTGAGGGTGTGACCCCAGGAGGACACCAAAGTGCAAACACTTCTTAATTCATGCTGACGTAATTCGTATGTTACTTCCTTTCACTTTCCTAAGTGTTTTAATTAAGATCTTACAAAATGGATGAGAGATGCCCATCATAGATTGTTAGTATAGTGGCAACATTCAGAACAGATACAATCGAAGACAAAACCACTATTTATGTTCTCATGTGTTGTTTATTTGGGTTCATACAGCTTTGTAATAACCCAGCCTGTCTTTAATATCTGGTTGAAATACACATGAAAGGGATTGGGATTTAGACGATTTAGAAAAGACTGTGCCCCATGTAATAATTTTAATGGAGAAAGTAAGAGTTATGAATATGTTTTGTGCATTTATGACCCCACATAGTGAATTGCCTTTTACAAAGCACCTTTGGGAGGAGGGTTACTGCTAGTCCACAATCTATCTTTTTTTATGAGACCCAATCAACTCATTTTCCTTCTGCAATCATGAACTTTTTTCTTTCCTCTTGGTTCTTCATCCCTCTTACCGGGAATACATTTTGGCAAAAGGAAAGGACAAATAGGAAAGAGGGCCCACACCTATCGCTTTTAGAACATTTTCATTTCTGCAAACACTATAGGTCTCACCTGCGAGCAACAGTGACTTTTTCAGTTCAAGGTTTTAATATTAACATGTGATCTATCAGTGAGATGAAAAGGTCAGCAAGAAGTTCTTCAAGCATTCAATTCACACTAACCATACTCACAGAGTATCCTACATGGAGGGTACCTGTTTCCAGACCAGTATACACTGCACTAGGCACAGACTTAACCTTTAATGTTGCCATTCCCAAACTCGATTCACAGTGAAACCTCTTCAGTCTGGCCATCCCCCATCTCTGCCATGCCCTAGTTTAGCTGTCTAATCTGAACGCACCGTGACCACACTTCGGGAGAATGATTAAGAAAAACTATTTTTGTCCCAAACAAGGAAAAATTATTGAGTATCACCAGGGACAGACAATACAAAACCAGCATGGTTACTAGGTCCCATTTGTTAGAGGGACAACTAGCGCCTAGGCACTCTTGCTTTCAGATTTATTTACTATATTTAACTATACTAATGTCATCATTAAAACAACGGCTCACTTATGTTTCATATGGGTTTAGTTCCTTGCTATGGGGGTGGGGGGGAATGGACGGACAAGAATTCTGATGAATTCTCTAGCAAGTCCAGTAATGGTTTTCTAAATCAAGACCACAGAGCTGTGAAAACATTAGTATGCACGCCTGAGTGGGCTTAAGAAGCTTTAGCTAGGGGCTGGATGTGATGGCACACACCTTTCATTCCAGCACTTGGGAGGCAGAGGTTGAACTTTCTAGGAGTTCAGAGGTCAGACTGGGCTACAGAGTGAGTACCAGGAGAGCCAGGGCTGTGTAGAGACCCTGTCTCAAAAACAAACAAACAAACAAACAAACAAAAGACTCTTTAATTAGTAAGTTTCATACTTCTAAGCATTCTTTAATTCCTATCTCCTACTAATCAGTTAATTGCTTTCTAACAGAACATCTTAAGGAATAAAATTCTAGTGTTTTTAAACAACTTTCCCCCACAAGGGGAGCTTCAGTTAGATGTCATACCTGACTTCACCTTAAATCCTTCCATTTTACTGTTCTTTTTTGAACAAGGTCTTAAGAATTAAGCAGCCTAGGCTGGACCTGAACTCAACACTCCTCCTGCCTCCAATCCCTGAGCATTAGAATCACAAACAGAAGCCACCAGGCAATCTGAAAAGCCTCCTAGTCTGGATCCATACAGGCCAAACAACACCAGGTTAGTCATCTCAGAACAAAAAGGAGATGCTCCCCATTGTCCCCTGGGCCACATGGCACACTGCAGGGGAGTCCTTCTTAAACCGGGATGTCTACAGGGAATATCAGGGGTACTTTTTAGAAACTCCCTCCTGGGGACTCATGTTTGGGAAAGGGGGGGTCAGTTGATCCAGGAGCCACACTTGAAGAGACAGCACAATGACGACACCTTTGGAGAAATAGGACCCACCGTGTACCCAAGCCGTCATCAACCCTGCATTACTAGGCAGTAACTGCTCTTGGCAAAACCTGCTGGGCATCAGGTACCCAAGTCAAGCTGAGTGCCGTATGGTAAGCTGCCAGGGTTTCCAAAAGCTACAGAGTTCTGTGTGATTATTTCTAACTCAAGGGGTTCTTTTCCACTACTCAAGACTTGGAGTGTCACAGTGCACAGACACTCAGTATGCAGTCCTTCATTCATGCAGAGGGATCTAATTCACAGGGACATGTCCATGGAATCAATCTTTTTGGAGGACTCCGCTCCAAGGGTGACGATGGGGTGAGGACAGGCAGGACGGCAGTAGCTTCACGCTGGAGACAGACTCTGTGACTGGCACTGTGGCTTTGCAAGGCTCTCTTACCCAACCTTAGGGAAAGAACCTACTTATTCAACATACATTTACCAGAACCAATAATTATTTTCTTAACTGCAATAAAAAGACAGGTTGTTCCTTCCTATCTGTTTAGGAGTGAAGAATAAGATACCATCTCAGGTAAGGGGTGGGTCTGTGCCCTGCATACCTGTCACTAACTGAAAAATTCAGTGGTGAGAACACAGTAAGTTGTTAGCAACTGTGCCACAGAACTGTGCCTTTCCAATTCCCAGATCCCTGATACAAAGGGTACCTAAACTTTGGGGGTAAAATATAAATAAACAAATGGATAATCTGTAGGATCGCTTACTTAGTAAGTTTAAAGGAATTTATCTCTTCGAAGCTTCTACTTCCTATGGGAGAGACAGACAAATCCCTCCCATACAATGGTTAACATACAGAAAGCAATTTTTAAATTTAAAAGTTAGTGTAAAAGTACTTGATTGCCTGATTAATACAAGCTTCTGAAACGTGAGAGTGAGGTCTGAACGTACCAATTTCATCATAAAAATGGTATAGCAGAAGTCCAAACAGATTCTGCAATTCAAGTCAGTGTCATAGAAAAGAATACGTTTCCAGTTCCATGACGGATCAGTCACTAGTTTCCTGTTTTATCCAGGCCAACCAACCAAATTCTTAGCCATGACAGAATCCCAGGGATCACACCCACCATAAAGCATTTACCGTGGAAGGGCAAAACAGATGTGGTGAGAGGTGACATCCTCTGGGCTTTTCTATTATATTTAAAATCCTACCCATTACAAAGCAGTTCCCCCACTTGATTGTTTTAAATAAGTTTAACTCTTATTTTTATTATTTACCTAGACATGTGTATGTGTCCCATCTGGCCTCCTGCTACCTCACATGGGTGCTGGGACCTGAACCCAGGTCCTCTGAAGGTGCTTCTAACCAGTAAGCCATTTCTCCAGCCCCCAGTTCGTCACTTGTATCACAGGGATACTAAAGCACATTTCAAAGTCAATTACAAGGTAAGGAGCCAGCAGAGCTGCAAATACATGATTTCATGGTCTAGGAAGGATGTAGATTCTGGAAAACAGAGTTATGTCTTCAAATTTCTTCTACTTGCGAAAGACAACAAACACAAAAAAATAGCAGGTAACTTCAAGGACTATGAAGAAGACAAAACAGCCTATGGTATAATATGATACACTGAAATTGATGTGGAGTTGTGGCTGAGATGGTCAGAGTGGGGATGACTTGTGAGATGCATAGCCTTCCAAACGGAATGAACAGTAAGTACACACACTTGGAAGGCCAGTGGGACTAAGAACAAGGGTGGAGTTGTAAGGCCCCGGATCACCAGGGTTTTTGACATCACTCTGTAGATCACAGGAGATCACTGGAGACAGGTTTTCAGGAGGAGAGTCACCAAGTGTGATGTGTACTTTAAAGACAATCTCTGTGACTGCTAACAGGAGGGAGGTCCACAAAACAGCAGTGGCAGAAGTGAGATGCTGACTTAGCACTCTCGTCTGACGGGTTGTTAAGAAGTTGGATTGAAGGTTGTCTTTCGAAAATGACAAACAATTAAGCACGTACTGATGGGCTAGTGAAGACTGGGAAGGAGTGCAAGGCATAGAGCTTGATGCTTAGGTTTAAGGAAGGCTGAGCTTGAGGAGAGGATTCTGAGCAGGTTTGTGCATGCACAGTGGGCTGCTGCTGGTGGTGCAGCGGTGTGTGTGTGTGTGTGTGTGTGTAAGCTGGAGGGAAACTTTGGGTGTCATTCCTGAGGTGCCACCCACTTTTTCTTTTTGGAGACAGGATCTCTCACCAGAACCTGCTCACCAATTATTCTAGCGAGCGAACAAGCCCTGGGGACCCTCCTGTCTCTCGCCTGTCCAGCACTGGGATGACAAGTGCATGATGCCACACCTGTGGCTTTTTTGGGTGGACACTGAGGAAAGAACCCCAGTCCTTGTGTTGGTGCAGCAAGCACTTGGCAGACTGGTCTGTCTGTCCAGCCTCTCTGGCTATCATCCTGCCGAGGTAATCTCTGTATTTCCTGAGCTGGTGGCAGAGGTCAGGCTGGACAGCACCACACAACTGGAAATGAAGGTGTAGCTAAGGAAGACAAGGGCTATAATGCAACACACTCCTGTGTTTAAAGGAAATAACCGAGGAGCTTAAGAACACGCAAGTGTAGACAGGAATATCTCCCTCTGTGCCGATCCTTCTGGTCACCATGGGGACAGGCAGAGGTACATACTGCCTGTAAACTTTCTAAAGGGCTCTATCAACAGACTTGGTGCCTGAGGTGAGGGAGCACTCTCTCAAGAGAGTCCGACTTACCTGCTCTTCGCTTACTCTAAGAGTCTTTTGTCTAGTTAATGAGTCAGCCTTTATTTTAATGGATCTCACTGTACTTTCAGAAAGTGACTTTTTTTAAACATGTACTTCCTGTTTATGGGAGAAATCAAACAACCATATAATTTTGTTGCAGTTTCGAACTGGAGTATGATGTATTTGAATAACTCTATCTTCTTTCCATCCGTGTATTTTTAGCTACTACAAAGATGCAGAAATTTGCATCAGCACTTGTTTCTACGAGGATCCTTAAAACCCAAATGATCTGAAAACGCTCACCTTGAAAAAGCTTCCTGTGTTTCTGAAAGTTTTCATTGGAGTTAAGGATAGGAGGGGGAAGAACAGAGGGAATGTCCTAGCAGGAGGAGGAAGGACGCACTAACACGTTTACTTCTCTCTACACATTATCTGTGCTCATGAGTTTAGGAGTAGAGATGATTGCACCTGTTAAAGCTCATCACCCTAGCTTCTTCCTGAACTCGGGAGAAAACTTGGAAGAGACTCACGACAATTGCAGGTCATCATTCCCACCCTGACCAGTGGCCTAGTGCCAGCAGTGCTCTACTCAAAACCAACTTTCCTAACATAGGTCACAGTCCTCATCAAGTCACGGTGCCTTCTTTGTGATGCTAGGCAAACTCTTGGCCACTCAGGTTTATTCTCACCCTAGGATGCCTGTTCTAAAAACACAGAATGCTTGTGAAACACACAATATACAATAAGCTAATACACTATAAATCATAGTTTATAAAGCATCATAAAAGTCTAGAGTGTGTATTAATAAATTAGATAAAGCACAGCAGTAGTCAATTCCATGAAATGCCACATTCATGTACACAGAAGGACAACAGGACTAACGTGAGTTTCTGGGACTCCAGATGCAAAGACAGAAGAAAGCTGGGCAAGGCTAGGCAGCCCCAGGGCCAACAGGGGCTAAGAGAAGGGCAGGTCAGCGGCGGCCTGGTGGGGTAGTCCCACGGGGCTGAGAGTGGAAGGCAGTGAAGGGAGAGGCTGGAGGGTGCACACAGTACTGAGTACCAAGAAAAAAAAATTAACTGGGAAGTTACCATGGCTTGGGACGCCCAACTTTAATTACAGCAAGAGTTCTTCTTAGTGAAGTGACTCTAAGTCGGTCTATCTTAGAAGTAAAGTGCCATGACTGACCACCTATGACGTCCCTTACACCAGAACGGGTATTACTGAAATTGTCATTTTGCTCATTAAAGGAAACTGAATCCAACAATATACAAGGCATCTTTCACATACATACTTAATTTTAAAACTTTTAACTCTAAAAATAATTTGCATGAGCAGGAAGGACAGCCCATGCTAAAAATCAGAGTCGAGTCAATTATTCTGGCCATGATAGTAAACTGAAAAACAATTTCGGTCCAAGAGCTTTCTCGTTATTGTGGAGAACTTGTTCTTTGAATTTCTTGCCTTGTTTTTGGGATCACCTTATTATGCAACATCTGCTCTGAATTTCAAATGTGATAAACAGAGTATGAGTGTTGGTGGCAGATGGCTAATGACCAGCAGTGACAGGGCATTCAAGCCTGCCTTGTTTTCTGAGAAGCGATATTTTCATGTTAATTTGTTCCGTGTCCTGCAAAGACAGGACAAATCACCTGCTGTAATTCGGGCGAAGTGGGGACCACCAGGAGCGTCCAGGGGCCAGAGGTCTGGGAGACTTTCACTTGCAGCCCCGGGACCTGCCACTTTGCATGTCAAGCAGAGAAGGATGAATCAGCCTCAGGCAGTCCATCCTGACATCAGAGCCCCTGTTTACTGCAAGTAGATATTAGTCATGAAAACAGATGATTTCCCAGAGGCAGAAGGCAGGTGCTGTGAAGAGTGTGTGTTGGTCTCCGAAGTCTGGGTTTTGTAAAATAAACCTAATAGTACATTTTATCTCTTACTGAAAACAGTAAAACCAACAGTATCTCCAAGAAACATTCAACTGGAGATAAAAAGAAATCTAATTCAGTGAGAAAATTACCCACACAGACACAAACTTGAGCTTTTTCTCTCTCTCCAGATCCATAGAATTCATTTATCATAGGGATACACGGACATAATTTTTATTCCATGACTCCGTGAGGCAATATGGTCTTGAGCTCAGAGAACCTGTCCTGTGTGAGAGGCTACTGCTCGTGTGTTTCTTCTCACGAAATGATAGCGTCCATTTCATTAACAGGCTGCAGGGGCAGAATGTCCAAGGAAAAACATTAGGTACGTTTTCAAGGAGTTTGTAAGTTAGCTGAAGACGCTGGGCCAGTTCCTAGGAAAGCTGATTTGCAGGCAAGTGCAAGTGTCCTGGGAGTGGTTCAGTGCAAGAGCAGCACGGGGGCTGCTCTGGGAAAGAATACCTCACCGAGGACTCTCCTCAGTACTCCGCCATATGGCTCCCTTTACTCCGAATGACGAAGGAATATGGCGAAGGAACTCCCTGACACGTCTTTTGACCCTTGTCATTTAGTGGCAGATGGACGCATGAAGATAAGAGGTGAAGGTGGAACTCAGCTCCACAACTGAACGGATTCGAAGAGGGCAGTCTGAATTAGAAAGAGGAGAGCCAGCCATGGCAACAGGTCACATCAGGCTACGTGTTGATTTCACAGTACAGCAGTCAACAAGCTTCCTATGCAAATGTCATCATCAGACAGGAACAGATGGACCGAAAGAACATCACGTCAACACCTTCAAGGTGAGGTTTACACACCATTCTATTTTTTTTTTTTGTCTTAGAACATTTTACCTAGAAATTTTCACTTTGAAAATGTTGGAAAGAACAGTCTTTTACAATTTTTTATTATTATTGTTATTATTATTATTATTACTACTACAGCTTTTCAGAGGTGATGTTCAGCTTAGGCATAGTCTGAGACTTCCTTTATTCAAGGTGGATAGGAGGACCATGCAGGAATGGAAGGACATCCCCCACAAACTGACCAAATACCAACACGAACAACTACGTAAAGCTTCATGATTTTTTCAAAACAAATATTATTCAAATATCTGAAAAGCTGTTCTCGGAGAGATATTAATTAATAAGTCCTCCATCTGCTGTTTTCTAACAAAGATGTTGATTAAGTGATAAACAAAGATTTTATCCCTGTCCAGATACAATGAAGTAGTCTAGTTTTATCCAGCCCTGCCATCTTACTACAGTTAGTACCCCAATAAGCGCTGGAATCGTTTGAAAACAGACGGCAAACTGACAGGTGAACACGTCATGAGAGCATCCTGGAAGACAGACAGTAAAAGCCTTAACCTCAATCATCTTACATGATTATCTCATTACCTTGTTTGTTTAAATCTATTTCACGTTAAAGCATTTTCAAGATTACAATTACTTTGACAACATAGCATGTTTCAATCAAGTAAGATAATGTACATGTAATGTACAGTATCTCCAACCTTCTAGCTGCTTTGACTACTTCAGAGAACACCTCCTCCGTGCCACAGGCACAGAGCCCAAGACCTAGGTGAGGTTTTTCTGTTTGTACTTGAAAATGCCCCACACTATCAAATAATCACTAAGAAGGTTTGCAATGTGCTTTTGTGAGACTCACTCACTCACTCACTCACTCCCTCCCTCCCTCTCTCTCTCTCTCTCTCTCTCTGCTTTTTTGAGACAGAATTTCTCTGAGTAGCTTTGGAGCTTGTCCTGGAACTCACTCTGTAGACCAGGTTGGTCTCGAACTCACAGAGACCCACCTGCCTCTGCCTCCTGAGTGCTGGGATTAAGGGCGTGAGTCACCACCGCCCGACCCCTCTCTCTTTTTAAATGTGCCATCTCATTTTGGAAAGGTCCCTGAGAGTGGGCTCATTTTGCATCTGGTAAGTGCTCACTGTAGAAACTTTCTAAATACAGTAAACACTGAACAAATAGTGTCTCAGTATATTCTAAAAAAGTCTTCTTCCACAGAACATTCTATAGAAAGAATCCATTTTGTGTTCCCAATAAACTGTTCAACATACTAACATTCACTAGCTCAAGGAGAGACTTGGCATAAATACATCTTCTGTATTTATGTATTTATGTATTATGTATTTATTATAAACAAAATATTTCTGTTCTCCAGTTCCATGCTTGAAAACATCAACCAACAATGCAGTAATCTGCACACCAATTCCTAAAATTAAATCAATTACCAAAACGAAAGATACAAGTGCCTAGCAAAAATACTACATCAATTATACCTTTAACTTAACTACCCATTTGATGGTTGTATAAGCTCCTAAATAATTACTCATAATTTTAAAACTAATTTTTACATCCATCACTTTTCTCCACACTGTGACAAACACCTTACAGGACACATTAGCGGGAGGAGGGATTTATTTTGTCTCAGGGTTGAGAGGATGCACTCCAGTGTGATGGGGAAGTCATTGTCATGGAATCGAGAGTCATGGAGATAAGCAGCTTTATGGGAGTGTGTCAGCAGCCTGCTCACATCTCCCTGACCAGGCAGTAAGCAGTCTGGGCAGGAGGTGGGGCTGAGCTACAACCCAGAAGGCCTGCAGTCCAAAGACCCACTTCCTCCAGCGGGCTCATCCTCCTAAGTGTTCCAACCAGCTAGGGAAGGAGTGGACAGACACATCAGGCTATAAGGTATATTTTATACACGTCATAACACCCTTATCAAATCATTGCAACACTCAGGGTTAGAAAGATACTAATTAATAAAAACAAAAGTCGATCAATTCAGACCTATTCTTTAAAATTAAGGATGAAAACAAGAAACTTTTAGTTACTTGTTACCATTAACCAAAGACTTTTGTCTTTACATACAAATTACTTTCATTTGATCATGGTTATACTCCATTTTGAAAACATTAACCACATTCTTAACCATACGTCATTAATTCTAATCTATAGGCCTGGCCCCCAACCTCACTTCTATCAACCACTCTAGAGAGGGACTAATTCTGACGGCTATAGAGACTGTTCAGCTTCCATGAGAATCTCAGTCTTCTGGTAACCAACTTTCCGGCACGCACACATGCACGCACGCACGCACTAAACCTGGCACTCCCCAACTCTGGCAACCACAATCACGCTTACTTCTCTTCCTATTATGTTTGACTTTCCATACACATACCCAAGAATCTCCCCAGACCCATTTCATTTCTACTCGTGTCTGATCAAGCTTTGCCTCTAGTGTACTACTCTGGCTTATCAAACATTTTAATTATAAAAATCCTTCTGCAAACAACTTCACTTATCACCCTCTGATATCTTAGGAGAAAATGTGAAACTCAAAAATTTCTATGGAGCTGGCAGTGTGGTCTATAAATATATGGTTACTTTGTTTTGATATTTTAGAAGGTATCATGGAATAACTGATAGAAGAATTACACCAGAAAAAGCCAATTAACATTTGTGTTTAATGTACTGATTGAAATAATTATGTTAGAGGAAGCCTGGCAACATGTCTTATTTATTGTGTTCTTAAGTATACAAAATGAATATGGCAGTCAGTACACATGGATAAATAGATAAGATGCATATATAAATAGTCACAAGGGTAGAAAATACAAGTAAGAAGTGGAGTGTGCAACAATTTCTCTAAGGCAAATGAGACATATCTACTGTGAGAGGGGATCAAACACATCTGGGTGGACCCAGAAAGGATTAACAGAAGCTCCATGGGCAGGAAGGCCACTGAGGTGGGAAGTCAGACCACGTGAGAAAACTGTCATCTTCTGACATGGTCAGAAAACAGTGAGCCAAAAGGACTAGCCCCTGCTCCGCAGGCACAATGTGGAGTTTTTGGATTAAGTACATAAAGGAAAGAAATGGAGTCACGGGAATGGAATATAGTACCAGAGGAAGAGGGTGCAGAGTGGAGAACCAAGAATGGGTGATCAGAAATCCTACATGTAGAGGGTTTTCATGGCCTTCAAACTGTGCACAAAGAAATGGAACTACCACTATATATCACAATCTTTAATGAAAGCAAGATGGGAAAAAGCAGAACTCTTATTAGCCTAGGCCCAAATGGATAATTGTTTATGATGCTGCAGTCTACATGTATCAGTATCTGGGAACATCATCTAGTCATCACTCAAAAGACATTTCTTCCTCTGCGGAGATGGGCACAGATTCAACAGATGAAAATAGAGTTAAGCAAAGTGACAGGCAAGACCACTAAGTCGTTCTGAGGAGCTTCCCCATTAGACTTAAAGAAAGAATTTGTTTGTAGTCAATATACTTCCTAGCTTGTTGACCATGAAGGGCAGAAAGCATGTCTTAATCACCTTTGAATACCAAGATTACTACTTGCCATTTAGACTAAAAACAAACAAACCAAATCTATGAATTGGAAAAACAAAACAAAAAAATTGGGCAATGAATATGCCTCAGAATCAGCATATAATTATAATATATAATGTGATTTTGAGTGACATTTAAAATTATATCTCTTAAAGAATATGAACTACCAGGATAGACTGAGCTGTATCTGTTATACCATACTTCATAAGATTGGGGCCAGATAATACACAAATAAGTGATTTTAAAGAATTTTAATGTGCATTAAAACTAAAGGCTTTTTTAAAAATTCACCCTAAAATTAAATTGGACTGCAATCCCACTCTTTGAAGGTCCTACTTAGTAGATGGGCTAGATGATTTTCCATTCTTTGAACATTTTACTTAGCTGACATTCTGAGCTGCGTATTACATTTCAAAAACACAAATTCTGGCAGTTTTCACATGAAAGAATGCTGGTGTTGAGTAAGCTGTGACAGAGGCTAGTCTGACCAGACAGAAGGGTGATTCTTGGTACCTTTATGGTTTCTGTGGGTACTCCAGGCTCCGGAACTTTATCCAAGTAAGTGGTCAAGTCTTGATCAACATGCTCAAAGACCAGTGTAAGTTTGGTCTCTCTGTCTGTTCGTGACACTGTGCACACATCAAACAACCTAGAAGGGGGGAAAAAACCAACCAGAATGAGTAGGTGTAAATAAGCCAAGTAGTAACCCATGTATCTTCCGTGTACCCCTTGATTCCACACAGTTGGGAGCACGCCTTGTGATGAAATATAATGGGATCTGCTCTTTTCGTATCCATCTCAAACTTCAGCAGAGGAGCTGTGCAAGCCAGAATGTCCAAGTATCAGTCACAAAGCAACATAATTGAAGATCAAAAATGTATGCACAGAGTGTCTTAACAAAGTCTTTATACAGAACTTGTTGATGGAAATGGCTTTAACAACCTGCAAACAGACAAAATAATTCTAACGATTCTCAGCTCACAGGCTGAGAAAATTAGAGGCCAGTTAAGCGTTCTCCGGAGATAGTGGACTCTGCAAAAAAGTTTCCTAGAACAACCATGGCTGTGAAAACAACTATGATGGACTATGGAGAAACGTTTCAAAGACAGACTCCTTACCCTGGTGAGCCAAATTATTGCCCTAGGAATGGCATAAATTCTTTATTAGTTTTAACATTCCAACTCCCATGTAGAATCACACCGTAAAAAATTAAGGCTTTATTATTTATTTAACCTAACTGACAGAGAATAACTGCATGTATTCGTAGGATGCCATGCAATGTTTTGATACTTTGGGAAACTACTGTACGGAATAGGGACTGTAACAAATAATGAGCTATATACACTCCAAAACTGTTCAAAGTGTGGATTTCAAATATTTACAGAAATCATAAAAAAAAAGACTAAGAATATGGTAAGACAGAGCTGCTAAACAACTTGATTATCATGCAAACACTGTGAAATTGAAAGAGGAAGACACTGGAAAACTAATAAAAACACAGGTGAACAAATAGTACAGAGACAGCCTTCCGTGATCCAGAGAACCTTCAAGCCCGAGGGCAGAAAGCCCTGTAGCTGGCACACTGTCTCATGTGCTACAGTCTCACCAAGCTGTCTAAAGAATTAAGCAAGCCATCCATAAATAAGCTGTAAGGAAACTTCTGCAGAGGAATGTAATATAAATAAGAGGAAATGTATAAACTGTCATTCATATTACATTTTCGTTTAAAAACTGAAAAACCTATCCAAGAAATTGGGTGCACACAGTCCCCCTACTAAATTATGGGTTCACTGCTTTGGTTCAATCTGGACGCTACTTTTATTAAATTAATAAAAGGTCTAATTGGTTGACTGGGCCACACTACTGTATTTCTGGGGTACATGGGCTTCAAATTTGGTACTTCTTTCTGAATCTACACTAAATTTTAACAACATCTATAAAATACCGTAACCAGTCTTAATCTATAAGAAATTGTATAAAACCTACACTATGAAGGGCTTTGGGGAGTCTATCAAAATGGCTCTCTGAACTTGATAGTTTGACCATTTGCACATAAGCTGCTTTGAGCCATCTTATTACTATTAACCACATCTTTCAACTACTTCTTCTCAAAGGAAAGAAAAGAGTTGCAAAATCAACAAGCTTCTTTGTATGTGATGTCTCTGTCTTTGCAGTAAGACTACGGTGAACCCAGAGTGGGATGTAATGGAATCAAATACAAATGCTAGAGTTAGGCCACCACATATCCATTACAACTGGGCTCCACAAGCATCACTTTAAAAATGGTTCCTATTATAACTAAGATATTCCTCAATGAAAAGTGCATTGCTCATCACTTGCCTGAGTTAATGAACAGCTCCAGTTCTTATTAAAGGGGTATCCCTCCTCCCTCCCTCTTCTCCTCTCCCCTCTCCCCTCTCCCCTCTCCCCTCTCCCCTCTCCCCTAAGATATTCCTCAATGAAAAGTGCATTGCTCATCACTTGCCTGAGTTAATGAACAGCTCCAGTTCTTATTAAAGGGGTATCCCTCCTCCCTCCCTCTTCCCCTCTCCCCTCTCCCCTCTCCCCTCTCCCCTCTCCCCTCTCCCCTCTCCCTCTCCCTCTCCCTCTCTCTCTCTCTCTCTCTCCTGTGTGTCTGCTATTAATTTTCAGAAGAAAAAAAAATCATGATGGGGACATAACATAGTTGAGCCAAAAGGTCACCTGTTCCCCAAACCGTTGTCTTAGAAATTACCTAACAGCTCTGGCAGTATGCAATATTGCTTAATCACACTGAAACGGTTTCCAAGACTCTTGTATGACACAATTCATGAATAACATCTAACCACCCAAGCTGCTTTTCATTATATAATACTTTGTTCTTCAAAATATTAACGTCTGCTAATGTCACCTAAGGTACCTTGGCTCCACGCTAAGGATACAGAAGAAGATAGAGGTGAGCTTAATGAAGTCACTGCTAACTGCCTTAAATGATAAATATGGGGAAAATTTTTTAAGTGGAATGAATTTAAACAGATACGACAATGCATACAGCAGAACGCTATTTGTAGTTCATGTATGTAAGTATTCGCCTGCATGAATATGTGTGTCATGTGTGTACTTGGTGTGTTTGGAGGTAGAAGGCTTCGCATCCCCCTAGAACAGGAGTTACAGATGGCTGTGAGCCAGCATATGGGTGCTAGGAAAGGAACTCATGTCCTTTGCAAGAGCAACATGCTCAGACTGCTAAGCCATCTCACCAGCCATCTGTGTGGATTTGTATGCATGTACTTATACACTGTGAGCTATAAAAGTTAGGTGTTATGTATAAGCTGCTCATCCAGGTTCGTGAAGATATTACTTTTAAATGTTCAGTGTGTTAGTCTGGAGAGTAGAGGATATCACAATCCTCTTAGAAATTCATAATTCACATCAAAGAGATAAGCAATAGGCTCCTCACTTCCAGCCTCCAGTGCCAGCCAGCAGCAAGTTATAGATCAGCAGTTCCCCACCTGTGGGTCATGACTCTTGGGGTCGAACGAACCTTTCACAGGGGTTGCACGTCAGACATCCTGTGTATCAGATACTTACACTACAATTAATAACTGTATCAAAATTATGATATGAAGTGGCAATGGACATACTTTTATGGTTGGGAGTCACTACAACAAGAGGAACTGCAATAAATGGTCGAAGCGTTAGGAAGGTCGAGAACCACTGTTATAGATGGACCACTTCAAAGACGACATTTAGAGAAATACTGCTCTTCGCTCTAATACAAAGCTGCTTTAACTGTTTAGTAAACATCAGACTAAAAGTTAATAGTTGCCTTAATCATAATGGATAGAAAATACATTTTCAGCCAACAGTTGTGAATATTAATTTTGGAAATTATAGAACATAATACTCATGATGTCTTTTTACCTATGGATCCCTCAAAAATTACTCCAAATCAAACAGTAGTCATTTGGTAGGCAAAACACAACAGGTATTTCCATACAGTAAGTAAGTTTCACAGAACTCAATTAAAAAAAATCAAGGCCTCTGGCTGAACTGTAAACTATTTGTACAGATCTGTAATCTATTTGTATAAATCAATGAATGTCCCCCGACTGCCTATATCCCCTAGACTTACAAAACCAAAGAGTAAGACAGGCCTGAGCATTTGAACATGAACACTGGGAAATAACTTCCACTGCATGATTTCTTAACGTTAGCCAACATTTAAGACTTTCTAAAGTATTCACTAAGCTGACAAAAATAGCATTTCAGTGACGTCATGACTACATTTCCATAGGAAGACTGTAACCACACTGTACTGACCATGACCTTCGGAGGGAAACCACCATTCAGTATTTATCACCGACTTGTACACCACGTGGTCTGAGTAAACATCCATTCAAAGAGTGAGGATGAGGGGAGATGGGTCGGAAGTTCAGAGTGGGCCTACTGTTCTGGCAGAAGATCCAGGTTTGGCTCCCAGCACCTGCATGGCAGCTCATGATTGCCTAAAATTACAGTTCCAGGAGATCCGACAGCCTCTTCTGCTCTATAAGGGCTCCTGCACACACATGGTGCATAAACTCATGAAAGGACACACACAGACATATAAATAATAAATACTATTTTTTTTCCAAAAGTAGACATGAGAAGTGGTTCTCAATATTTATTGAGGCTATGCACCCAGTCTGGCAGAGAGTGCGCAGTCCAAAATCTAGGTTGTTGTCAATTCCCAGTGAAGCCAGCCAACCCCTAACTATTCCAACCAAGGGAGCTACTTCTCTTGCTGTCTCTTGGGTCCTGGCCTCCAGGGCAGGGCAGACAACAAACAGAGTCCAGCACAGCACTCAGCTGTCCTGCTGTCCTGTGATGTAATCATCTAACAAAACATTCCCTGAATTAAGCCTGCATCCTACCCATTGTAATTCTTAATGGCTGCTTCCCGTTCACGGTCTCAATTTAACTTGCTGCTCAGAACCTGTGCACAGGCAAGCTGCTTCGGCTAACGGATGAGACTGCATCCAGTAGTTTTGGGATTTCCAAAGTTTACAATTTACAAACATCTCCCCAACAACGAGCCTTGTAAACACAACATCTGCCTCTCTATTGTGGTTATAATAAAAGGGAAATCTGTATTATTTGCTGTGATTACACCATGACCCAAAGCAGGAAGTTCTAAGAGGGCTTTTTTCCTGTCAGGTTTCCCTGACCCTGCACACTCTTCATTGTTTGGATACCAAATAGTTCTAGAGCTGAGCGCTGTCTGGCACAGCTGCCTAAGGGACATAACAAATTCTCATTTGAACTAGGGCCAGAACCTGAAATGGAGACAGTTTCCCCCCCTGTATCTAATCTGGAAAGTCCATGAAGTGCATTTGGTGGGCGCAGCTTGTGCACCAAATCAATGTTCACTCATCTCACTAGCCCCACACTACTATACAGTGGCTACATGGCTCTTTGCTCTAGAAATACAGACTGGGGATGCAATGGTTCACCATCAACACGGAATGACAAACTCCAGAAGTATTTGCCACCAACAGCACAGAGCATGATGCTGAAGGTGATCACGATTTTGCAGCGTCTCCAAAATGTGCATCAGTACTTACCACATGCAGGTGCCACACTCAGTCTCAAGTTTCCGACAGACGTGGGGCAGGGAAAGCATGTGATAAACGCTGTGCAGCGACAACTGATCAGGCATTGACAGAAACCCGAGAACTGGCCCCAGGAAGAACCGAGAGGAACATCCTCTTTATGCTAGCATTACTACACTGGCCAGGCGTCGGCCTCCACCGGCCGGCAGCTGCCCTCACCACTAGGTCCACCGACCACAGGACGCAGCTAATGAGAACAATGGCTGGAGATTTCAGGGGCCCTTTTCTAAGTACCTAAGCCTCTTTGGTCTGATCTACTTTCCACATTTGGAAAAGTTTCTTGAGCCAGTGAAGTCACTTTCTGAATTTGAATTGGGATTTTACTACTTACAGGAAAAAAAAAAAAAAGTTCTAACCCCTGGCAAAATCATGTATGGGGCTTATACCCAGGGACTCACCTGAAATAATGCACAATAAATTGTGGTAATTCTAAAAGAAATAGTCATAAGACGTCTATAAATATTTTGAAATAACTGACTTCAGCACATCAATATCTGACTTTAAATGCATCCTATACAGTGTCAAAGTGAGTTAAGTTCATGCACATAAGTTGCACTACTGTCCTCTGTACCACAGCTCTGCTTGGGGCTGGGTAGCTGAACATTGGGGTGGCAAAATATTTGGCAACAGAAAAGGTTTCTGAACATACAACAACCAAAAATTAAATGAAATTTTAAAACATTAACATTTTCAAGGAGTTTCTGGCCACAGCAAACTTGTGTTGAGGAAAGTGCCCTTCCCACTGCACACGGCCTGTGTCCTTGGAACTGCACACGGCCCACGCCCTTCCCGCTGCACACGGCCCGCGCCCTTCACACGGCCTGTGCCCTTCCCGCTGCACATGGCCCGCGCCCTTCACACGGCCTGTGTCCTTGGAACTGCACACGGCCCGCACCCTTCCCGCTGCACACGGCCCGTGCCCTTCCCGCTGCACATGGCCCGCGTCCTTCCTGCTGCACACGGCCCGCGCCCTTCCCGATGCACACGGCCTGTGTCCTTTGCACTGCACACGGCCCGCGCCCTTCCAGATGCACACAGCACACGCCTCTCACACCGCACTCGGCATGTGGTCTTCTCACTGTGCATGCTGTCAGGTTCTGCAACAGCAAAGGGCCAGCCTGGAACTCCTCAGGTCACATTGGTATACACCGCAGTATTCACTGCACCCACAAAGCTGTCTGCTGTTATAGAAGGAGAGCGGTTTAATTATGGAAAAAGACAATGTTTTCCTACTGCCATTCTTCAGCATGGTAAGTTTCAAATTAGGTTATCTCTGGACTGTGTTATGTTTCATAATTGTTGTTTTGAGTTGCTGATGGGCTTTGTAAAAAGTCATTAAATCAATTCTGGATGGAGATTAGGACAGAATCTCAAAATACTTTTGAAGGGACCTCATCTAAAAATGTTTTGTCATTTTGTACTATATATTTATTTATTCAAAATGGTTTCTCAGCATTGACAATTAGAAAATCAGAACAAGCTGGGCGGTGGTGGCGCACACCTTTAATCCCAGCACTCGGGAGGCAGAGGCAGGAGGATCTCTGTGAGTTCAAGGCCAGCCTGGTCTATAGAGTGAGATCCAGGAAAGGCACAAAGCTACACAGAGAAACCCTGTCTCGAAAAAAAGAAAAAAAAAATCAGAACATTGATCACCTCTCGAAAACACTGAATATGCTCTTTTATATCACATGTTCAGCCAAGATTTAATCATTTTTATAAAATTAACAAGCCCATCCACTTCATTAAAATACATAAATACATATTCAGTTTCATCTTCAATAAATGATAAACTATATATATATATATATTATATAATCTCAGAAAACTGTTTCAGAGTATAATTGTTTGATTTATTATCAGTACATTTCATTTACATACCTACTTTATATACCAATATACTTGGGGTTGTGGAAAATTTCATTGGAAGAAAGGGTCCAGGAGTGGAAAGAGTTTTAGAAAGCACTACTCTCCATTACTGACTAGACTTCTGACTTTATGGGAGACTATTCACTGTCAGTGATTTTCTCCTCCAGCAGCCTGTCGACAGGGCAGGAGCAGTTGACAGATGCACACCTGATTGATGAGTTCTCTAAGGGGCTTTGTGACTTCCTGAAAGAATTCCCGTTGGAGGGCCCAGGGCTGTAGAGCTTGCTTCTCATGTAAGGAACTGTATGATTCTCAGCATGCTATGAACAGGACATGCTGACACACACCTGTCACCTCACACTCAGAAGGGGAAGGTCAAGGCCATGGTCAACTACATAGCGAGTCAAAGCCAATGTGAGTCAGTCTCAAGAAACGAATTCCTATTGGAGGATCCTGATCAGAGCAGAGGCATTTTTATGGAGCAGCAGGGGCAAAGGGAGAAGAGACGGTCAGTCCTGCTCATCACTAACAGGAATAAGTAACCCAGAACGGAAAAGGAAAGGAGGAAGACCGAGGTAGTTAAAAATAATAGAAAGGTGTATCATTAATTAATTCAGGTTGAGCGGCATGTGCTTCTAAACCCACAATTAAACAACCCCTTTCCTATTAGCAAAACTTCAGGTCAGGGAAAGCCCTATGCAAATCTAACAAGGGAGTGCGAAGTCAGCATCCTCGGGGTCCTTCACCACTGGATCCCCACAGCTGTAGAGTGTCCACAGCGAGTTCACAGTTCATCTCCCGTCTTCGGGGTTAAAGCAATCCACTTTCGGCTTCTTCTCACACGCACTTGGCAACTGTGGTTCTGTGAGTTAGTATTTTTTTTGACCAAAAAATGTTTCATGATGAACTGGGAATCCCTTAAAGTGGGCCAGTTTACAAGATGTGCTTCGCACTGCAGTAAATACTGAAAATAAAGGAAACAGTCGAATACTCTGTGTATGGAAACATTCCTGAAAACGACTAGTAGTAACGGGTGTGACAGTTAGATCACAATAAGCTACAGGGGATGGGTCATGGGTCGGCGGGCAGATGGGATCCTGGGATGCCTATGTCTTGCTTTGCTCCCATTAAAAAATAACTGTTGGAGTGAGTGTGGAGTAACAGAACTCAGGTAGCTTCACTGCCCTCCAGCAAGCTCTAGCAGCATTCTCCCACGGTCAAATGCAATTCTCCAAACCCCGCTTGAACCAGAGGCAGAAAACCAATGAGGTTCAATCTCACTGTTAACTGCCATGCTATTTTGTGGGAAAAGGAAAACGGTCATTTAGAGTGGAAACAAGAAAACTCATAAAACCCTATTTTCTGTTTTGTAGGGAAGACAAAAGTAACAGGACTAAGAAGTTCTGAGTCTCCCTATGGATCATTATCTCCACAAACCTGGGGGGGGGGGGGAGAGAGGGAGGGAGGGGGAGAGAGGCATCTAAGCAATGAGGATTGATAAGTTTTGCTGAGTCTAGAACCGATGCTTAAGGGTTCTGAAATTCTAAAGGAACATAAAGCCGATTGTCAGAAGAAGAAACTTGCTGACTGGGAAAACTGTGGACTACCTGGGTTTAGATTTGAATAGAGACTAATTCACCAAGCCCAGCTACAGCTTCTCCTCACCCTCTTACCTCCTGAAGTCTATCAGGCATGACCACCTTTTTAGCCTATATCAGTCTCCTCAAACGACTGTTAACTTCAGTCACGCAAAACATCCGGGTCACAATAAAGGCCTAAAGCTAGCAAACAACTTGGGGAACCCCAAACCCATGGCATCTGGGAGAAGGGGTCCCCAGTCCAAGATAATACAAGCAAGTGAGAGCACAGAGCGGCTAACTTCAGCACCTGACGGTTTTCCCCTCTCCATTACATCCAGTGAGCATCCTCCGGCACCCAGTAAAAGCACTCAGGAAATGGCTACTGAGCGGATGCAAAGTTTCAAAATGATAGCTCAGGAGAAGCTGCTTAGAGATGTCACCAAGAGGGCACGGCACGCCGAGGACGCCAGACTTCGTAACTCATGCTGAGCCAAGAGGGTCGGACCCCGCCATAACTGCATTTACTATGAAATTCCTATTTGTCTCCTCCTGACTTGCTGGCTACGCCTACAGCAACTCTGAGATGGTCCTTGTTTTAGACTTGCAGCACCATTCCTAACAGCCAAAAGGCAAAACCAAACCAAATACCCATCAGCTGATGGAGACGAGAAACGCGGCACACACCTGTACATGGAATCTTAGTTGGTAATAAACAGAAATATGGACACATACCATACTGGACAGACCTTGAAAAGATTATGCTAAATAAAAGAATTCGGTGATGAAGGTTGCACAGTTCCATTTATGTAAAGTGTAGAGAGTGCAGAGGGTGATCCACAGAGTCGAAGGTAGACTGAGCAATTAGCTGCCTAGGGCTGGGAGCATAGGGGTTGGTGGAGGAAAGGGGAACAAGTGCTTTTGTGCACTTGGTTTCTTTCTAGGACGATGAAGACATTCTAAATTTAGATCATGGAGGCAGTTGCACAGACTTGGTAAATGTACTGAACACTCACTCAACTGCATACGTACACAGGTAAATTTCAGTGTTCACGCTGCATCTTAATAAAGACGTTTACATACAAATCAAAACAAATCAGAGCAAAAAACCAGCAGAGAAAGATTCTGCGCTCTGTCTAAACCACAGACAGAAGGCAGTGGAGATGGGACCGGAGTCTAAACTTCTGCTCTGCTGCATGAAAAGCAAGGGTCAGCAACGCAGAGATCTCAGTGTGAATGCCACCCCCAGATGTCCACACACGGACACACACACAGAGACAGACACAGACATACAGAGACACACACACAGACACACAGAGACAGACACAGACACACAGAGACACACACACGGACACACACACAGAGACAGACACAAACACAGACACACACACAGACACACACAGAGACAGACACAGACATACAGAGACACACACACACACACACAGACACACACACAGAGACACACACACACAGACACATGCACACAGACACACACACACACAGACACACACACACACACACACACACACACACACACACACACACGAGGAAAGTCTGGGAAAAATAATGCTCAGAAAATTCACAGGAAAAATTGAAACGCTAAAGACTTCTGACCTCTTGCCCTCTTGGGCTCGTCCCTTGACTAGTTAGAAAAATGACACACTGCGATTCTCCAAAAAGGGCCTGAAAAAGATATTCTGATTCCAAGAATAGAATATCAGAGTTAAGAGGTATTTTTAAAAGTGAAGCGAACAGCTTTGGCTTGAGTCACATACAGTGCGGAACATTCTGGACAACTTTCAACGTT
Organism: Peromyscus eremicus; assembly: GCF_949786415.1. Taxonomy (NCBI): domain Eukaryota; kingdom Metazoa; phylum Chordata; class Mammalia; order Rodentia; family Cricetidae; genus Peromyscus; species Peromyscus eremicus. The sequence continues at coordinate 17,167,999 of NC_081418.1, forward strand.
CAGTTCTCTTTCCATTTCTGACCTGTAAAAACCCCGTTTTCCAGTGTGGGCCTCTCTTGAGGAAAAACGAGGAAGCAGCCGAAACTAGGAAGGTTCCTGTGATGAAGACTGTCTGCACAGTCTTAGGTGGGGAAACAGTTTACCTACGCCACATGCCAGCACTCTGCCAGGACCGTCTCCTTAGGACGCGAATCACTTTATCCCAGCACTAATTCACTCAGGTACTTAGGTGCTCATCCAATCAAGCAGCCCTTCAAGTTCTTTCCTTTTAAGGAATCACAAAGGATTATGTAATGACTTAAAAAGAAATAAAAAAAGATCAAGTAACACTAACAAAAACAATTAGTGACGAAATAGCCTAAGTTGTCCAAAATGGGCTCACATCAATGATATGCTTTTTTCTAATGATAAAACCACACATAATTTGCAAGGTATTTTGAAAATGCCCTCCCCTTACTTTGGGAATGCAAACTGGTAAGGATCTTTCTGTATATATTTACACACACACACACACACACACACACACACAGAGCACGAGCACACACACACTCACTATGTGGCTCTTATGATGCAGATCTACATTTACTAGGCACAGAAAGGCTTTCACGATGTTCTGTAGGCTTGGAAGAGTTCGTCCAGTATGATCCCACACAAGTAAACAAAACAGCGCCGGATCAGTCAAGCTGCCATCAGTGGTTATCTTTGGGTGATAAAATTATGAAATATTTTGTTTCCTGATATTTCCTTATCTATGCTTTCTACGAGCTTACTGATGAAAACAACTTTTAAAACACTGTTTATTTGCATGTGTAAGACTGTTTTGCCTTTACGTGTGTATGTGTACCAGTGTGTGCCTGGTGTCTTCAGAGGTCAAAAGAGGGAGCTGGATCCTCTGGAACTGCAGTTACAGGAGGTTAGGAACTAAACTTAAGTTCTCTGCAAGAATGAAGGGGGACCCTTCTATTTCTTACGTCTTTTGTCTTCAACTTGCTTCTCTGAGTTTATTAAAAAAAATTCTGACCATTATTAACCCTAAAAACATAAATTTAAAATTAATAATTTAAACAATGCCAATTCTTAACTTCACTCAAGGAGAAAAAAATGTGTGTCATTACTTTATCAATGGTGACATACAATTTTCAATACTCTACCCAATACAGAGCAACTATCAAAAAGATGAGGAAACAAGTTCAAAGTCTAAGAGAGCTGGAGATCCGGGAGAGATTGGTCAGGAATGCTCGACTTTCAAGTCCCCAGATCCCAGGAACAAAGAGCTACCAGGGCTGGTAAGGGAGGTGGTTCAAAAGGGAAAGGCCCTTTGTTTGCCAAACCTGGTGACTTGAGCACCTGAGTTCAATCCCTGAGATCCACAAGGTGAGAACTTATTCCCACAGGTTGTCACAAGTTGTCCTCCAACTGCCACAGGGGTGCTGTTGACTATGCACACTTCCCAGCTCTCCACCCACAAAATAAATAAATGCCATTTTTAAAAAATGTTTTTTAAAGGCTGAGTGTAAACCCACCAATAATAAGGCAGAGAAAGGAGCGTCCCTGGGTAGACAGCCAGCTTAGTTTACTTGGTGAGATTCAGGTCAGTGAGAAACCCTGTCTCCAAAGACAAAAACAAAACAAAAAAGTGGGCAGTGCCTGAGGCCCCCAAATGTGCACATACATATGTACAAATACCTGTAGTTGAACATGGACTATGGACAGGGACACGTATGCATGCATGCACTTTAGCAATTACCACAGAACAAAGAAGAACAATGGTAGCTTACAGAGACTTTAAATCACTCTAATATTCATTATGCAAGCCAAGGAAAAATCCAGCAAGGACAGACTATGGGTTTTCTAAGTAGAGGGAGCTTTAGGGCTTACACAGTTCTATAGAGTATTTTTCCAGAGGAGAAAACAAGCAAACAGAGCAGAATGGAAAAGCTAAAGAACTGTTTTACCAACAGCAAGAAATGGGCAATCAAAATGACAAAGACACAGTTTTTAAAACATTCCTTATAAAAATCTTATTTTAAAATAAGGTCTATTCTAACAAAACTTCCAGGCATTTCACTGTTAACAACTGAGAAAGATTTTGTAACTATTTAAGGCCACTGGAAAACTGTATGAAAAGATCAGAAAATAATACACTCAGAAACACTGAACCATTACTATCTCTCTCAACAGCTTAAGTGTAGGAACCTGAAATTGGGTGGTTTTGCTGGGTATAAAACCTTGTAAATAGTAAAGCATGACTTCCTATATTCCTGTGACTCAAATTTATTTTTGAGTTTTATCTTGTTTCAGATATGTACAAGGTAATATGACATTAGCAGCAATTCAAAATTAAGAGAACTAGAAATTTGTAAATGTAACTGCAAGTCAGACTTCTTTTTTTTTTTTTTTTTTTTTTTTTTTTTTTTTTTTTTTTTTTTTTTTTTTTTGGTTTTTCGAGACAGGGTTTCTCTGTGTAGCTTTGCGCCTTTCCTGGAACTCACTTGGTAGCCCAGGCTGGCCTCGAACTCACAGAGATCCGCCTGGCTCTGCCTCCCGAGTGCTGGGATTAAAGGCGTGCGCCACCACCGCCCGGCTAAGTCAGACTTCTTTAAGAACACAGAACACCTTTATTGTGGAGACCTATTAGGCAACTGGATATTCCATATAACTGGATATTTTGGATACTGGATTCTTCCTCTCCTAAGCTCCCACTCTGACAGACAGATAGACAGACAGACAGATGGTGGGGTGGGTACTGAGGTTTGAATTCAGGGCTTTGTGCATGCCATGCACTCTCCTATTTAGTTGTACCCAAAACCCACCTCACACCATTTTTAACAGCTACCATTGTCAATGGGATTCTTGGAAATGTGCACCGAAGATTTTCTTGACCTTTTAAGCAGGATACACTGATCATGTTCTACTGCCTTGTGGAGACCTCAGTGCTCATCCTACAGTCAGTCAGCCTTCTGCACTAGACATCTGATCATAACCTTACAATAAATTAACCAATAAATGATTATTAAGTAGGTATTTTCTATGAATTGTATTCAGTGCTGATAGAAACATCGTAAGACAAATAAATGATCATAAATAGTCGAGAGTTCAGCAGAGAAGGAAGACATTAAAAAAGATGAACATCAACTATTTTGCAAATATTGAGATGTGTATGTGTTTTAAATGCTGCACATATATAAACAAATGGCATTTTAAGAGAAATAAAAGGTGCATCCGACCTCTGAATGTAGTAAAGAGTTGACAGAAGAAAGGACCACAGAACCATCTTAGATTACTGGGAGTTTTGCAAACAAGTAGTAGAGAAAGGGTACCAGAAATCAAGAGAAAGGTGCCCAACAAAACAGCCAGTCCCACCAGAGAAACCCTGTACACCGCAACACATTTATCCTCTAGAAATAGCTGTTTTCATTTTCAAACACCCCAGCCTTCCAGCATGGGTATGAGAAGCCTACGAAGACACCAGGAAGGGACGGCCGCTGCAGTAGTACAGGGAAAATAAAGAAGGCCTGTCCTGAGGGACTGGCAGCCAAGGACAGAGGGGAGAGCGCAGATTCCAGAAATATTTAGGAGGTTGACTTGGCAGGACTCACTAAGTGTCTGAATGTGGCGGGGTGGAGGGATGGGAAAGGAGGAGACGCCAAGGATGATTCACAGGCTTTTGACTTTGGGGACTTGGTGCCACCCCATGAGATACAGCAGTGTTCCCAGACCTTGGGTTTCAGGGAACTGTAAACTTTCCAACCACTTTAGCACTCTGAGGGAAAGCTATCAACTAGAAGCATAAACACACCCCACCATCTACTATCAGCACCTTTTACAAAGAAAGCACACTTCAATACCCCAAATATGAACCGCTCTAAGTTCCAACAAAAACCACCACAGAGCAGGGCTTTTCTTTTTCTAGCTGCATCCCAGATGATGGAAAATTGGTACCAGGCCTCAGACCAACACCGGGAAGCCCTGAGACTGGGATACAAACATTGGGTTTATCAGTAACAGCATGAGTTGAAGGCAGAATAGGTAATACGTGTTCTCACCAACCCCCCACACACCTATAGGGACACCTATCCCATTAATGGGTGTAGGGGAAAGAAAAGTTCAAAAGTTACTGAAGGCTCTTAAGAGGAGACATCCAACCATGCCTCGTGGGCAAGTGGCTGTGGAGCTGAATCTCAAAGGCTAGCCTGGAATTTGCCAGATAAATAAAGGAGGCTTGGGGAACTCCCAGTGGAAGGAACAGCATGTCCAAAGGTATTCAGGTATGCAAGAAAACTCCTATTTGGGCAATGGTGGAGAGTCTGGTGTAAACTGGTGATTTTTCTTGGAAAGGATGAGAGAAGAGCTGGAAAAGTACACATAAAAAATTATAGAGTTTGGTCGTCTAAACTAAGTCTAGAAACTATCTTCTGGGCACTGGGAAGGACCCAAGGATTTTACAGTGGGTAATGCTATGGGCAGATTGCTGCTTGGAAAGGCCACTCTGGCTGCACAGCCGGGCTGGATTATCGGGAAGCAGAGCTGGAGCTGAGGAGAACAAGCAGGGAATAAGAGCACACCCTAGAGCAACCAGCACCTACACTCTTCAGCAGTGTAGTGGGCCAACAAGACACTACTATCCTTGCTCAAATCCTTTCTGCTGCTGTTTGTGCAACCAGAACCACACATCACACAGTATTTTGTAATGTCAAAATTTAACAATATGTCAACAGCTTCTACCAGTCTATCTTCATCTTTAAGTTGAGCAAATTATATGCCTTACCTAATTTATTAACCTACATCCTTAGTCTCAATGGTGATGCATTATTACTTTATAAATTCCTACTAAATGGAATTGAAAAACTCTAAGGGTAAATGCTTTTTAAAAATGTATGTACGTGTAGTATGTGTGTGTGAGAGTACATTTGTGTGTGTGCACATGCATGTGTGTGCACCTGTGTGCATGTATGTGGATGACAATGGTCACCTTGTTTTTTTTCAGGGAAGGACATTCAATGTGCCTGCAGCTCACAACAGGACCAGGATGGCCTGCAAGTCCCAAGATTCTCCTGTTTCTGCTCTGTTTCCAGCATTAGAATTAGAGACACAGTCACCACACTCGATTTTTACACAGGAGCTGGGGAGCCAAGCGTGGGTCCTTATGGTAAGTGTTCAGATTCAGATAAATGAACCTTGAAGGCCCCGGAAACATGCAGACCAGTAGGAATACCAGGGAAGTGGGCGACACCAGCACTTAAGAAAATGGTTTCTCTCTCTCTCTCTCTCTCTCTCTCTCTCTCTCTAACACACACACACACACACACACACACACTCACTCACAAAATCATCAAGAGAATTAAGATAATTCCATTTTAATAGCATCAAAGATACAATATACAGTATAAAGTAAACAAAATCCACCACACACTAAAAACTATAAAACAATATTAAAGTATGAAAGAAAAAAGGTAAAACACTGATATGCTCATATTGGGACAGCAAGGACTTCTCAAGCTCTACAGTATAAATGCAACTCAGCTGAAGAGTCCAGTGGATTAGGCTTTTTAGAAGAAACTAAAAAGCTGGTCTTAAAATACTCAGGCCAACGATAAAGGGCTACACACACACACACACACACACACACACACACACGTGCACACTCACACACAAACATACATGCGTGTACATACACTCACACACAAAGAAACAAAGAGTTGGACAATAACCTTCCAATCTGAAAACTTACTACAAGATACACTACTTAAGACAGTGCAGTATTAACAAAGACCTATGGAGTAGAATAATTACCATAATTATCCCCATGTTTATGCTAAATTTGACTTTTAACAAAGGTATAAAACTACAGACAGGGGAAAAAGTCTTCTCATCAAACATATAGGATAACTGGGTATTACATGCAAACGAACAGGGCTGGACCTCTGTCTCACAGCATATATTAAACTTAAAAGAAAAAGATCATAACATATACATGAACGCACAAGTAACAGAAGAAAGAAGATAAACTGGATTTATCAGTAAAAATGTTCACTTTAATGAAATGCCCAGTTTTCCAGTTGTCCAGACCTGGAGTAAATAGGGGATGGATTTCCTGCAGGGGAACAAGCAGTTTCTAAATTAAGATTGTGACTATGTGTGCACAACTTTATGAACATGCACACTGTAAACACTGCAGTGGATAGTGTGTGTCAATTATGACTCAAAGCTTAACCACTGCATCCTTTCACGGTCGAGGGGGAACCCTCAGAATCTTGCTCCCAACCCTCACCACTTCATTCTCATCCTTAACTGGATTCTCCCCATCCTGAATCACTTGCCATCTACATAAGCTGCACTTTTGCGTGGGACGTTTTCTTCTCCGTCTGTCTGGTGATCTCTTATTCATCTGCCAAGAGATGAAAATGCCCTCAACATCTACACTTGTATCTGCTCCAGCCTCCCCTTCCCAGAGGTGGACTCCTCTGTTACGACAGCATACCTGGCCCACGGGGGGCACCCAGCCATGGGTTCTGAATCAATGAATGGGACTGTCTTATAAGAGTGTGCCCTGTATTTCTGGAATACAGCCTGAGCCAAGTCTGATAAATTAAGTGTGTGTGTGTGTGTGTGTGTGTGTGTGTGTGTGTGTGTGTGTAGGGGGGCAGGCTGAGTAATAGTCTTCTGGGTCCAAAAAGAGGTGTGATAATAAAATAAAGATTTTTTTTGTTGCTGTTTTTGGTTTGGCTCATGAAATAGATGAGGACAATTCTAAAGAGCAAAAATGTTTCGCTCAATTGAAATGGAGCTAGAGTAACTGGACTGCCTCCCATGGGACAGGATTTATTTGGTCATGATCATGAAAATTCTACTACAGCGTTTTTCATTTGCCTCACTTTTTCAAGTCACATGGAATAAGACAACTGTCCTTTTATTAAACATATTCCATTTTCTAAGGAGTAATTTTGAATAAATTCCCCCATTTTCCCTTTATGCTTCCTCAATAACTGACATGTTAATGTAATGTTTTATCATCACAAGGGTGACTTTTCTTCTTTTTTTTCCTATTTCCAAAGAGGGAAGCCATTTGCTACTATTCAATTTAAACCTACTCCTAAATTCAAGGTCTGTCTGGCTCATGAAAGGAATAACGAGGTCCAGAATCTATGAATGTGTGATCCATGGCCTTCGGAGAGCAATCGATATTCAGTATACATTTGAGTCCATTTAGCGTCAGTGTACCTAGCCAGAATAAAAGTATACTTCAAACCAAAACTGGGTCAGAAAATGTTCTAGAACAACAACGTATTTTACTCTTTTAACATTCTGAGAACTGTCCAAGGAACAAAAAGCTCCCGAAAGAGAGAAATGCATACCCCAAACCAGGCTCACATGGGCCTTGTCCTGGCTTTGATTAGAATGCTATCAAAATGACAGAAGACAACTGGCATGTGCCACAACACACATTTCAATCACATTGCTTCTTCCAAATCTACATCTTGATACACTGATAGCCCCCTATATTAAAACGCCCTTCAGAGAATAAGTCCTAACGGCCTAAAGGCAAAGATCCAGGTATTTAAACTGAACTGACTTTTCAAATGTCTAAGTTTTACAGATTTTTATATGATGCATGTGGAACCAGTGTGTGTGAGCATTAGATTCAAGCATTAGATTAGTAAGCGCTCTTCATTAGCAACTACTTGTTTTTAGCAATTAACAGGATGCCACTCTGCCAAAGCCATGTTCCTCTTTGCCAGAGAGGAGTTCTATGCGTATGTGGTCAGTATGCAGAAAACCTCTGGAACTGAGACAGAAAACTGCACACACTGAGAACAAGGCTCTCCAAGACAACGATGGTAACACAGGCAGATGAAACTGACATGAAAACTCTATACGCTCTCTCTCTCTCAAAAAAAAAAAAAAAAAAAAATATCCCCCTTAGGGTATTTTAACTATTCTGTTGACAACAGATTTAAAAACAAAAAAAAAAACAAAAAAAAAAACCGTAAGTCTAGCAGTAAGTGTATTCACACTTTTCTCAAGTAGCTACAGATCCCCACCCTCTGACTTGTACTAGAAGTTGAAGCAGACTAAGAGCTGATCACCTTAATGAATCAGATAACGAAGCTCTACGGAACCAGCCTTCACCGACGTGTTCTGAGATGCTAAGATGACGGTAAACCAGACAGTTTAGTCTCTTTTTGTCTTCCTAATCATCCTCATAGAATTTGAGAAAACTGTAATCACTAAATACATAAATATTTATTGTAAGCATGCTGACGTGGTTTGCTTTGACATTTCGACTCTCTCTGCTGTTTTGCAGATACACAGTAAATTTCCCTTTCAGAAAGGAAAACCCAGCTGGAAACTGCAGTTTTTTTTTTTTCCTGCAGATATCCCAAAGAAAATGGTCTACTTAGGGACAAGGTCTCACTATGTAGCCTTGGTTAGCTTGGAACTCAATGTAGACCAGGCTGGCCTTGAGCTCACAGAGCTCCTCCTGAGTGCTGGGGTTAAAGCTGTGTGTGGGCCACCACACCCAGCCTTCTCTACCAAAAAGGTTAAGCTTCAAATGATTGTATTTTTGAACCTATTTAATATTGAAATAAAAATAATAGGAAACCAAAATACTCCACTGTAATAGTTAAATGCCTTTCACTATCAAAGGATACGCCAACAAGTTGTCTCTTAGAGTTATTTTTTCAGTTTACTGGAAGTTGTTTCAATAAAGAGACACAAAGGCACCCCCACAAGCAGAACATGAAACAGGTAACACAGTGGCTCTGGAACCCAAGGACAGAGTCTAATAGTGCCGTAGGGAAAGGAGTGTTTGAGTGTGAGGAAGCGTCTATGAGCTGGAGAGGAACTGAGAACAACAGAACCAATAAAATAGTCCATCTTTATAAAAGAATTCTAAAAAGGCACACTTTGGCCACTGCAGCTAGGTCTCATCACAGACGAGGGTGTCTGTATGACAAATTCCTTTCTCTGCTGCAATCAAAATGGATGCACTGGGCACTGAGGCTGAGGCTAACGGACACTTAAGTTACCCATCTCCCACTCCCTTGAGGTCTCCCTGTCATAGGCCTTTCACATGGTCAAGTACAGGAGGAAGATAATGCCTCGGTTGGTAGATCCAAGCACATTCAAGAAGTTCAGCATTTACTGGAAAAGATGACAGCAACGTTTTTGGTTCAGGCCTCAGATTTTGTGAGGCTGGCAGGAATGTGTCATCCCAGTCCCTCAGTCCCTCTAGGGATACTAATAACTGTGAGCTTTTAGCTGTAAACGTCCGGCAGACCCTGAAATATGGCAAGTGCGGCACAGAACTGGTGGGTTGTGGGCCAGCAGTCATTTAGACTCCCTCCTACAAGGCAACAGTGGTTCCCTTGATCTCCAGGATACCTGGTCTGCATACTGTAACACAATGTCTGGACTTGACTTTTAACTCCGGGAAGTCTTAAGACTATAAGAATAAAGACAACACCTCAGGATGTACTCACCAGGCTCATTACAACTTCTGCCTCTGGGTAGCAGAGATGGACATGTTTAGGAAAAGCTAATCGTATTCTAGCTTACACTGAATTGTTTTGATAATGAATTGCATCACACGACAAGAACTGATGCATGGTAAGGACAGATACAATAACTTTTTCCACTGAAAACCAGTCAGCACAGCAGCGGGGCGGGGTGTGTGTGTGTGTGTGTGTGTGTGTGTGTGTTCCCTTGAGTGAGCAAAACTCTTCCCTCCACAAGGTAAGTCACTGTTCCAGGAAAGACATTAATAACTGATGGGTCTACTTCCTTTCTCCAGCGGGCTGCCACAAGAGGGAGATGGACATTGATAGCTCCTGGCTGAGGACTTCAGGAGAACTCTTAACACTAGGCAATCCTGTTCATGGCTTTAGTTGTCTAAACTCAGATCTGCCCCTATGCATCCGACATATGGCAAAATGAAAACATTCATTAATAAAAAGCAGAGAAAAGACAGGGCCAAATCTTAGTATACTTTAGTATACATTAATCTTCTCACAAATTAATGGCATGTGACTTGCTCCTATCCAAGAAAAATAACCACGAAAAAATAAAACTAAAAATAGAAAATTTTTCAATAACTCATAGCTAGATGCCATGAGGGAAGTACCTGAAAGTGTCCAGTATCAAGATGCTTATCAAATCCTCTTCTGCACTTCAACTCTAAGCTAACATGTGGATGAAAAAGGAATTCCACACATTGATGTTTAAGAGAAAGTTTGCCCAACCTTTCCTAAACAGCTACAAATAAATCTTTCACAGATTAAGTAAAGAGCTCTTAATTTCTCTTTAAAAAAAAAATGTTGGCCGGCGGTGGTGGCGCACGCCTGTAATCCCAGCACTTGGGAGGCAGAGGCAGGTGGATCTCTGTGAGTTCAAGGCCAGCCTGGTCTATACAGAGTGAGTTCCAGGACAGGCTCCAAATCTACAGAGAAACCCTGTCTCGAAAAACCAAAAAAAAAAAAAAAAGTTAACCAAGGCTCAGGGAATGTCAAGAAAAAGGGGGAGGGAAAGACTGTGAGAGCCAGAGGACCAGGAAGTCTGCTGTGAGACTGTCTAGATTTGATGGGGAGGCACACCCACAAAATCTCAACAACACAGTTAGCTGCCTAAAGAAGACCTGAACAATGACAGCCAGCACCAAGTGATGTGCCAACCTGGGGAATCTTAGGGGATGGGGAGTGGAGCAGGCCTGGAGGAAGAGTTACTGGCAATTAACAATCCCATCCCCCCCCCCCCCCCCCCCCCCCCCCCCCCCCCCCCCCGGCCAGAGGTGAGAGACGAGAAAGTCTCCCTCAGGGATGAGCCCTCTGACTGGTTTTCCAGTACGAAGTGGTCAGCCCTAAAAACATGTTATACAAACATTAAATGGACTGAGCAGTTTGTAGTCACATATTTATTTGTTTATATAGTGTGTGACAATATTAAAGAATTAAAGAGGGAGATTGCAGGGGTGGAGCATGGGAGGGGCTGGAGGGAGAAGAGAGAAGGGGGATGTGCTGTATTTCAATTAAAACTATTTTTATAAAGTAGCTTTTGAAAAAGGAAAAGGTGTATATGGAAGAGAAGACATGACAGGGGAAAGCACCTTTCAAAGGGTAAAGGAAAGAGGAGAGTAAGAACCTTAAAAACCAGGAAAGGGGAAATGCCAATTAAAATGGGAAAAGAAACGGGAGAAAGAGCAGAGAAGAGAGAAGGAAATAAAGGCAGAGAGAGAAGGAAAGAAAGAGGAAGCAGGAAAACGGAAGACAGGGAGAGAACAGGAAAGGCAGGCTGGGCTGGTAAGAGCGGCCAGGGCTACTTCTGAAATAAAAATGCATGAGTTTCTGCAAAAACGAGACCATAACATTTTAAAAGAATCTGCACCCCAGTGAATTAATCCACCCTTAGCATATAAAAATATATAGTTATACAGAATTTTCTAAACAATGAACAGAGAAAACAAAAACAAGGAAACCTGACGTTCAGGCAAACCCAGGTCATGATTTGGCCCAGGCCAACGAAGGCCTGAGAAACGGTGAAGTGCTCAGCTACAGGCTGGCTGTGAGGTGATGGTACTCTTCCCAGCATGCCCTGTCTTCAGTACTCCAGAGTCTTTGTTCACTGATGAACGCGGGAAGCATCTTATAGGGACCAAGGCTACGGCCCAGGTCAGTCTTCCACAGCTGCCCAGCCTCTGCTCTTTCCTCCCACCACCCCAGCACCTCCTAGAGCCCTTGCTGAGGGCTCCCGACTTTCCTTTCTCCACAACTCCTTTCTTGCAGAGAAGCAAAGACATTTATCCCTCCTATGGATTTTCTATCCCTCTCATGATTCATGGAATTGAGGGAAAGCAAAGTTCTAGAATCAACTTCAGAGTCTTTTCGCAAAAGACACCAAACCCCAACTTTCACATTAGAGTCCATACCTCACTGTTGCATAGATTCAAACTAGCATTTGCGGGGAGAGGCGTAAAAGGGAGATAATACCAAGGCCTCTTTATTTGCCATCTAGCAAAAAGGAAAGCTTTAGTTTGTTCAAAGCCTGATGCTTATTACTAAAATAGTAAGTTAAAAAGTTTCACAGGGAAACTTCCAAATGGGTTTTATCTTTTCAGATCTACAAGCAGCCATCTTAAAATGAATTACATGAAGAATTTTAGTATGAATACTTTTAAAACATTTTCTTTGTAATAAATATAAAACAAAAGAAAATGAACAGAATTTTCAAAATTAGTCAACAATGACATTTTGAAACACACTACACATTTTATTGACCTTTTTTTTGTCTTTACTTATAACAAGAAGCCCTTCCTGTAAACGCCGGATGTAAGCCCTTCATAGAAAGGGATGCTTCTGAAGTTTGTAAAAAGTGAACTGGAATTATTATTGTCTTCAAAGATCCTTTTATAAATTGCTTTGTATAAATAAACATCTTTGACTACTATCTGAAATCGAAAGGACATAGAGCGTTAAAGCCACAGGTCATTGTTCAAGTCCACTTCTCTACTGCTGTGCTAAAAACACTGATGGAAAGTCATTTGAGGAGGACAGGATCCCAATCACAGTCCATCACTGAGAGAAGCCAGGGCAGGAACCTGGAGGCAGGAACTGAAGCGGAGACCAATGAGGAACACTGCTTATTGGCTTGCTCTTTATGGCTCCCTCGGCTTGCTTTTTTAAAAAAATATTTATTTTTATTTTTATTTTATGTGCATTGGTGTTCTTATACCACCCAGGACCACCTGCCTAGGGGTGGCACTGTCCTCCCTTCCCCCATGAGCTGGGCCCTCCTACATCAACCATTAATCACAACAACAGCCCACAGATTTGCTTACAGACCAATCTGATAAAGGCAATCCCTCAGTTAAGTTCCTTCTTCCAGAATGAGCCACTTTTTGAAACTAAGCAACACAGCCAAGCCTTACATCTTTCTTTCTTTCTTTCTTTCTTTCTTTCTTTCTTTCTTTCTTTCTTTCTTTCTTTTTCTTTTTTGAAAAGGTGTAAACAAAGGTACAGAGTGGTTATGGTTAACATGGCCTACCCGGGATCTCTCCAGGAACTGCTCGCTCCACTATTCCATTCTGTTATTGAATGAGGCAAGAGTATCTTCCAAAGCCATGTTAGAAAAGACAATCCATTGTCCCTATACCTTAAAAGTTGTCATATATTCTTCAAGGAACCTTTCAAAGTATTTGGATGTATGCTTCAGTATTCTAATAAAAATATCAATCTTTTGGAAGGCACTCTAGTTTATTTAAAATTTGACCTACTACTTCTATGTGAGCTCCAGGGTTACTAAATGTCTTTCACTTTCTAAAACATAGAGTACATCATTTCAAATGAACAGAATGGTATTCCTCTATTATTACCAAAGGATAGTCTAAAGACAGAGTGCCTATTTATTACATAAGCAGCTACTGTGTGTCTTTTTAACCATCAGGCTATCGCAATTTCTGTATATAACTGCATTCCCCACCATTTAAAGAGTTTATAACATGTGCGCATTTCTGTGATATGAAAGTATACTATGTTTCTGCATGTTCTCATTCCATTAGGTGGTAAAATTTGATAATGGGGATGCCCACACACAGTTATAAAGGAGGGTTTCTCAACCTTGGCACTACTCACACCCAAGGCTAACCCTGTTGTGAATTACCCACTGTCCTTAGCAACTGTCCTACCTTTTATGCACCAGATACCAGTAGTACCCTTCTATTTCTGACAATTAAAAATCTCTTCAGATGTTGCCAAATGCCCCAGGAGTAATTTTACATTCACTTATGTACTGGGGCCATACAGTATAGTTCACTTTGAGTAGTACTGATGTAATTTTAAAAACAAACTCCTATATAACCCAAGATAACTGGTATAATCAAGTCTTGTATACTATACTTGTTACTGTACCTGCATATTATCTCTACTTATTCTTAAGGAAATAAATTATCTCACACAACCTACCGAACAACAAGTATATTGGCTAGCAGCATGCCAATCATCAAAAATGACAGAAGGTAAGGGGCTGGGAAGATGACTCAGCTGGTTAGATATCTGCTGTGCAAGCATAAGGACCTGAGTTTGGATCCTCAGCACCCAAAGAAAACCAGAGTATGTGGCAAGTACCTGCACCCCAGTAACTATGCAGGCAGGAGGTCTACTCACTTGCCAGCCGGTACAGGCGATCAGTGACCTCTGAGTTCAGTGGAGAGCATAAGACAAAGAGACTGGCATATGCACTCACGCATGTGGTCATGCATACACATATGCACCACACATGATAGAAGATGCGTTCTTCTTCAAGAAGCTTTTACTGTAGTTGAAGAAAGACCAGGGGCAATGGTGACAGCATGGGAAGACAAGCCAGGTAATACTTCTCAAGGGAGGAGGGACCATCTTGGCACTGAAGTTTCTAGAAAACACTCCTAGGGAGCCAAGTTTAATCTCTGAAGATGAGTGAAAAATCAATCAGGCAAGGCGAAGAAAAGCAAGCAATTCTTAGGAGGCAGCCACATGAGCAAGCTGTTGGAGGAAGCAGTCAGGTCCCGGGAGAGGCAGAGGCAGGCTCATGTATAACAGGTAGGAGTGTGTAGAAGGGTTCCAGATGACTGAGAAAAAATAAATTTACAAAATGGTAGATACATGGGAGGAAAGTATACCATTAACTACAAGACAGTTACTGCAAAAAAAAAAACGATGAAGAAAAGTAAGTCTCCAGTTCTCTACTGAGGAAAGGCTAGGATAGGATCGATGACAATGAACTGGGGAAATGGCACCAGGGACATTGGAGAGGGGACCTATAAAGCTTAATGTGATGTCATAGCATGTAAAGTAGAGGAGACATTCACTTTCAGGTTTCACGTCTTGTGACTTGATAAAAAGGACACATGAGGATGGGGACGGACTCACGGATACACACACACACACACACACACACACACACACACACACACACACACACACAGTCTTTGTGTGTGTGTTTCTCTCTGTGTGTATCTCTCTGTGTGTCTGTCTCTCTCTGTGTCTCTCCGTGTGTATCTGTGTGTGTCTGTTTCTCTCTTTCTGTGTCTCTCTCTCTATGGAGGAGATGGTTCAGTTGGCAAAGTGCTTGCTACACAAGATGAGGTCCTGAGTTCACTCCTCAGGATCCACATGAAAAGGTAAAGAGCTGGGTAATACTTGTAATCCCAGCTTAGGGGTGATGGAGACAGGTGGATCCCAGAGCCACACCAGCTGCCAGCCAGTAGCTGGACCACTGAGTCCCAGATCCAGCAGACGAGTCTCACCAGACAGGGTGGATAGTGCCTGAAGACTAAAGTTGACCTTGTCCTCCATGAGCATGTGGACACATGCACACCCGTGCACGAAGGATCACACATCCCCACACAAGGGAGAGTGAAGCCTACACTAGCCATTTACAACATTCGTAAGTTTCCATATGACTCAACTTAATTGTAAGGGCCACTTCTTCACTGATTGCTTTATTACCTCATATGGATTAATGCCACTTTATAAATGGAGACATGAAAGGAAAACTATAAAAGAACACTCAACTTCTATGATGTGTGAAGGTGATAAAGAGCAATGTCAATCCGGTTAACCTTAAAAACAACTCAAAACCCACCCCTGATTTCCTAACGGAGATCAAATAAGAGAAACTCAAAAACTCAGTGACTGGCAATACAAAGAGGTCAGCAACCCTTTCGACTTCTAGCCTTCACATCCAGGGTTCCAGTTCCAGATTACATTCTCAAAAAACCTCAAACTTTCCAACCTGCTGTGGGTTTTCTTCTCACAGCCACTGATGAGAAATGGAAAACACTAATGTTGGGAGTGCTGATAATTTGGATATCAGAGTATTAGTGCACATTTTCTCCAGTCTACACCATTGACCTTGAAGTACTTTTTGCCTTCTATAAATTGGTATTTTGTTTGTTGTAGAGCTGTCTGCCACCCACAGTCTCTATCGTAGACAGCACAAGCATCTCTTCCCATCTGTGACAGGTAAAATGGGGTCAGAGATTACCCAACATCCCCTGGGGGCTAATCACTCCTGATTCAATACAGCTGCCATAATGGAAACTTGGGAGACAAATCCATACCCTTACAATCACAGATTTAAAGACTAAACAAATAGAAGAATTGCACAAACAATTAGTGACAGTTTATCATTTCCTCACCTTTACATACACAGTGCCTTTTCTTTTAACTCAAAGAGCTGAAGTCCCAATAAAAGATAGCTGGTCACATAATCAATCAGTCCTCGAAAGTAGACACACTAAGGCTGGCACAGCTAGGCAAGGCCAAGTAGGAGGCTGAGTCATTCAACTATTCCAAGCAAGTTCTCACTTTCTATGGCTCAAGCCACTCAGGATCAAAGAGACATCTCTTTGGAGTTTGTCCTTTACAGCATCTGCTAGTGAGTTAATTGTAAGGTGTTTTCCAGGCAAGCAAGCTTGCCTGTTCATTACTTTGAAATAAAAATCTGTTTTCCACCATGGTGCTCTCACTTTTTGTTATGAAGAACCTGGTTTTACCCACCAAAGCAAGTAAGAGATCACCATGGCCAGGAATTGGTAACGCTCATCCACAAAACCACAGTTCTTGGGATCTCCTGTTCTAAAATCCTACTGTAGTTAATACTGGAGAGGGCTTAACAACAAAAACAAAAGAACACCCTCCTCCTTTAAATCTCGGAATGCGATTTTAAACCTGTCTGCTAACACATAATGGCTCTGAAATGTAAACTTCAAAATGGCTTAAGACTTACTCTACAGCTTTGTCTTCATGACACATGCAGTGTTTTGTTTGTTGAAGGCTAAGGCCATAGCAACAAGCATCGCCACAGCTGCTTCGCTCAGCCAGTCCTTCTGTGCAGGAGGCCTTTTCTCCACACCATACCTCAGATTCTAGAGTGAGCACTAACAGGAGCGAAGGCATCGGTGTGGGGAACCATGCAGTTGGTGCTGTGTAGACCACAACGGCCACATGGAAACAGAGGTTACAAGGAGCCTGACACAGGAAGGCACACAGGAAGCACCAAGAGGAGGAGGCAGGGCAGACAGAGAGAGGAAATCTCCAGGCGACTCCCTAGAACCAGACAGCATGCACTCCCCAGAGACTCCCCGAGTCCTGAATCCCTGTCCCAGGAGGCCAGATGGATAAAACTTCTCACGAGAGCCTTGTTTTCTTGCCAGGAGATCCTTCCTTTGGAGGGTGGCTATAGCGGGTCTTTATTACTTCAATCTTAAATCCACCAGCCTGGGCCTGATCTACCAAGTGATTCTCTTCTCCTGGCTTTCATACATCACTTACATTTCTACCCTTCGGGGCTGTGAAGTGACTCAGTGGATAAAAGGCACTTGTTGCCAAGCCTGGTGACCTGACTTAATACTTGAGACCCAAGTTGGGTAATGGGAGAACCAACTCCTGAAAACTGTCCCCTGACCTCTACAAGTGTGTTATCACACACGTATAACATGCGTGCACACACACACACACACTAATTAATTAATCCTAATAGTTGGGAGATTTCCACTTACAGAATATGTGTGGAAACCATGAACTAAAAGCTTCCAATATTCAGCAATGAATTTTTTTATTATTTATTTATTTGTTTGTTTGGTATTTTAAGACAGGGTTTCTCTGTATAACAGGTCTAGCTGTCCTAAACATGCTTTGTAGACCAGGCTGGCCTCGAACTCAGAGATCCACTTGCCTCTGCTTCTTTAGTGTTGGGATTAAAGGCATGACCCACCACCACCCAGCTCAGCAAAGAATTTTGAAGATGTATCTACAACTATTAAAAATGACTCTATTACAGATGAACAACTGTGGCCTTTATGTACCCTTTTGTTGTCCCCAAGCATCCCTGAGTTTTAACTTCTCATTATTTTACTAACATCTCTGCAAAAGACTAAACTAAATGCAAAGTAGATTTGCATATGTATCCCTGAAAACCTGGAGGCAGGGAGGTCTGGGGGTTATGACGGGAAATAAAGACTTCAGCTGATTACCAAATATCTCTGTGCTGAAAGTTGTCAGTTTATATTTTAATAGCTGACAATTGTGTCTGCAGAACGAGATAATGAGCATGGTAAGCTGTGCATGATAATGTTGGTGATAAAGCCAACAGAAACTTAACATGTGGAACAGACCGAAAACTGTGAGCATGTTCAGCACAATAGCGCTGTTAAACCGCATCACCTTCCACCAAGGCTAAAAGCTGGGTGAACGCTAGATGAATTTATCTTATGCTTCCCGCAAAAGAAACATGCAAGAAGAACAGAAGGAAATGCACGCTTATTCAAGTTTCGGACAATAGATCAACAATTGAGGATAAAGCACACTGAAGTCCTGAGCTGTGCAATGTGGGGACCCACACTGACTTCTTCCAGCGTAACTTCCCCGTGTTTCTAGACCCCGTTCCTCCTGCCAAGTCCAGCCAGAGGTGCTTTCTCCAAGTCAGAAGTTCCTGTCATAGTAACTTTTACCTTTGGATTATATTTTCAAACTCTAAGAATAATTTGTTTTAAAAAGTTCATCTCGGTTTTGTGTCATTTTCTCTTTTTATCTACTTTCTGAATTTTCTCTTCTTTTTTGTCTCATGTTTTGTTAGCCTATCTATTAACTTCCTGCTTGACTTTTATTATTTTGGAAGAGACTAGGACAAAGATGATCGCCTATGGGACTTCAGGTGAACCTTTCAAAATTAGCATATAAAAATAAACAGCTGACTGAGAAGAGGGCTCAACTCCCACACGCCCACCCAGAGGGTGACAATCCACCTCTGCAGCAGAGCAACAACAACCCCCCCCCCACAAGAGGGTGGCAATCCCCCTCTGCAGCAGGCCAGAGGCACTCCAGTGTCTGAAGGTGGCCTAGGGCTACTGTACTACCATCCCAGTCACACACACTCTGGTGGGGTAGAGACTAGGTACATATGCATTGCATGTGGGACTACACTAATAAAGAATGCAGAAGAGCCCAAGTTGCGTGACAAAAGCCCTCTGTCCAGCAGGCAAGGCAAGCTAATAAACTCTGCTGTGACTCACACCCTCCCTCAGAACTTACCTTTTCCAAACGCACTATCCCTGATTCTGCTGTGGCTGCATGTCCCTGCTCCACTCTCTCTGTTCCAGGACACAAAAACCCAAAAGCCCTCTTAGATGCCCACTGAACCTCTAACACGGCTATCTCAGCCTCTTCACTTTCTGTCCACAAACAGATTCAAACAGTGAGATACCACAACCAAACCACAATACAACTGGTTTGTTTTTCCAACAGGCATGGCAGCTCTTCTCTCGCCTGTCATGAACAGAACTGTACAGCCAAGTAAGTTATTTACTATAACCCACAGGAAGCACCTCATTACAACTGCAATTCTACTGGGATTCAAATAAAGGTAAGTCTTAGAAGTATCCTCTTCACAGTTTAAAAAAAAATCAATTAGGAGTTTTGGCCTTACATGCTATTTTATTTGATTCTCGTTCTTTGATGGCTGGACTAACATTGGGTGAATGTTAGTATGTTTTTTTTACTATAGCTCAGTAAACACAATATTCACTGAATCAGCATAACAAAAAAAATTGATCAAAATGTCTGTTTATATGTTGTGGCACAGTCTCAGAAGCTTGAGATTTTATGCACACAGTACTGACTTTCAGATTCCTACAGTAGCATCTGAGAGTTCATGAGAAGAGAGGTTTTCTTTTGTCTTACCTATATTGGACATTAACCTTATACTCGTAAGTCATTTGTGATGGTTCAGAGTGCTCAGTTCTTAAGGTACAAATTGTCCAAATGGTGTACAGGAATGTCACAAATATGTCTGAAACACATAACTTACTAAGTACCTTCTAGAACCTAGACAGTAAACACTGTTTAAATGCTTGACTGTGAAATCAGCAGGTATTCCAACAGCATAAACTAGCTTTATATAATGTCTGTCTTTACCTACTATTATATTTTAGTCATCAGCATAGTGAAAGTCCATGCTCAATTTTGCAACAGCTTCTGACAATCTCTTGCTCTGGAATGAAGCTCTTCATGAAATTTCTCAAGGATTTTGAGATTGGATGGTCAGATGAACAACCAGAACATAATCATTTCCAGAGTAGGGCCAGTCAAATAAATAAAAGTATGTTTCTGAGTAAAAGATATTCAAAAGACTACATATTTACTGCATATTTTCAATAATTATGAAACATGACTCTACTTCAAAGCTAAGTTTTCATTTGAATTAGGGAGAATGCCTTGATGATATTAGTTGACATGGGAAGTCCCATCCTAACCCGAGGCCTGGCCATTCCCTGGGCAGGAGATCCCGGACTGGAGAAGGCAGAGCAGGCCGAGCACTAGCAAGCTTGTGTTCATCCCGCTCTGTCCTCCTCATTATGGGTGTGATGTGACCAGCCTCTTGGGGCTCCTGCTGCCTTGACCTCACCAAGATGGACTGTATCTTGAACCATAAGTTAAAATAAACTGGTCTTTCCTTCCTTAAATTGCTTTTACAGGTATATTTTATCACAGCAACAAGAAGAGAAAGTAAGATTTTAGCCATATTCTTGCTATAACATTGCTAATTTTTTCACTGTAAACCACTAAATATTTTCCTGAATAAAAATACATTTCCAAAGAAACAAAATATCCCCATGTTTAAAATAGCTTTTAAACACCTTCATATATTTTAATCCAGTATCAGCACAGAGAAACTGTCAGCCAGGACCCGCACCTGATCACATGACAGCCTATAAAATCTCAGTGAATCCCGAGTTTTAGGGTTTTCTGAAAATTTCCATCTCCATCTGTGCTCACCATTAACAGAAGGGTCTAATATTTTTGGCTAGTCTGAAACGCAAAACTGAGGAGCAAAAGCCATGTGACTTCGCTGAAGCGGTGGGCCCGATCTGCACCACTGCGAAGTGACATGGGACCGGGGAAGAGGACCCGAGACTGCCTCGGCTTGCTGCGTCCAGTCTCTAAGCCTCTGGTAAGCTCAAGGCGCAAACACTACAGCCGTCTGAACTCCACTTCCTTCCGCTTTTGTCTGTCAATAGTGTGCACAGAAAGAATAAAGACCAAATGAATTACAGCACGGCCGTCCCGAGAGGTAAAGATATATTTACTTAGAGTGCAGGGCCAACTCTACTTCCTTAGGCTGAGGACTAAAGAGCACAGTCTCTGGTGCTGTGCTAAAAGAACAGTTCATCCTAGTTGCAGTGAATCAAGAACAGAGAAAAGAAGAAATAATTGAACATTTCCTTTTATGATTGGAAAAAAAAAAAAAAAAAAGGATTCTGAGAAACCCTCAGCTTAGACCAACGCCATCTGATGCCAGCCTGGCTGGAAAGGGAAACCAGGAAGTGCTGAGTCATCAGGAGTGTATACAACCCAACTGTCAGCCCTTCTGGTGCCCGACGCAAAGGTGAGCCTCCTTCCTGTGACCCGCCACTGTTTCTCACTTGCTTAGTGTACACTATGGAATGCTAAATGCAGGCACAAAAAACAACTTAAGCATAGAGGCATACGCCTCTATAATACCTAATAAAACAAATGACCAATACACACAGAATCTACACGTGTACATATACATACCCAGTTATTTCCCATGATCCATATGCACACACATATGAAGTGGATGGCAGCCCATAATCAACAGGATACACACACTAAGGAGCAATCGGACTTTGTAGCTTTAAAACAGTCTGTATGCAGGAGACAGCTGTTTGGCACAGGGTCTGGCACAGTCTGCAGCCTATGACAAGGTTCTGTTTTCCTCAATGCAAGCTGCAACCGTGTGCGTGTGTGCGCGCGCGCGCTCGTATGTGTATTCATGTGTGTATTCGACACCCTAAGTTCAATCCCCAGCATCAAAATTAAAAATATTTGCGTTATTTATTTGTGTCAAAATTAAATTATTATGCTTCCAGTTTTCAACAACAGAACATGAAACAGCGTCTTCCTCAAAAACTCAAGTGTACCTTTATCAGCAGGCAGTTTATATTCATTTAATCGGCCAAACCTTTAACAGTCAAATCTGTTACATGACTGAAATGCTTGCCATCCTAGAAAACTGTATAGAAAATAATACCCTAGAGTTGAGATGTGTGGTCTAGTCATTCCAATTCTGTCTTTCTCTGTAAAATGGGAAGTAATAATCCTACCCTAGCTTCCTTTTCTGTTGCTATGAGAACAGTGCTGAACTAATAACAGTCAAGATAAAAATGTAATGAGGCATGTGGTGGTGGTGGTGGTGGTGGTGGTGGTGGTGGTGGTGGTGGTAGTGGTGGTAGTGGTACTGACCGACTCCATTCTCACTGTGGAGCCCAGGCTAGTTCTGAATTCCAGATCTTCCTGTGCTAAGACTACAGGCTTACATGACCATACCTGGCCTTCATTATATAGTTATTATTACTATTATTTTATTATTGCATGTGTATGGGTGATTTTTTGCTGTGTACCACATTTGTCCCAAGAGGGCAATGGACTCCCTGGAACTGGAGTTACAAATGGTTGTGAGCTGCCATGTGGGTGCTTGGAATTGAACTCGGGTCCTCTGGAAGAGTAGCCAGTGTTCTTAACTACTGAGCCATCTCTCCAGTCCTGTTATTATATAATCTTTGAAAAATAAAATTTGGGTCTTAGGCTAGCTCCTGTGCATTTCATTAAAGACACTCAGTAATTCTGCAGAATTTGAATCAATATTTGTCACTCAGGCTAGGAACAAAAGAAGAAAATAAGCCTGGGATAGCAGTAGCAACTGAGACAGATTTCACTACTACTGCATTATGCAAAGGTATAATTCTTTGTAAAAGCAATCACACACAATGAAAAAGCAAACAAAATCCCACCAAGACACTGTGCTAACTGGCTGTACTGAGGACAGTAAAACAGTCATGCAACTCATTACTTGCCAAGTATAAAGCTCCCGACTCCAGAGACCTACTGTGTTCTATCATCACATGACTCCAGAGACCTACTGTGTTCTATCATCACATGACTCCTGAGACCTACTGTGTTCTATCATCACATGACTCCTGAGACCTACTGTGTTCTATCACATGACTCTAGAGACCTACTGTGTTCTATCATGACTCCAGAGACCTACTGTGTGTTCTATCACATGACTCCAGAGACCTACTGTGTTCTATCACATGACTTCAGAAACCCAATGTGTGTTCTCTTGCAAGTGAGCTATTTGGAGATTAGGGAGGTAAATAGCGTAGAATCAAAACGTGACTTAACATGTGATTGCCACTCCTGGGTAATAATATTTAGTGACTGAGCAATAACATGTCTATTATTGCCAGTGCTTCATACATACGCTCCAATGTTTCAAGCATTCCCACACTCAAACTTGTCAACTGCGATGTCTTTCACAGGAGTACTGTGTATATAAGAATATTAGAGTGAAGGCTTAACAATTTGTCCATGCTTTGCCCTAAAGATATTAAGGCTTCACTCAATTATTTTCCATAACACATGTGCACATATGAAGTTGATGCCAACCCACAATCAACAGAATAAATTCTGGACTATTACACTAACGAGAGATCAGAACTTCTAAGCTTAAGAACAGGTCTGCAGCTGGGAGACAGTTGTCTAGCATAGGGTCTTACAGGCTGTGACAGGGACAATTTTCTTTAATGCAAGCTACAACCAAACTCTTAGCCGTGATCTGTGATCCAAAATCCTTTCAGGCCTCTCCCAACAATGGTGAAGAAAGTATATGTAATTCATAGTAACTTGGGATTTGGAAATCTTCCTTCTATGTAAAAATGGGACAGAGGGAGTTCCAGGACTCAGAGGCCTAAATCACCTTAGAGTGCCAATCTATACTTGCCAGAATCTATGTACTTATCAGAATTACCAAGTAAACAATCATAAAAAGAAGGAGGAGGTGAAAATGAAGGATGCAGAAAGCTGGGAGAGAAAGAAATAGAATCAATCGTATATAATATCGCTTGTCTCAAAAAAAAAAAAAATGCATCAAAGCATCCTTCATTGAAGCCGCTGGTTTTGTTCCCCACCGCTTCTCTGCACATATCTAAGTGCAGTGAGGACATTCCCAACTCTTACTGCCAAGTTAAAATGAAAACGTTCTCAGTCTAGAAATGATTGAGGTGGTTTTCTTTAATCAAATTAGAGCGGCCAAATGTTCCTTTCAAAGGTAACTGTCTACCCTGCAGCTGTATGCAAACTACCACATCAAATGTGAGGGAAAGAGCCATAGAATTGTGTCCTTGCAGGACCGTGCTAGCTGCAGAGATGGAGAAACAAAAGCACCAGGCCAGCTCAGACTCACATTCATGGGGAGCTTCCAGAATGTGCTGACTTCACAAGCTCCGAACAAAGTACTGAAACTTCCAGTATATAATTAGCTATTTTAGGGAGGCGAGAACATGGGGAAATTCCCCCTTTAAAAACAGCCAAGCAGCAATAGATACCTTGAGTCATTTACCCTGGCGACCAGAGCCTAAACGAGAAACATTGAAAGACTGGCTGAGAGACTTCCCTGAAAAAAATCTCATAGACCTTGCTTTTTCACTTCCTGTCTCTATCAGCAACACACCATGGTGAAAAAACTTGAGTATGCAACCAGCTTCAGTTGAGTTGGTAATGATTCATTTGCATGCAGAATTTATTCTTTTAAATCATCAGACATGGGAAATTCCTGCAATGAATTAATTTATAGTTAATTACTTCTCTAAGTTTTCTAGTTTCTTTCCCTTAGGAAAAATCAGTTGGCCAACATTCCAAATATGATGTCATATTCTCTCTCACATGTTACAGTTTATACCAGCTGTTGGCTTCAAGATGGTCTATTACCAGGATGAAACTTACAATATGAGAAGGAATTCAGACAGCCAGGTGCAACAGGCATTGAAAGAATGAGGCAATGCTTGTTGTACATTTATGGCCCCTTTCCAGAAGATAATACCGTCTCCCAAATGAAAAGAAGGTAAACCACACAGGGCAAACACAGAGCTCTTATGACCACTCCCCTCCCGCTTCTGAGCAGCTGCTCTTACCCCACTCTGCTCTCCTTCCTCAGGTCACCCTTCCTCTGACATACCAAATTTAAGGACTGCTGCATCAAAAGAACTTCCTAAAAAGGACCAAGCGATCCTCAGGCTGCAACTGTTCTTCACCCACCAGAGAAGCAAAGTGAATTGCAAAGTGGCAGACTCAGTGCAACTCTCTATCTCCATTTTTAGATGATGCTCAAGGGAAAGAAAAAAGCCCAGACTACAGAAGGGACACAGAGATGCGCGCGCGCGCGCGCGCGCACGCGCACACACACACACACACACACACACACACACACACACACACACACAGACTCACTCCACACTAGAGAGTGTAATACATTTTCCAGATGAATGAAAATGAACATCAGTGAAGAGATAATGAACTCCAAAGTGAAAAATAGATAAATTGGGGATTCGGGAAATAGCTTTCATTTGTGGAATTTCTTCTATCCCTTCATTTCAAAGTCATTAATTTTGTTTAATACATAATATTATATCTACATGTATATGTATGTTTTATAAATCAGTAAATAGCAATGGCTTACGCAAATATTTTTACTGGAAAGAGTCCAATGCTCAAGAACATGCCATGAGGATGCTGTGCAGGAAGCAGGAACTAGACCAAGAGCCAGAAGGTTCAGTGAGGGAAAGGAACAGGAACTGCAGCTCACAGAGTCAGCGGAACACCTGACATTTGATCTCAGAGCTGGTCAGCGGCCCCACTGCCACCCTCATGCTCAGCACTGTGGAGGAAAAGATCACTGAACATTCTTGCATATCTTAACAGTTGGTTTTTCTCACTGACCCAAAAGTAAATTCTACAAACCATACTTCCACCTCTAACTGCCTACTCCAGACAAACTTCTCAGAAATTGACTCAGAAACGAAAATTAGCAGAGAGGAAAGGATCCATTTAGTAGGTATATTAGCTATTCGTGCTCTATTAAAATGTAATACAGAGTGGCAGGGGGGTGGCTTAGCAAGGCTAAGTAAGAGCTTGTGCAAGTGTGAGGACCAGAGTTCGGATCCTCAGCAGCCACAGAAAAGTTGGGCAGGCATGAAAGGTGCCTATCATCCTAACACCCCTAGCATGAGTTGGCCTGCTAGGCTAGCCAGAAGTTATAAGCTTGCTAGCTAGACTTGGATTCACAGAGAAAACCTGTCTCAGAAGAGAACAGTGTAGAGTAATTGAAGACACTGCCCACCCCCACACTCACCAAAAGAATGTGCACCCCACACCTGTATGAACACACATCCACATACACACACACACACACACACACACACACACACACACACACACACGGGCATGCAAGTAAAATGTTCTACTGGACACCCAAGGCACGAAGAGAGGGCCCAGACTGACTTCTCACCTGCATCAACAACTAGAAACTGAATAAAGACAAGAAACAAATGTTTGAAGACGTTAGACCACAGTTGAGCCCGGGGCTGCCCAGGCTCTCTGTTTGAAGGAAATTTCTAGATTACTGGTACAGGGAAGATATGGGAGACTGTAGTTTCACTAAGTGAACAGACAAGACACCAAGCTGAAAAGACAAGGAGAATAGAGAAACAAATAGTAAAAGCAGAATACAATTTTCAGAAGTCTACATGGAATCCATCAAGATCTTCTGAATATGAAACTATAAGTGTGGACAAGCTTGCAAACAATGTACACTTGTGAGGAAAGAGTCTCAGAGAGCTGGAAGTTGAATGATTGTTAGAGCCATAGAGGACAAGCAGTCTTTCTGGGTTCTACTTGTGAAAGAAGACAGAGCACAAGAGACTGAGCTAGTCCTGAAGAAAGCCAACACTAGGTCCCCTCACCAATAGCAACAATGAAATAAAGTAAGCCTTGGAAAGGTCAATCTGAATCTCAACCCAACTTGACTGCCTATTACAGAGCCAACACTCTTCAAAGGAACACAACAAAATCCAGCACTCATCAATGTAGCACTCACAACAGTGGACCTTCAACATAAAAAGTTAGACAGATATACAGGAAAATGTGGGCTGTAATTAAGAGAAAAATCAGTCCTCAAAAGTAGATGCAGAAATGACATCATTTATGCAATAGCAAAACATTAAAGTGATTACAAGTATTTTAATCATACTCAAAAGACTTAAAGGAAAACACAAAACAAGGCAGAAAATGGTGAGTAGATGCCAAGGCAAACTATTTGGTAGACCAAAGGAATATTATTCAATTTTAAAAGGACTAAAATCATACAGAATATTTTTCAGATTACAACAGAATTTAATTAGAATGAAAAATACTTGTAAAATCCTTTATCAGCTTAGTAATTTAAAAATCTACAGGTCAAAGAAAAATCATAAAAGTTTAAAAATATTCTGAATAGAATGAAATGAAACTACCATATGCTAAAATTTGTAGGGAGCAAATAACATAAATGCCTACATTAAAATATTGCTATTTTAAGTTAAGAATAAAAGACAACTAAGTATTAAAAGGAAGGCAGCAGCAAGTAAATGTCAGAAATAATAACAAAAGGAATCAATGAAACCAAAGACTGGTTAAATGAAAATAAAATTGACAAATCAACAAAGAAAACCCCACAGAAGTGGACTGAAGCAATGTCTCAGCCATTAAGAACACTAGCTACTCTTCCAGAGGACCCAGGTTCAGTTCCCAGCACCCACATGGCAGCACACAACTGTCTATAACTCCACTTCCAAGTAATTCAATACCCTCACACAGACATACATGCAGGAAAAATACCAATGCACATAAATAAAAATAAAATTTAAAAAAAACCACACAAGAACAATAAAAAAGGAGGAAGCAGACATTATTAACATGAAGAATGAGAGAAGGGACTACAGACATTTAAAAGACAAAAGAATATAAACCACTCAACTCAAATCCTGGATGGAATACACACATTACATAAACCTCAAGAGAACACGTATTACAAAGTGTGACTCATTCTATAGCAACCTACAGCCATTAAAGAAATCAATTTTGTAGTTCACAACAAATACTGAATGGCAACAATTAAAAAGACTCATACTACCAAGTGTTAGGAAGGATGGAAACTTCACACATTGCCAATAGAAATAACATAATCAGTTTGGAAAAGTTAGGCAGTTTCTTTAAAAATTAAGCATACTTTTGTCATGTCAATCATCAACCTACTTCTAGATGTTTGCCCCAGAAATGAAAACATGTCATATTAGTGCAAAGACCTATATGAGGCATAAAAGCATCATTTATAAGAGCCCTGTACTGGAAACAGGACAAACTGACCATTGACAGGTGAATGAATAAAAAATTGTGGTAAAATCCAGTGATGGGAAAGAATGAACTACTTAAAGAGTCAACAACATGAATGAATCTCAAAAGTATTTTCCATAAAAGCAAAAACAACTAAACAAACCAAAGCAAAACCACACCACACTGCTGCCACCACTATACCCCCAGAGAGAGACAGACAGAGAGAGACAGACAGACAGACAGCTCCTTAATTCCATATATAGGAAACTCAAGGAAAAGACAATTAGATAACGATAGGAAGAGGAGTAGCCAGGAGTCCAAGAAGGTGAGGCCACTGATTGCCAAGGCTCTGAAGGGGAGTATTTTAGATCTTGATTATACTGGCAGTCATGTCTAATGGGATGCTTAGCTAATTCAACGAAATAAAACAGAATTGAGAGAGCACCACACTTAGACATGGTATTTCTGAAGAATATGGATTATGACTGACAAGGACAAGAAAAATACGAAGGCAACCATAAACTCCAGGGAGAAAAATGGTACAAGAAAGTTATTCCTTGAATAAAAAGTATACTAAAATAGCGCACAATTTCAAACACACAATGCAAAACAAGAAATATCTAAAGTAAGGAGGACTACAAAGTCTTAATGAGTTACAAAGCTGAACTTGTACAGAAGAAAACAGGAACACTAACTCTTTGGCCCTGTGTTGAACGCTCTATGGTTATAATAAATGTAAGCATTTTGCTGGCATTCAATTCCACGAAACAACTTTACATGAAGCAGGAAAGAAGAGAACACAGTACTTAAGAACCAACAAGCATTGCGTTGTTAGAGGGACTGCAGAGTAGAGGGAAGTTGGCGATATTATTCTCTTCTTATTAAATTAAGATGGAGATGCAGCCAGAGTGAACGATAATAAACAATGCTTTGGGATGTTGCTCAAGATTATTATAGGAAATAAAGATACCAAAAAACCTAAAAAGCAACAGTTGAAGGAAATTAAATTCTCATCTTTAGATGAGGAAGCCCGAAGATAGTGTCTAGAGTTGGATATCAACACAGAACTAGCATAATACCAGATTTATGGAGGCAGCTACCAGCAGCACCAAAAACACCGTTAAAGAAGATGTGTGTGGGGTGCTGGGAGTACAGGTGTGTGGGGTGCTGGGAGTAGAGGTGGCCGGTGGCAGCCACATTATTTTGGCTTTTGTTTGCCATTTAATCCTATGCCCTTCTGGATGAGCACCAAGTACTGATGTTACGGCTACAGAAAAGGGTTGACTGCAGCGGTGGCCAATTCTTCAGCCTTCCTCCATCACGGTGTGTTACAGGATCCATTCCCTTGAGTCTTTGGGTTTGAATTCACTTATAACTAACAAAATTGGCAAAACTGGTTTCGGGGACCCTGGCTTTGGAACCCAGAGACACCACGTAAGCCCAACTACTCTGAAGGTTTTGGTTCCTAAAGGAAGCTTGGGCCAGGTGTACAGGCGCTGATCACAACCCAGATCAAGTACTCAGGCTGTATCTATCTACCAAGCCACAACCACTAGACTTAATACACCATCTTCACATGAATTCCTAGCTGCTGAGTCACTTCCAGCTTATATCTGAGACACGGGGAGTCAGACAGAACACCACTCACTGTGCTGAACTCCCCCAACTACTACATCTCTGAAACCAACAATGGTGTTAAACCTCTACATTTTGAGGAAACTCATGACAATAATCCAAACATCATCACTGTGATAATAAAATGAAACTCTGAAAACTGACTTTTCTCCTCTGCAAATTTTGGAAATGAACTTCAGTAACATACTTGACGAGTGATTGGGATAGCAATTTTTTTTTCCTTTTCTACTCTATTCTTCCTTTCTTCCCTTCTTTACCAAAAAAAAAAAAAAAATATTCCCATAGCTGATCATGACCAACTGACACCATGGTCCACTAGCTGATCAGAGGAAGTGCGTGTAATCCTAGCACAGAGCAGAGGAATCCCATGGCTGAGCGCCTGAGTCTCGATATATGTGTTGCTTTAAAAGAAAATGGCCTCCAAAGGGAGTGGCACTATTAGGAGGTGTGGCCTTGTTGGTAGGTATGGCCTTGTTGGAGGAAGTGTGTCATTGTGGGGGTGGGCTCTGAGGTCTCATATGTGCTCAAGTCACACCCAGTGTCACAGTTCACTTCTCTCGTCCTCAGATCAAGATGTCAAACTCTCAGCTCCTTCTCCAGCACCATGTCTGCCTGCACACTGCCATGTCCCATCACAATAATGGGCTAAATCTCTGAACTGTAAGCCAGCCCCTATTAAATGTTTTCTTTATAAGAGTTGCCATGGTCATGGTGTCTCTTTACAGCAATAGGAACCCTAACTAAAACAGTAAGAAAACAGATACAGCCATTTATACAAGGGCCCTAGAGCTTACACTAACCAAACGAAACCTACAGCAACCATCGTATGAAAATTCATAGTCAAGAGTCATGTTTTCACCAAAATATCTAAATCAAATCTGCAAAAAGAGTAATGATCACTTACAGTAAGTATCATTACCATTTACTATTATTGATCAAAGTTATGGTAGTGAGAGAACTCACAAGGGAAATCTCATGGCTTAGCCTGCTTGCCAATGACTACATTATTTAAAAGCTCCTGCATCCTATTCCTAGCCCATAGTCCAATTGACAGCCACGGACTGAACCGCACACTACCATAATTCTTAGACTGTCTCATCCTAAAGACATTTAAAGTACTAGACAGAGAAATAAAATGCCTACTGAAACTTGGTGTTAATTTACATTTTATTATCAATGATCCTACTAGAGTAAGATTTCATCTGTCTATCTACCCACTCATTCACTTGACAGCTGCTTAACAAAGACCCTGCAGGACACTGTTCTACATACAGGAAGTAATGCAGTGACCGAATGTGATAAGATTCTTGCTCTCTTGCAAATCTTACTCTAATGGCAAGTAGACAGCACACATCAGTTCTTACAAGCAGTAAGTGAGTGGGCAATGTGTTAACAACTTAAACCATTTAACAACAGTTAGAATAAGGTCCTCAAGAAAAGCAATTGGACTGGGATTTATTCCTATAGAATTCCCAGAAGGACACTGATTTTATTCACTAAATAAGCACAGGCTCAAGGCTTTCATCAACATGGCAGAAGATTCCATTCCTTTCAGATCCCATGCTACATCTGGGAACTTGAGACCTAGTTGCTAGCCCAGACTCTTTCCTTCCTCCTCAGCTTAACACCTACCAGTGTTTTTCCTCATCTCTCCTTGCAGAGCATGTATAGTCCTTTCAGACACACAGTTCCATCCTAGACCAATTTCTACTGTCTAATGATGGATGCGGCTCTTATTTTATCAGTTGAAGTAAAACATGTACCACTTTTCATAGATTTGCTTCTCTTGATTCATCTCAAAAGCCAGTAGCCAGTCAGCAGGCCTTCCTTCCACGGGGTCTCCTGCAGCCCAGGTTGGTTTCGAACTTGTTATGTAGCAGATTCTGACTTTGAACTCCCAATCCTCTTGCCTCAACCTCTGTTAGGATTACAGGCTTCTGTTACTATGCCCTGCTTGGTTTCCAGAACTGGGATTTGTACCAATGGATTCAACTGCATACTGAAATCACTTCCATCACTCCAGGCCAGCCAGAAGTAGAGAGTAAACTCTACAAGACTTTGCCCCTGCAAAACCAGTTGGTGTATCTCTGATCCCAGTTGGCATCAGTGGTAGTTTAAAAATCCAGAAGTTCAATAAATGAAATCACAAAAGTTAAAACAATTTAGAATGACTAGTGAGATGTTACGATTTTTGTGAACTAGTGTGCAAAAAAATGTGTTATTTCAAAGATCATAAAAGTCACACATATTCTTCATTCACAATTAGCTCTGTGAACCCTTTTATCCAACTTCTCAAATATATGTGTCTTGGTTCTTAAAGGTTCAACAAGCAAAGAATCTCATTTTTATCATTCCTCAGTATTTTTCTAAAACCATTTTATAGGGTTGGGATACATACTAAATCATCTAAAACTCCCAACCTGACACTATCAATTCGCTTAGTCTCCACTAAATTTTTTTTAAAAATGTATTTCTTAGGGTCAGAGAGATGGCTCAGCAGCAAAGAGCATTTGTTCTTCATGCAGTAGACTCAGGAACAGTTTCCAGCACCCACATGACACCCATTTGTAATTCTAATGCTAGGAGATCCACCAACCTCTTCTGGCTTCCACAGGCACCAGGCATGCACATGGTGCACATACATACGTACAGGCAAAACACCTACATAGATTAAAAAAAGTCTAAAAATAATTATAAGAAGCAGCAAATAAAAATATATTGCTCAAAGTCAGTACCCCAAAGCCTAAAAATCTATCCTTGGAATAGCCTTTTGTTTTTCTGTTCTGTTGCCAAGTAAGTGGCAACACTCCTGATGTAGTACTTG
The DNA here is from genome assembly GCF_949786415.1 of Peromyscus eremicus. NCBI lineage: Eukaryota > Metazoa > Chordata > Mammalia > Rodentia > Cricetidae > Peromyscus > Peromyscus eremicus. The sequence goes on from NC_081418.1 coordinate 17,200,717, forward strand.
TATGCCATTTAAAACCAAAAGCACGCTAGGAAAAGTAAATGTTTTATGCTAACCATTAGGAATCCCCACCACAAAGGTTAAGAGAATGCTTATCGATAAAGGAAGCGAGAAAAGAGAGGGTTTACTAGAAATGAGTGCCCCTGAAGAGAGCCTCCCTGCTCGGAACAGCACATCCTAACAGAACAAAGTGAGTGTGACGAAGCAGCTATGTGGCAGAAATTAAGCAGAGGAGCTCAAATGTGCGACATAAAATGAGTAATTGTGTTTGAGAGTTTATGATTTGAAAAGGTGAGAGGGTGGGCGAGATGGTACTTGCTGCCAGCCCTGATGATCTGTGCTGAATTCCTGGAACGCACATGGTAGGAGGAGAGAATCAACCCTTCCCAGGTGTCCTGACTTCTACATGTGCATGTGAGTGTCCACGACAGACACACAGAAAAATACCAATAAATAAGTGTGGGGGAAAAATTAAACATGAGCTAGCAAGCAATGAATCTAGTCCATCTGAGTTGTCTTAAAAATATGAAATACAAAGGAAGTCGGAGTTCCCCCATCTGTGAGACCTCAGGAGGGTCTACAAACACTCACATGGAAAAATAAAATTCCACTAACAGAATGGATTACCGAGATGCAACACTGGGCAAACTGAACATTAATTTCCAACACAGACTAAAGATTTTATTTTATTGTAACACTGGATCCATTCATGATGTCACATGAGGTGAGAGAGCTATGAGAATACATACTTCCAGTTCTCCTGTGCACATGGCAGTTTCCTCCATAAAATTATGTTTCCTGCTTGAGGGCAGGAGTTAGTTTTGCTAATAATTTCCATTTTTGTACAATCTGACCTTTTAACAGTTTCATTTGATCATGTCAACCCACTAACGTCCAAAGTATAGGAATAACTTCCTTTTTTGTTGAGTAATGGCACCCAAGAGATATTAATAACTTACCCAAGATCACACGGCTAATAAGCTGAGGGGACAGGAAAAAAAAAACAGTTTCCCAACTCCTAGTCCAGGAGTGGTATATTTCTTACTATTAGGAAAAGTCCAAGCATATCCAAACATATGCAGGTAACAATGAGGCTTCAAAACCTCATTCATCAACCTGGCTGATCTTGCTGTGTTTTTGGAAGCAATTTTCAGATTTCATATCTTCGTTTACAGGGTAGGGCAAGATGGAGACAGTTCCGTGTGAGAACACTGTGTAGGTCACATTTCAATAAAGATGCCCAGCAAATACTTGTTCAGTGGTAAGAACTCAGACATCATCATCTACTTCTGAGAAAACAACAACTCAACCTCTTTATTTGACATTCTTTCATGTAATGCAACATGCTTTCATGTAATATAAATGATCCAAAGGGTCCTTTCTCTAACACCCCCTTTTCTATGACATCATTCATTTGCTAGGTATTCATATTCTTGCCACTGGGTGTACATTATCACAAGACTCTGCCTCAGGGATCCTCAACTAGGATTAGGTGAGAAGGGTTAATGCATTTTATATAACAATTAATATAAGGAAATAAATGTTCTAACTGCCATACCAGAGCTCCAAAGTTTTCAAGACAGGGATGTATCCAAGAAGAGATAGTATTAAAAAATATACCAAAAAGGCAACTTAAAACACTGTCCCAGAAATACAGGAAGCATTTCAGAGTGGTGTAGGGATGGACCCCAAGCTCACGTTCTAAGGTTTATTCCAAGTAAAATCAAAGAAATAGGTTAAGAAGGGCATCTGCAGGAACCGGAAAGGTCTGTCTGTCCACAAATACCAAGTGCACAAAGAACGCATGAAAACACCATTAAAGTCAACATTGATAGTGAAAACAAATAATGGGAGCCAAGAAACATTTACAATGTATTTGAAGGTTCTTACTCTATAGACTTCATGTAAGCCTACAATAGAGCTAACACCCCCAAATCTTCCAATATCAATGTCAACCCACAATATTTGCAAAAAACACAATGACTGTGCTTTTTATGTCTATAACTGTTGATTGGCAATTATGTTTCCTAAATAAATGAAATATAGTAGGTTATATTAGGCACCCTGAACGCTGGCTACTCTTCCAGAGGACCCAGGTTTGATTCCCCAGTACCCACATGGAAGCTAACATAATCATTTACAACTCCATTTCCAGGGGATCTGACACTCTCTTCTACCCTTCATAGTTAGCACGGTGTATATACATACATGCAGAAAAACCACCCATACACAGAAAATAATGTTTAAAAATTCTTTAAGAATAATTAACAGTGAAGCACTTTTTTTTAACAGTAGAAATAAATACTGCCCATTGGTTTATCTGTTCAAATGTGCAATTGGCTATTTATAAATAAATGAATCCCCAACAGCATGTATTAAACACAGCAACTCTATCAATTAAAATCGAAATGAAAAGATTATTAAGGCATATTTGATCTGTAAGTTGATCTGGCATTTCACTTTTTGTTCCCAGAACACATGAGCACCAAAATTATCCAGGAACACTAGTAAGAGAGGAATGTCAAAGTTAGGAAGGGAGGGAAAATGTTCTCGAAGGGGCATCTTTGGAGACTGGTTTCCTGCAAAGCAAACAATCCTGGTACACATAAAGACTGGTAACTGGTAAGCCCTCGGGGACACAGATCTAAACAATGGGTATTAAGTGAATTAGAAGCACTATTTTCTAAAACAGGGATCCATCTCCACAAACATTCATTGACCTGAGTCTTAAAAACAAGAAGAGTACCCCAAGAGTTATTCCAATGTGTTAGGTTTCCCTTTCCAGACTTTCCTTTTCCTTTCCTCCGTAGTGAGCTTCCAGGAATTCCTCGATGATACACTACACACACAGGGGAATACAACCGCAGGACCCAAACCTCAGTTACTGATTCCAACTACAGGAAGAGAATGAGCAGCATGCCACTGTAAAAACATCTCTAAACAGCTTTGACAACTGCAACTTTTCAAGAACTCGGAAGGAAGGAACACACATACTCTAGACACTGAAGTCTTGCTCTTCCTGTTTTCACTGAAGCCAGCCCCGCCCCCCCAATCAGATTATTCGCCCAGAAAACAAGGCTTTTATTAATAAGAGTTCCCATGAACCAACAACTCCAACAACCTGGCTTTACAAAATCATGGTCAAAAATAAATAACTCATGTTATTTTGGTTGTGAGCCTAGCCTTTAATGGCTGAGCCATCTCTCTAGCCCAATACGCCTTGTTTTTAAAATCACATTTCTGCTCTCCTTTTATGCTATATAGTGCTGAGATCTTCAAAAAGAGAAAATTAGAAACAGCTCCTTAAATAATCACTGAGCTGCACATCTCATCTCCTTTGCTTTTAAAACGTTACCAAATATCCTAATAATAACGTCATGTACTTAAAACATTTATGTATTACACCTGTATCTGCTGACAGGCAGTAGTCACCTTTGTTTCCAGAGCCAATACTTGAATCTGAATCACTTTTCTAACCAAGTTTGGGGCAGCATGAGTAGCACTTAGCCATTCCTCACTGACATGATCTCCAACGACAACAGGACCATTTGAGTGGCCAAGTGGATCTTATTTCTCCTGTAGCTCAGGCTGGACTCAAACTTGTCAAGTAGCTGGGGATAACCTTGGACTCCTGCCTCCACTTCCCCCAGAGTTCTGGTATTACAAGCATGCACTACCAAGCCTGACTTAGACAAATACATTTTTAAGGAGGGGACGGGAGGGAGAGGGGGAAGAGGGGGAGAGAGGGGGAGAGGAAGAGGGGGAGAGAGGGAGAGAGGGGGAGAGGGAGGGAGGGAGGAAGGGAGGGAGGGAGGGAGGGAGAGAGAGAGAGAGAGCGCGCGCGAGAGCGCACCAGCCAGCCGTAATAGGACATATCCTTAATCCCAGCACTCAGGAGGCAGAGGCAGGAAAATTTCTGAGTTTGAGGGCAGCAAATCTACAGAGTAGTTCCAGGACAGCCAGGGCTGCACAGAGAAACCGTGTCTTAAGGTGTGTGTGTGTGTGTGTGTGTGTGTGTATGTGTAGAGGGGTGGGGGGAGTAAGTCTCACAAGCCCAACAATTCCCTCTGACTTGTTTCTTTTTTCTAGAATGTCTGGCACATAGTAGACCTTCAATATACACTTGGTGCATAAACAGACTGCTGATAAAACAAGCTTTATTTCATCTCTGTGTCTTAAGTCAGAATGGCAAACAGAACTGTGCGGAATGCAAAAACGCCAATCTTATAGTCTGATTCTAGCCAAGGCTCCAGAACTCAGGATTACGAACAACGTGTGCAGGCCACCACGGGCTCATCAAGCCTGAGCCTGGGGAGTATCAGCACAGGTCGGCAAGAATGTGACGTGACAGCTGCCGTGCAGGTCCGCGGTGCTTTCACACCAACAATGACAAGTCCACCTTTCTGGTAAATCCATCAAAACTGAATCTTCAAACTTCTGGGAAAAACCAGTATGTGCTCCTTCAAGCTTAGAGGCTTAACTATGTGTGGACAGGGACTATAATCACGATCAATTACTTATGGCTCGAAGGCACTCACAAGCATCTGCCCTTCTAAGCAATTAAAAAAACCAGGCTTCTGAGTGTAAAACTTACCCCAGGCAGGACAACAAATTACCGTTCAGGGGCTCAGTTTTGACACTCTCCCTTGGGAGGAAAAGAATTGTTGTCACTTGTCCTGGATTTCCTAACACTGCCTTTGAAAATATTAAGCAAACCTTTAAAATTAAGAATTCCTAGTTTGGCCAAGCAAGTCATGGGGGGCGGGGGGTGGGGGTGGGGGTGAGGGTAGTTCGGTGAAAAACAAAAACAGGAAGGAAACCAAAAGGGAATGGAGATGCTGGGTTGTGAGGATGGCCATGATGAGCTGTGACACTTGGGATCATTTCACTCATCTCATGGCATATAGCCAATCAATGGCCTTTGCTAACAAATTCAGGGCATGGGTACCCACATAGCATTTTGGTCCCTGTTGTGTAAGTTTCCTTGGAGATTATAACATTCCATCCTGCAGGAAACTCCTTAAGCAGAAGATAAAACAACTCAGAACAGCTTCAGGAAGTCCTTGAAACTGACCAGATTCACTAGGCCCCTCTGTTAGCATTCAGGCAGTTATGCTGGCCTGCTCGGGGTTCTGACAGGATACCTCATCAACTAGGTTGCTACACAGTCCCCGTGAGCACGCACTACACCCCCTTAAACAGCAAGCTCCACCCGTCCCCCCCTCCCTTTTCTCCACTGCTTCTCCCCAGAGGACATCTCTGTGTCCTTTCCTTCCCTTTCCCCAATAAACCTCCCAAGTGAGTTCTACTGCATGGCGTGACTTCTCTCTCCCGCCATTAACTACAACACTGTTATCTCTGGATTCAGCAGGCTCTCCTGACATTCCTGCTCACCGGCAATCTGAGGCACCGCCCTACCTACAACAGCCTCATTTTTCCAACTAATTAATAGCTGCTGGGCTCTTCATCCAACACCTGCAAGACTGGTGAGTTCCCCTTCTACCGGTCAGCATAAATGCTTCCCTGGACCCATTGGAGAAACTGTTGAGTGTATACACACAGTGTACCTGGAGGCAGGGAAACCCCAAACCACAGTTTTCAAGACTACAATTGACCCTCTTTGCTGACAATCGCCCCTGGCCATTTCCCCGAGGTGTTCTCTCTAGAGCATGGTTTCTCGCCTCTTGGCCCCACCGGCAGGCCCTGATATCAGGCAACCACTTGTCTCTGGGTCTCAGAGTCCCTGGCCCGTTTCTATGTGACAATACACGGGACAGCTTTGCACCTGCTTAGCCCTTGGCCCCTGCTCTTTGCATGATGACTCACTGGCCAGGTTGTGCCTCCTCAATCCCATCCTCCCAGAATTTCTGGGACACTGGAAATTCCAGGCCTCTGGATCTTATCTTTCTGCCTCACTCATGGGAACTACGCCTAGCTCTCCCCTGGGATGTCTCTTGGGAAACCTCAGACCTTTACACTCAGCACCCGACTTAAGGGCTTCTACACTTACCCGTCTTTGCAGTCAGACCTGGCCCCAGTACACCTTAGATAATCAATCAAAATGGCTGCCTACTGGTAGTGTAGGTCCCAATATTATACGGGACCTTCGGACCTTTTGCCAGCAATTGGGTAAATGGAAGGCGGTACCCTACGTCCTAGCCTTTTCTTACCTTAGCTCCAAGCCTTCCCTCTGTTCTTCCTGTTCCTCCACTCACATCCTCCAGGCTATGCAGTCTGAACTAGAGGAACCCTCCACTACTCTGGACCCTGCTAATGAGCCCCTACTCTTCCAACCTCAATGTACAACTGCCCCTTCAGCTCCTCTAGCCCCTCCTTCCTCTCCGTAACAGGCCGCTCTAACCACCTGACACCGGCACCCACTTTCACTCTCCGTTACTTGTTCTTGCTCCACCATGGGACCCCGTCCATCCCTCTCTACTCATTCCAACCCAGCCACAGTTCTCCCTATGTGAGAGGTTGCCAGGGTGGATGGACTGGTTTAGGTACATGTCCCCTTCTCATTAAGTGAACTCTCTCAAATAGAAAAAAACCTGGGGTCTTATACGTCTCTTTTTTCATTAAAGAATTCCAATGTATCACCCAATCATATAGTCTTTCCTTCCATGGTATCTATATGATCCTAGTTAACAACCTATTTCCTGAGGAACGCAGGCGAGTTTGGGAGCAGGCTGGAGCACATGCAGACCAAACACATCAGACTAACACAGCACACCTGGTGGGGGGTTGCGGTGGTCCCCAACCAGGATGGGACTTTAATACCCCAGGGCACATTCTAGCTAGGGATATTTACAACCTGCCTCCTATCTGGTCTCTGTAAGGCTGCCCTTAAACCAGTTAACTATGAAAACTCCAAGAAACTGTTCAGGATAAACAAGAAAACCCCACTCAGTTCCTATAACAACTCACAAAGGCCCTCTTACAGTATAATCTAGACCCCTGAAAACCCAGAGGGCAGACAACTCCTTATGACCTATCTCTTTTTCCAGAGCTTCCCTGACATTAGGGCCAAGCTTAACCATCTGGAGAAAGGACCCCTAACCCCACAGGCAGAAATATTAGGGCTGGCCTCTAAGGTGTACCACGGGAGAGATGTAAAAGCCCCGCACACAGAAATAGCAGATGGTGGCCAAGGCCATTCAACTGGCTTCAGCACTGCCTGGGCTCCCTTGCTCCCATGGCTCAAAGTCCTTGCTTCAAACGTGGTCAGGAGGGTCATAGGGCCTGCCCTAATTCCCGCAGGCTACCCAGGCCATGTCCAAGGTGCCACCAAGAGCGACAATGGGCTACTGACTGCTCCCGTGCCCCTTGTGGCATAGGGACATCAGATGCAGACCACCCTCCAGCCAACCTGGCCATGGATGGCTGAAGGGACCCGGGGCTCCCTTGTCCCGACCACTGTCATCTCTGACATGGAGTCCCAGGTAGTCATCACGGTCTAAGCTTGGTCCATCTCCTTCCTCCTGGACACTGGGGCCACTTACTCGATCTTGAGGGAGTTTTGGGGACCCACCTCTCCTTCTCATCTCCCTATTGTCAGGCCAGGAAGGCAGCTTTACCTACCTCATCAGACCCCACCACTCAATTGTATTTTCAGGGGTATTCCTCTCATTTCTTCCCTTCCTGGTGGTGCCAACTTGTCCCATCCCCTTACTGGGAAGGGATCTTTCAGCCAAAGTGGGAGCCTCTATTTCTTTTGCTCCCCGCCATTCACCTGACCCCAGATTCACCAACACCCCCCCCCTCACCACTCACCCTACTGGTTCCAACACTTTTCCTTTGCCAGCCTCTCAGGTGGACCCCCAGTCTGGGAGACCCAAAACCCCTCTATAGCTGAACTCACTCCTCCATCACAGTCCAATTACAGGACCCTGCCTGATGCATTACCCAAGCTCCGTACCCACTCTCACTCCAGAGCCTCAGGGGACTTAAACCTATCACCTCTGACCTCTTAAGAAAAAAACTATGTCAACCCACATCTTCTCCCTCTAACACCCCCACACTTGAAGTTAAAGAGCCCAGTGGGACCTACCACGTGGTTCAAGACCTCCGGCTCATTGATTCTGCAGTGGTCCCCTCTATCCCATGGTGCCTAACCCTTACACACTCCCTTCCACTATCCCCTCCCATTTCTCAGTTCTGGATCTCAAGAACGCCTTCTTCTCTATCCGTCCTCACAGCACCCAGTCACAAAGTATCTTTGCTTTCACCTGGACTGACCCTGGCACCCACCTCTCCACACAGCTTACCTGGACTGTCCTACCCCAGGGGTCTGGGACAGTCCACACCTATTTTGCCAGGCCCTGGCCTCCGATCTACTCTCCTTGTCTCTCCTCAAATCTAAACTCACACACAGTATGTAGAAGACATTCTCCTTTGTAGCCCATCCCTACAAATTAGCCCAACAAACACCTCTGCTCTTCTGAATTTCTTGTCCAGCCGGGGCTATACAGTCTCACCCTCCAAGGTCCAACTGTCCACTCCTCAGGTCACCTATTTGGGGCTAACCGTTACCCCAACCCACAAAACCATTATCTTGGATAGAAAACACCTAATCTAGTCTGTCGCCGTCCCCTCCTCTAAATAGGAGATTTTATCGTTCCTAGGAATAGCTGGCTTCTTTCGTTCCTGGATCCCTTTTTCCCTCCTTGCCTGCCCCTTATATGAAGCCGCCCTTGGCTCCTCACATGAACTCCTTATCACTCCATTACTAAGCCCTTCCAGAAGCTCCAACAGGCCCTCCTCCGGGCCCCAGCACTTCATCTCCCAGACCTAACCTGTCCCTTCTCCTTCTATGTAACAGGAAAGGAGGGATATGCCCTTGGGGTCCTAGGTCACCAACTGGGACCTTCCTTTGTACCCATAGCATAGAAACTAGACCTTACCACCCAGGGATGGGCACCCTGCATACGCACTTTAGCCACTGCTGAGCTCCTCATTCGTGAATCAAAAAACTAACCTTTGGGCCACCCACCACTCTCTTCTCTACGACCTGTCCCATCTCCTTACTTACAAACTCTGCCTCCTCTTTGGGTTCTCTCTAGGTGGCACGAGTAGAAGATTCTACACTTACTTTCCATCTTTTCAATATCTCAGATCTTCGTCCTCCACCAAACCCTGGCACTCCCCCCATATCACTCTTGCACTGAAACAGTAGAGGAACTACTGCCCCATCCCTCACCCATACAGGAGGACACACCGCCTCAGGACATCTACACCTGGTACACATGTGCTCCTTTTTACATGAGGAGACCCAAAAAGCAGGCCATGCAATAGTGTCAGATACTGAGGTGGGTGAGGGACAGGCCCTCCCTGCCTATGCCACTACTCAACAGGCTGAACTAATAGCACTCACCCATGCCTTCCAATTGGCACAAGAACAATCCCTAAATGTTTACTCCGATTCTATATAGGCTTTCCATATCCACCCGTCCCGTGCTGCCATCTGGAAAGAATGCAGACTACTTACAACAAAAGGAAGGTCCATAACCAACTCAGGTCAAATTATGGCCGTGCTAAAAGCCTCCCATCTCCCCACAGCTACAGGGATTATTCATTGCTGGTCTCACCAGACCGACAACTCCATCATCTCTAAGGGAAATAACCGAGCTGACGAGGCAGCTAGAGCTGCAGCCTTCCTAGGCCCAGACTTACCTCACCCACTGCAGGGAATCCTTGCACTACAACCCACACCCCTACTGTCACCCCGACACTCTATCTACACACCAGATCTTTCATCCTGATAGCCAGGCTCTGGCTCACTTTGTCAAGGCCCACCTGCAGCCCACCCCTGAGGACTTGCATTTCTTAAGAACTATTATTGCCTCTTGTAAAATCTGTCAAATGCCAGACCCTAACTCCACATACCATAGTCCCCCTTTTCCTACCCACCAGGCCAGAGGCTCCCTCCCTGGGACAGACTGGCAACTTGACTTTACCCACATGCCCACAGTCAGATGAGGGTCCTAGTGGACACATTCTCAGGCTGGCTAGAGGCATTCCCAGTCACTACCAAAAGGGCTCAGATAGTCTCTGACATCCTTCTCTAAGAGATCATTCCCTAGTTTGGAATCCCCGCCTCCCTCCAGTCAGAATATGGTCCTGAATTCACCTCCCAGATTTCCCAAACCCTATCTGAAATCCTCAACATTCCTTGGCATTTTCATACCCCATACCATCCCCAGTCCTCAGGAAAGATAGAACGAACTAACCACTCCTTAAAAAAAACACCCTTGTTTGTTATCCTTTTATTTAATTGTTGCTGCCTTTTAAGCCACGGCTGTCTGAATCAGCAACTGCAACTCTGCCCTTACCAGTGGCGGTTAGGCCGCAAGGGCCGCTAACCAAAGGGAATTCTGTTCCCTCAGGCTCCAACTCTTGCAAAGCTATGAAGGGAACTTATCTAAACCTCTGTCCCTCTAAAGAACTCAAGACTCGAAGGTTAAGGTGGAATTCTGCTCTTCAGAGAGGCTGAATACCAAGTAGCTCACCTCCTCTCCTTGCTCACATCCTCCACAAAGCCCTGATGTGTCTCCTCACCCCTTTATAAACTTCTCACCTGGCTCTGCCCTACCACTTCCTGTCAGCTAGTTGCTGCCGCGGTCTCCTGACCACAGGTGAATTTTATTTAATCAAACACATCTTTGCATCATTAAACAAACACTCCAGGGCATAAACAAAAGTAACACACCTTGAAATAATATTCTGCAACAAGACGGTGATGCTGCTGAGGTGATGAGAAAGGACCAGGTGCTTTAAGGTTTGCTTATGTGAAGATAGGAAATCCTAAGTGGTGATGAGGAGAAAGTGATCTGAGATGCAGAAAGGAATGAAGCATGTTCCAGACTTCTCTCTCTCTCTCTCTCTCTCTCTCTCTCTCTCTCTCTCTCTCTCTCGATACGCTACTGTTGCATTAAGATTCCAACAGTTCATAGCCTTAACATTAATGGATGGAATTTTGATAAGCTATTAATCTAGCTTTGGCAGAGTACAAACCACTATACTAAACTACTATATTATCTCATCCACAGGCTCAGGATTTCAAATCCCCTTTGGTTGCTTTCTAATGACTCAAAGGTATGAGTATACTGCCTTTTCTACAATGTGGATTTCAGTAGAGATTATAAATAGTGGGAATGCCAATGTGGCTAAAACTTTTCTTTTTGCAAACTCAAAAAACTCTTATAAGCTCCAGGGAGTCGACTTGGATCTACCCAGAACAGGTCAGATGCCCTCCAGATAAGTACTCTCACTTTTCCCTGGTCTTGGGGCTCTCCTCCCTCAATTACCAGGAGCTAAGAAAAAAAAAAAGTCTTCCCCTAAACTTAACTTTTATCTTCTGCCCTGCCAGCATCTTGGTAGGTCCAAGTGGTACTTGACGGTTCCAGAGCCTGGACAGCAGTGAAACCACCAGCTTACCAGGATGCCACCTCAGCACCCCAGCTTTCTCAGGTCCCCCAAAGATGACCAATATCCCCCAGGTCAGCAGGAAGCAGTCTCAAAAACGTGGCGCCCTCATTCCTACCTCACCCGCTACCCCTAACTCCTCACCTTTTTATAACAAACAAAAGGAATGTTAGCATTCAGACAAGTTTCACTGGCCTGCTCAGGGTCCTGACAGACCACCTCAACTACAGCCACTATGTCCCTATGTAGTCCCCATGCACATGCACTACACCCCCTTAAAAAGCAAGCTCCACCCATCCCTCCCTTTCTCCACTGCTTCTCCCCAGAGGACTGTCTCTGGGCCCTTTCTTTCCCTCCCCCAATAAACCTCCCAAGTGAGTTAGTTCTGTTGCATGGTGTGACTTCTCTCTCCCACCGTTAATCACAACACTTTCCCTGCCATAAAAGCTGAGAGTCCCTCTCAGAAGAGCAGAGTCATGGTGCAAATAAGATGCTCAGTGAGGCTGAGTTGCAAAGACTCTGGAGACCAGACCGGCTGTCTGCAAGAAGCCAGTGGAGCCGGGCGGTGGTGGCACACGCCTTTAATCCCAGCACTCGGGAGGCAGAGCCAGGCGAATCTCTGTGAGTTCGAGGCCAGCCTGGGCTACCAAGTGAGTTCCAGGAGAGGCGCGAAACTACACAGAGAAACCCTGTCTCGAAAAACCAAAAAAAAAAAAAAAAAAAAGAAGCAGCCAGCGGAGCTGCCTGGCAGAGGTGTAAACCAACTGAGGCACCTGGAAAGGACGCTCTCCAACCTGTTGAGCTACCTGCAGGCTGTGCAATGTGCTCCAGGTTCCCAGCTTTGTGAGCTGTCACGCATGCTGGGTGGGCTTCGGTGATGCAGCTGTGTTTGAGACAGGACTGCTCCTCTAAGTAAGCCCTCATCCGCATTCCTGTAAGTAACCCCAATAAAGCTCATTGGTGAACCAAGCTGGACTTTGGTGGTATTTGTACTCTCGTCTGTAGTGAGCTTCCTATCTGGGATGAGTAGATGAGTGTGATGTGTCTCCCCAGGAAATGTTTTGTCACAATAGCCCCCGAGTGTCTAAACATGAATCTGACTTGTTCTGTAAAAATGTCAGATAATGATGCCTTCTTGGGAATCTGTTCTAGGCCAAGGATCTGATCATCTCTGACATACTTAGGTACCTGAAGGGCCTTTTAAGTTTAGAGGGATTTCACCTACATTCTCTCCCACTTTTAAGTAAGCAGGTGTCATAAAAGGTAAAAATAAGTTTAGAAAGCATCTTTTACTTTTACTTATGAGTAGATCCTCCAGAAATTCACAATTCAGAATCCATTTATGAGGTCAACTAAAACTGTTTAAGGACATGCCAATCTCAAGAGGATAAAACAGGAAGTAGAAATGACCTAGGTAGCTGGACTCACCAGCACAAGTGAACAGCCTTCTTCTTTTACAGGAATTTATAATGGATTGCACTAATGAATAGGTTATGCAAGGGTGCTTGTTCAATGGCTCTTCATTGGAAGAACATTATCTTATTTGCATATATGATAATCACCCTTAACTGGACCCTCCACAGGCAACAGACAAAATGAAATTTGGTATTAAATTCTCATGTTGGTGAATTGTAAATCTTATTAATCTTATCAATAAAAACCAGGAGTCAAATATTGGGGTAAGAACCTGGAAGATCAGAGAACAGGGAGCAGCCACAGTCGCTTCCTACCTCTTCCGTTCCTCAGTCCAAAAGGCCAAGATCCTCTCTCCACCCCGCCTTACTACTTCCTGTCATTCTCTGTCTCCAGACCTCTGTGGTTAATTCTGGTCAGCTAGTGGCTGCTTCCCTGCTTCTCTGACTCTAAGCAAGCTTTATTTGTCAGAACTCAATCAAAATGTCATGCAACATGTTGGAATCCATCCTTTGATATAGCTTCACTCCTCTAGGACAGTAACTGAGAGTCAACATGCGATCTGCTTTTGCCTCCATTATCACAGACTTCCTTTTTAACACACACACACACACACACACACACACACACACAGAGTATATTGCTTTATGTAAATTCTGATTTTCTAGAAGTCTCATTACCTTTTGTTACCACACTCCAACCCCATACCCCTGCTACCTAGCTAAAGCATAGGTATAATGGGGTCCTCTCTTTACCATGTCTTTTTACTTATTTATGTATTATGATTCACTGCTGCATTCTAGACTGAGTCTGACTATACTGGGAACAAAGCACTACAAAAAAACCTCCCAGGATTCTGTAGACTCCCAGTTTGCAGAGGGCTTGGTATTTCAAAGGTCAGTCTTGGGTCTCTCCATTTTGATGACTAATGTTAAATTGTTTGACTTTCTACAAAAATATTTGGCTGTGCTTATTTACATAATTTCATCCCCTGGGCACACAGTAGGCACATATTTGTTGTACCGAATCCCTACAGGAATGAGAAGACAGGATGAAGATGCCAAGATCATGATTCTCCTAATCACAAAGAGTGGAGTGAGAATGGTAAAATCATCACCTTTTAACTGTGAGCTATGCATCTGTTTAAAATAAGAAAAGGATGAAAGGCACAGTGAGGAAATCCCGGCACCCCTGAGAAAACACCATTATGCTCACCACAGATGCAGGCACACACTTTCTTTTAATGCTAGTTACTTCACAGGAGAGCTGGTTAAGAACGCTTCCCCACCCACTTGCACAACTCTTCCAGGGAAAACAGAATCTAAGGAGTATCACCTCGTAGACCCTTGGGAGAGGCAGTCGAAGTTAGACCATACCACAGATACTAAATGATACAATCAGATAACGGTTTTAAGAATGCTTTCCCCTCCCACCCTTTCCTCTGACTCTCCCTCCCTTTCTCTTTTTAGACAGGGTCTTCGGTAACTCAGGCTGGCCTTGAACTCTGGATCTTCCCCGCTCAGTGGCACCCAGCCTTAGAAGTTTTTTCAGACAATGTTTAACACTAGGCGTCAGCATTGAAACTTCTTAGATCATCAGAAGTCGTTATTCTGCCTCTTTAAATAAAAAAAAAAAAAGCCACCACTATGGATATGATTGGCAAACACATTCTTACACATTTCTGCATTTTCTTAAACTTTATTTGTATTAGGCTCCACCCTTAAAGTTTCCTTCTAATTACCACAAGCTGGATACCCCTCTCATTCTCAGACTTAGCCCCCCAGACTGGAAAAGTGAGTAAGTGCTTGAGGGACGTTTTCGGGTTGTCTGGTTTTGTCCCTAAAAGATACCCAATTCACCCCACCCACGACCTCTTAGGGCAAGCAACAGAGTGAAAGCACTTCAGAGTTGTGTGCTGCAGACACCACACGTCTCCTTTCCTGCCCTGTCTGTCAAGGTCACCGGCTCCATAGGCAAAGTTCGACTCTGACTCTAGGTGGGTCACCGGCCGCCCCTGCCCCTTTCCCGGCACCTTCTTGGACCCGACTGCCAGGGCTCCCCGCTCACCTGACCACGTTGGGGTGCTCGAAGGTCTCCAGGTGCCTCAGCACCGCCACCTCGCGGATGGTGGAGAGCGGCATGCCCTCCTCGCTGGTCTGCACTCGCACGCGCTTCAGAGCCACGAAGCGGCCGCCGTTCTTCAGGTCGCGGGCCTTGAACACCTTCCCGTAGGCGCCCTCGCCGATCTCCGCCACGCACTCATACTGCTGGTCGGCGCGGCTCAGGCTGTCCTTCTCCATGCTGACTGGACGCTGCCGGCGCGGCACCGAGGGTCCGGAGTGTGCGCTCGCTGCCTGGACGCCTCCGGGACGCCCGGAGTCGGAGTGGCGGCCGCCGGGCTGGGCAGAGCGACCTCCTCGCCCGCGGGCGAAAAGCCGGGCGCAGCCGCCGCGAAACTCCGCCTAGCCGAGTCGCTGCGCCGCCGCCGCTGGAGAGCGCCGATCCCTCCTCTTCCCCCTCCGCAGCGATTACATAGTCTGCCCACAATCTCTGCACCTAGGAGGAGGAGACGGGAGGAAGGACAAGGAGAAAGTGCGATCAGACAGCCCCGGAGACTTCCACCGGCTTCCACCGGCTCCCCTCCTCCTCCCCTCTCCTCGCCCCGGCCCTCCACCCGGCTGCCTAACCTTGCCCGGTTTCTCGGAGAAAAGCCAAGTTACTTTTTCTTGCCCAGCAGGGCTCGTGCAGTCTTCGCGGGGAGAGGTTGCAGGGGCCCCTCGGGGATGAGCGCCGCGCGGGACGCAGCGGGACGGGAGGGGGCGTGCCGAGCAGCCCAGAGTGTGCCGGGAGCGCGGGGGAGGGGAGGCGCCGGGCGCGTCAATGTCACGGCTCAATATTTATACCTATAGCGTTGTTCTCGGCTGCCCTCCCCGACTCCGGGGGCCTGGACGTGCGGGGGACGGGGCGTCTTGGGGGCGTTCGGAAGCGGGTGTGAGGGCGCCGGGGGCTTCACCCGTGTGGGGCCCGCAGAATGGGGTTGGGGCTCTCGGGACCCTGTAACCCGATGCTGGGAGTACGCGAGTAGGGGTGGTCAGACATCTGCTCGGAAATTGCTTCCTTTCTTTCTACTTTCAGTTTTTCTACCGAGAGACATTTAAAAGGGACTCGCACATACAAACGGTCTTTGGGGTATGGCCATCTTAGTGGGAGATAGAATTCTGCCTCCGACTCCTCGGAGGACCTCCCTGGTGGAAACTCGGGGAGGACAGACCATCTGGTAGGGGAGGGCTGGGGCTACTAGGGGTGGGAGAGCGAGGGGCCCTGGAAGGGGAGGAGTGTCGTGCCCCCCACCCCCGCCCGAGATCACAAGGGTGTTGGGAACGGAGGTCCGTCACACTTTCGCTCGTCCCGTCCCGAAAGAGTAACTTCGGGACTTTGCTAACCGGGACTGGTCCTGAAGTTTTCAGCTGACTTCAACCCGTGCAACCGGCTTGAAGCAATCGCCCTTACGACGGTGGGGGTGGGGGATTAACGTAGGACTCCCGGGTGTGAAGCGGGGCTGCCCTTGGGTTGCGACCGCAGAACCTCCGCTCCGGTGTCCCGAGCGCCTGGAGGTCGGTAGCTGAGAAGGTCGCTCGGCTCCCAGGCGGCTGGAGGCCGGGTCCCACGCGCGGTCGGGCGTCCCCCTCCCCGCTCGGTTATTAGGGATGACCGAGCGAGCCTTCCCGTCCCACGGCGGCCTCAGCCTAGGCTGGACCTTGGCCCACGACAGCCGCGTGTCCGGAACCCTCGGCGTGCGTTTACCTGCCCCGCACCCCTCCTCCCCCGCTCGCCCTTCTGCCTGGAATTAGAGAACACATGGCGCGACCCCCACTGGGTGCCGGCCTAGCCTCGCGCGGCCAAGGCAGAGACTCTCTGGGCTCCCTTGAGAGCTTTCCTGAAAAGCTGCGGAAAGGACCCCCAGACCTCGCCCGGGGGGCCGCGCCAGGTCGAGGGCCACACAGGTAGCGGGAGCCGCGGCCTCGGCGCCCGCCCTCCCCCTCCGGCCGCCTCCAGCCCAGGCTCCCGGAGGAGGCAGCCGTCCCACCCCCGCGGGCCTGCACCCCCCGGACCGGAGCGGCGGTGCCTAGCCCCATCCCCTCCTCCACTTTTTTGTTGTTGTTGTTGCTTTCCCACGCTGGCTGAATGTGACTTGACCCCATTTCAAAAAAGTTTGACATAGTGCTTCAACATTTCCGCATTCCTCCGCGACTACAAAGGCTGCAGCCGCCTCCTTCTGCTTTCTGTCTCTGCTCTCTGTCTTCACACTCAATGAAATCCTTCATGAGCCTCTGCCGAAGCCTTGCCAAACGCCGCAAGGGTCGCCACCAGCGCAGCGAGGGGAGGCCGCCCGCGGGACCGCGACTCGCGCGTGTGCGCATACGCAGATGCGCCCGCGCAGATACGCCCACGTGCACAGGGACGAGTGCGCCGCGGAGCCCCCGGCTGCTCTTGGCCAGGGCGTGCATTTGAACTGCAAAGCTTTAAATAAGAAAAGTAAACTTGGGCCAGGAAGCAAGCGTGCGTGCTCGCGGGGGCTTCAACCCCGGTGGGCTGCGTGCACTCCTCCGTGCATAACACGCCCGCGGGGTCGCCAGCAGGAAGCCTGCGTGAACGTTCATTCCTTAGTGGGGAAGATGGGGCCCGTACCCACACCTCGGGAGGCTGCAGAGGGAACTTGCCCAGGGGAAATAAACGTGGGGCGCGGAAACACACTCTCAATCCCACCCAGACGGTGGCATTTTCAACCTTCATGTGACTGTCCAAGTAGAGTCCCTTTGGAGAAGTTCCATGAGAATTGAACGTATGGGTGTTTGTACGCACGAATCTATTCAAGCTGGCACAGGACCCTGGTTGTGGGGGTGTCCCCGGTGTGGGAGGTCCCTCTCGAGACCTCTAGCTCCCCCAGCTGACCCCCATAACCTACCCAGTCTCAGCTGGTAAGGGGTTAATCCAAGCGGATTCCGAGGGGCCACACAGTCCCCCACCCTCCTTACCCTCACCCACCCGCGTCCTCGCCGGGGACCCCAGCCCCTCAGCCCACCCACGCGAGCCCGTGGCTCCTCACCTGCGGGCCAGGGGCGCCGGCCTCCTGCGAAGCTGGAGTGTCTGTCTGTCTGTCGGCTCCCGCACGTGCTCGCCGCGCGGAGCAGGTAACTGACTGCGGCCCCAGCGAGCAGCGCTCTGCGGGCAGGGGGTGGGCACTGCGGCGGCGGAGGGCGGAGGGACGGCGGAGGGCGCCGCCCGCGGGGAGGCTGGGGAGGCTCGGGGCTCTGGCCGCGGCTGGGGGCCCGAGGCCAGGAGGCTGCGCGGCGGGGCGGGGACCTGCGAGCCTCGGGGGCCCCAGACCCACCCGGAGGCGAGTGTGCAAATTAAAGCCTTCCGGAGCAAGAGAGCGAGGCCCAGCCCGGGCTGTGCTCCCCAGCGATCGGCTCGGAACCGGGGGCCCGCAGGGCGGGGGAGAGTTAAATGAAAATTTCCGGTTCTCACTGCAACTACTGGAGTGGGGTGGGGGGGATTCTCGCGACTGAAATAAGCTGTGCGAAAGGGACTGGGTGGGATGCGTCGTCGGGAGTCGGCAGGGTTTCTACACCCGAGGTCCCCCAGAGTTGGGGTTTTGACAGGGTGAGGCGGGGGTTATCAGTCGGGTGAGAACGGATGAGAAAAACACAAAACAACAGTAATTATGAGGGGACCGTGGGGCGGTAGACAGCAACACTTTCCTACACGCAAAAATCGGGAGAAGCTTGGCAGGATGCCGTACAGAAAAGAAAATACTAATCGGTCCAAGCACTTTTCACTTTCAGCATGAGCTACATTTGTTTTGTTTTCTTTCACTTCCTTTCGGCCTCAAAAAGCCCTATCTATCTTTTCCTTTTGGACAGACGCTATGGTTTGGAAATTGCCAGGCACTCTTGTGGTTAACGATCTACTTGAAGGGGCTGGCGGGGTCACAATTATTAAGTGGTTAGAAACTGTTGAGGGTTCACTAAGGTATTTCTGGGGAGCTAAAAAGATTCAATTTCAGTATAAATAACAACTGTAAAATAATAGACACACGCACACAAATAGATGAGTGCTTAATTTAAATGCTTTATTGGGATTTTGAAATTTGAAACTTTGTAAGAATGTCTCCTTTACCTGAGAAAAATTGGATGCAATTACTTCAGGTGAAAATGAGATTTTTGGAAGGTGGAGGGGAGAAAGGTCTTCAAGACTTTCTACAAAGAGTAAAAAGAAAAAATAGCTGTCTTTGGAAATAATTCGATGTTTTCCAAATTCTGTATCTGTGGAAGACTTGAAACTTTTAAAAAATTTAAGGCAAGAGAAAGTACAGGAGGGGGAATTTCAGTAATTTGTAGAAATATCAATACCAACAAAATTCTGTTTAAATTGTAAATATTACTTGTATGAATGTTTTGCTTTATACTATACTAGACCATGTTACTAATTTCACAACAGATTTTTTGCCTTTATAAAATGAGTTCTGTTACAATGTGAAGCAAGGCTAAAGAAATAAAAGTTGCTGTAGAAAACTGCAAACAGTTTGCAGATGCATTGTAATAATTATTCTTAAATAATAAAAATGAATAATGATGTGCCTTTAAACTTAACTTAGAAAACACATTTTTATGTTTGAGTACATCTTATAAAATAAAACCCAGTTTCTGAGCAAATTTTGTTTATAATTTTCAATATATCATATACTCAAAGTAAATTATTATATCTTATATTTATAAAAGTATTGAATTACTCCCAATCACTGGGCTCTGAGCTGGAGATACAGATGGAACCTCTCCATTTTAATGACTGCTCACACTTCTCAGTGCTTTTTAAAACAAGATTTATTTGCTGGTAGTTAATATGCTTATCCAAAAATAATAGTCAATAATTAGCTGCAGGAACAAGCACATGGTGTCATGAATATATTTAAGTAAATAATTTGTTAAAAAAATAGTAAGTGGTAAGTGTCTTTTTGCAGAAAAGTGTTTATTTCTAGAATGGGTAGTATTTTAAATTATGACATTTGAAAACAACTGTTACTAACTAGATTAGAAATGTCATGATTTAGGTTACAAAATCACTTGGGCAATGTAAAAACAAACCCCCAAACCAAAGGAACTCTTAACTATACCAGGTTTTAACTCATTTGGAGTTCTCTCTTTTGTCTTTCCTGCTATAACTTATGTTTTGTGTTAATTTAGCATTATCCACTTTTCCTGGTTATGGTTCACATTAAGTACCAGCTGATTAGAAATTAAGATCTAAAGGAAAGTTACAGTGGCTTCCATGGAAAGAATAAAATATACGGTTGTTTTTGTTCGTGGGTAACTTCCTCTGTGGGTAGCAGGCTATCATCACAATATTTGTGCAAAGTTTACAAACTGTGAACCAAAGTCCAGCTCCTTTGCTGAGGAGTGTCCTGTGAAGGAAAACACAGCATTTGGAGAGTAATAACTGGACTCAGTGTTTTCATGCTGCCTGTCATATTCCATGGTTGCAAATCAAGATCATCTCTGTAGGTTTTTAAACTTTAGAATTCATGGATTTATCTCTAAACTGAGAGTTGATTGTTACATAAGGGTAGATGTCATGTGGGAATAATTTTACGTCAAACTGTGTGACTTTTTGCTTTCTCTTAAATAAAAATTAAAACTTAAAGTTCTAATGTATAATTTTAACCTTGTTAAAGAAATTAGTAATATATTTAAAATAGCAGTAACAGAATGTGTAATTCTAAGTCATCTCTGCTTTATAACAGGTTTCAGATGTGTAACCTGCCTTTCCAGAAACTTGGAAATGCAGTCTTTGGGTGGCTCGTTTTACACTGATTTTTAATTGGAGCTCCATATAAATGTATCTTTATGTATAAAATTCACCTATTTATTATTTTGATGAAAGCATTTTTGGCTTAATAACTTTGGAATGGGTTACCTTACTTTTTAACCCAATTTATAGACATGTATAAAGGTTATCTCTTTGTTCGATAATTATCATGAAAAACTTACTTTTTATTACAAACAATGGAATACAATACAGCACATTTTAATGCATTTTCCCTGCCTTAGACATTTCCAAGGTATTCACTTAAGTTTACTCCTCAAATATAAAATTGAAAGTTTGCTAAATATTTTAGGAAGAATCATTTATCAACTTTTTCAACTGAGAAATTCTGAACTTGAAATCATTTTAAAATTCTGGCTACTAATAAATACATTCCTGCTGATGTGAAAATTACCTGGGTTTTTCTCTTTTTATTGTAGCATTTGACCTAATGCATTGCATTTGGGTAGTGTAACTTGAAAAGATTTTTATATTTGCCAGGAAGGGGAAAATGCACATCAAGTAGTAACTTATAAATTTTAAGGAAGAAAATCCCAGACATTATTATCTTTGGGAACATTCTGTTTTCATGGTTCTACTACCCAGTAATTATCTTCATGCAACATGTCAGCACTATATTCCATGTGTATAATTGTCTCTTCTAATTTTTCTCTTTTTTGACAGGCACCCATGTCTTCCTTTTCCTTTGTGTGTGCTTGTGCGTGAATACCTGTAATGTTCTTGGCATGTTGTTATGACATGTTCAAGACATGTCCCTAAGATCCTTTCATTGCCCATGTTAGAGTTCTGGATGATCTGAAAAATAATTATAGAAATATACTTAGAAGAGATGATCACGCTGAAAATACATACAAGCCAGTTTCAATTTAGAGTGACTTGCAATTTTCTCTAAGTGAATATTCACAATTTCACTGCAAATGTGGCCTAATGATTGTGTTTCTGGAGCTGCTTTTGGTTGAGCTAAAAGGTGTGTAGCTTTGAGATAGTTTCTTCAGCTGCAGCAGTGAAGGTCCAACCTAGCAGGGATAGAGTATGATGAAGTGGGGTCTGGGAAGCAGGAAGAGAAACAAAGAAGCCACCCAGGAAGAAACTTCTGTGAATGGCTTGGCAGCAGGGGCAAAGGAAGGAGGCGCATGCTGAGGTTGTGGGGCCAAGAGATGGAGCCTTGGTGCCCTAGGTATGGTGTATCCAGGCAACCCAATTCTTTCAAAGTGAATGGAATTCTGTGCCTCTTCTATTCTGCAATTAAATCCGCCTTATTAAGTAAGACTGCATAGAGTGTGTATCCATATTCATGTGACTTATTTTGTGTTGTCTTACTCTGGATTTTTCCTAAAAATAATATAGAATAGAATTTGTTGCAAAATTGTTGGAATGTCAAGCAGACCGTACACAATAGCAGCTTGTGCTGTAAAGATTTTTAACACAGATAAAAGAGAGAGGATCAGGTTTTAAAGAGTCAGGCCTCTAATTACTTGTTTGAAATTATAAATGAATTAATAAGCATTAATAAGATGCGACAAACAGCAGTAGCACATCTAGAACCGGGGTATGGAGGGTTTGAGATCTCGGGCAAGTGTAGGAAAATTTCAAAGGCATCATGCAGCATAATTTTGGAGGATGTGACATATCTGCAGACCATTAAAAACGTTCACGGCAGCCAGTCTTCAGAGTCTGGGGGTGGTGTGAGGAAGGACGACAGTGTGGTGTGAATCTGATAAGCTTAAGTCCTAACACCAAGGGCTCCTAGAAATGCTGATCAGAAGCCACTTTTAGAATGTGTAGAGGAAGAAGCTCTACCTCTGTGTTCCTGTTTTCTGCTCCATCGGGCCATGTGCATGGTCTAAGGGCTTAGATGAGCCAGGAAATAAATTTGTTCAAACTTACTCATAGGTTTGTAGCAACGGTTCCCAGCCACAGTGGCTGGCAAGGATGTTGTGCGTTTTGTCCATGGAAAAACTAGCTTTGCAGCCTTTATTCTCTCTTCCTTGGGGTGGCATCTATTTTCTCAGGGAAATATACTAGAAGAAAAAATTAAAATACAACCCCACGGAGAGCTTTAATAAATTCTAAGGAGCATTTCGTTGATTTCAGGACCACAGAAGTCTCTTCTCTGCCTGGATCTCTTTCCTTTGTAGCCCTCTTCCCTGAGTCTTCTTGTCCTTTCAAAGCTTAGCTCCTCCTGAAAACTTTGACTGTTTTGGAAGATACCCTTTCGATTCAACCCCTTGAAGTCATTTACCTACTATGCACTAAAAACTTGATACTCTACTGGTTAGAGTCCTAGAGCAACCATGCTCCTTGTCTTGACAAGCCTCCCCCTCCCGGTATTGTCTTGGCCATAGAAGGTGGCCAATGAATGCAGCCGTGGTTCCCGTGAGCTTGTTACCAAATCAAGCAGGCACAGAATAGGCTGGAACAGTTGTGACGTCTAGAGTGACATCTGAAACATCAGGAAACAATGTTGTACGTTCTTACACAGAAAAGAACCAGGTCTCCCTGCTACTTAGGGGTAAGATTGGTGAGTTTTGTAGGTATTGGTCACTAAAACATTCTTGTCTGAAAGATAATGTTTTTAGATAAATGTCCCTTCCCTGTCCCTCAAAATTGCAACCAAATTAATTTTATTTGAAAAAGCTAATATTAAGCCCTAAGGTAAATCAGCTGCTATATAGCTCAGAACCCACAAATACTGAAAGTCTTATTTGCCAATAACACAACTGTAGAGAATCCAGAAATGTAGAATCTTGACTTCTAAGTCAGCAGCCATCTGTTTTTGAACATCATTCTTCCTTCCTCGGTGATGGTCACTGCAACCTTAGGGACCAGTCATTTAGGCTTTCTGACCCTCTATGTCCTCATCTGACAGACAGTGGCTTTGCTAATCATTCAGGAAGATGAAATGAAAATTGTTTGGAGAGAGAAAACGAAGAAACAAAGAAATAGTTTGGAAGAGAAGGTAGAGAGGTGTGATGTAGGTCGCTGGTCTGGATATCAGAAGACCTGAAATTAACCACAAATAATTGACCACAAATAAATCTGGAGTTGACCACACTAATGCCCTTAAACCTTCAGATTCTTATTAATAAATGATGATAGACAGAATGATTTCTTTAGTTGATGTAGCTTGAAAACACTGTTTCTCTCCAGCATGTCAACACATGACACCCTCATTCCACACACCTGTTTTTATAAATTCTCTAAAGACTGGTAATTCCAAAGGATGAAAATCTGATGTTAGCAACAGAGAGAGGTTCCTGAATTTCAAATGCAAATTGCATTGTATCCCCTTTAACTTAACTGTCTGGATTGTAAAGACAAAATAGAAATCAAGACTTCTAGTGTTTTCACTGGGGATGTAGAAGGAAGAGGCAACCTTTAATTATTTGTCTAAAATTAAGTGTAGTAAATGAATCAACCGTCACTAATAAAATGTGATAAATGACAGTAGCATGCCTAGAACCAGGGTATGGAGGGTTAGACATCTCAGGTGAGCATAGGAAATTTTCAAAGGCATCATGAAGCATGACTTTGAGGAATGTAGCTTCTACAGACTGTTAGAAGCATCAGTGGCCGCCAGTCTTCAGAGGGCCTTGAGGTGGTGGTGGGAATATGAAGGGCAGTGAGTGAGCAGTGACTCTGACAAACTTCGATCATACATAATATCAGGGACGCCTAGAAATGCTGATCAGGAGCCACTTTTCGAATGTGTAGAGGAAGAAGCTGTGGCTCTGTGTTGCTGTTTTCCACCCCATCGGGCCATGTGCAGGTCTAAGGTCTTTTGTAGATGAACGAGGAAGGGAAATGTAGGACTTTATAGTTGCTAATCAGGGACTGGAAGTCTGGTTCCCTTGGTGACTTTTCAGACCCCCAGTTTCCTTCACCCATAAGGTAAACATACTGTAGCCTGCCATGGTAAGTTGGCATCAGAATCAGGGAAGTACCTACCATGTGCATTTTACCTTTGTCAGACAGTTGATACGCATTAGTACACAACCAAGAGCCCTGTCTCAAACTCTCTTGCTGCTCTCTTTTCTTCCTAGGGTAAGCTAATCAGTTCGTAGAAATTCTCTCTTAGCCAAGTTGCCTTGTCTGGTCATTGCAAGAGGAGCACCCCGAAGCAGAATACACCCGAATTAACTTGGGCCTTGACAAAACCTCCATTGTGTCTGGGCATGTGAGGAACGGAAGAGAGAGTGATGGTCACATGGAGACTTTGATTTTTCTTGGTCAGATCTTACCCCGGTACTGCCCCATTTCTTCAGTCTGCTCCTCCCTGCATTTCTTACTCTCTTCCTCTGAGTGACTCCAGGCTTACTTTCCCGACTTCGGCCTGAGAATTACCTATTCTGATCTTTATATCTAGATGTATCCCAAATATTTACTGATATTTGCCCTAACCCCCCCACCCCCCACCCCCTGCATTTTACTGCCTCCCAGAAAGGACTCGTCCACGGTCACCATGTCCTCTCCCACTTCTCTCGTTGGAAGTTTGAATGTTTCCCAGGTGATCATTGAGTCTGTCTCTTTCTTAGCCTTTGTTCTGTCTTCTTGGCCTAGACTAAAAGACTGCATTTCCTATTCTATAGGCTCCTAAAAATGCTCTGGGGGAGCTAGCCCATTCCACTCTTGCCTTTTTAAACTCCGGGTATAGTTCCTGTTCCTTGGATTCTGTCCTTGATGCTCAATGGCTCTTCATTAGTCATTTTCCTCACGGCCCAACACTCTTATCCCTATCTGTGGGTTACTGGGTACCTTTACTGCGCAGTTCCTGGACTTCTGTTCTCAAATGTGAGGTGCTTTGGAATGTATAGAACCTTCCACCCTAGACTATCAAAGATGATAGGCTCTTTGTGGGTGAGTTGTGGACGCTTCAATTTTTATCGTTAAGTCATAGCCCAGAATCAGTGAATAAAATGTTAATGGCATGGAAGACTTAATGTCATGAGAAACATAGATGCCTTTGGACAATTTCCTCTGCAGAAGTGAGCTACTCTTCTGGGCCACACCTTTCTTTCCTGTCCTAGATTGCATGCTATGGCAGGGTAACTAAAGGCTCCATTTTGTTGATTCAATCATACTCTCCCATCCCCCACTTCTGAGTTGAGTGATGTTGGCCTCCCTCATCAGGAGCACAAAAGAATGGTGTAGGAGAGTTCTTGAAGCTGACTCAACCTGACTCACATAACTTCACACTAGGTAGGAAGGAGCTGTGACATCCAGAGAGCAAAGCTTGAACCTGACCACTAAGACAAAGCCAAACTGATTTAAGACTTGGGAGAGAGAAGGTGGTCCTTGGAGCATGATCATGGATGAGATGGCCATCATCATCATCAGTCTCTGTGTTTCTGAACTTCCAGTCCTGCTCTCCACCCCCCAACCCCCATTCTTCCTTGCTTAGCTGCCATGACACATGACTTACGTTTCTCCTTGGTGTGATGTTCTTTTGTCATGAATTGCCAGCCTTTCCTCTTGGCCCTGCCCAACGTGGAGTTATCCTGTAAGATTCAACAATCAGTGGTGGAATTGCTCTGCAAACTCGTTTTCTTGCACTCAAAGGGCTATCCTCTCTGTAAGTCACATATTAATAAAAATGGCTCTCCATTATTCTTACACAGTTCCTCACTTCCACCCTTGCCCAGCACTGGCGGGTACATTCTCCTTTTCCCCTCCTGTTCTCATTTTTCCACTCGCTGACTTCATAACTCTTTTGAAGGAATGTATGACCTCTTTTCACTCTGTTAACCTTCACTTCTGGCTTTTCTGCTCAACTTCCAGTTAGTCATAGGTACTTTCCTGGTTCCAGTTGTTTTGGGCTACTGTGAGAAATAACATTTTGGCTAATCCAGCATTGTTGCTTGATCGATCATCCTGACCAGGGGCTGGAGGCTGAGGCTCCCACGGGGTGTGTGTTCTCGCCCTCCTCTCGGACTAGAGCTGACCTAGGACCTCGTGCTTGTTAGGCCAGTGTTATATCACCAAGCTACATCTCCACCCCCTTTCTTAACTTCTCTAGTGCCCCCCCTACCCCCGACACCCACACACCTCGGCACATCTACTGTTTGACACTGAAGCTGTGCGAGTCTCAAATTGAGCTTTGTGTTTTTCAGAGCCACCCTACACATGAGGTCCTCACTGCTTGCTTGTTACAAGATCAGCTTTCCAGGATAGCTCAGAACCTGAAGGCAGCACTACTGTCTACAGGGCGTTGGTTCTGGCTGGCTTTCTAGAAGACTGTTTCACACTCTCTCCTCTCCTTCCGAGTCTCCAGCACCTGCCTCCCCTCTTGATTGCCATGGTGCTCTTTGCTTTCGAGTTCATTGAGAAAATAGAAGAGACGGATAAGGTCATTCATGTCTTTAACCCCGGCATGTAGCTGAGGCAGGAGGATCACCATGAGTCCAAGGCTAGTGGCCTACGGACTCTAGTTTGCTTTTTGTTGCTATTAAAAACAACAACAAACAAACAAACAAACAACATGGACTTAAGCCAATGTGGGGAGGAAAGGGTTTCTTTCAGCTTACAAGTTACAGTCCGCCATTGAGGGAAACCAAGGCAAGAACGGGGTAGAGACCGGGGAGGAACACTGCTTTCTGGCTGAGTCACTCCCCTTTTCTACAGCACAGGCCCACCCGGGACGGCACCACCCACCATGGGCTTGGCCCTTCCACATAAATCACAGTCAAGAAAATGTCCCATAGACATTCCCACAGGACAATTTGATGGAGGTACAATTCCTCAACTGAGGTTCCCTCTTCCCAGGTGACCCTAGTTTATATCTAATTGACAACAACAATAACAACCAACAAACAAACAAAAAAGAACCAGCACAGGCACATGTCAAATCCCACACCATAGGGCTATAGAATGAGATTCAAAAAAAAGAAGGAAAGAAGAAAAAAATCAGTTTGAAGTGTTCATGCACTCTCGTGTCCCCTTCCCACGGCTGCCCTGCCTCCTTTCCCTCACATCAGCCTTTCTTTCTCTCCTCGTTGGTCACTCTTTCTCTCCCAACCTTCCCAATCCCTCTTTCCACTCTTTTTTTGGTTTGTCGAGACAGGGTTTCTCTGTGTACCTTTGCGCCTTTCCTGGAACTCACTCTGTAGCCCAGGCTGGCCTCGAACTCACAGAGATCCGCCTGGCTCTGCCTCCCGAGTGCTGGGATTAAAGGCGTGCGCCACCACCGCCCAGCTCTTTCCACTCTTATTTCCCATGACTCCTCTAGTTCTGCAGCTTTTCATATCACGTGCCTGTTAGATTTCCAAAATGTGTATTTCCATTCAAACAGATAGTTCTGCATCAATAATACTCACCTCAGCCCTAACACCGCCAACAATTT
Source organism: Peromyscus eremicus (assembly GCF_949786415.1). Classification (NCBI taxonomy): domain Eukaryota; kingdom Metazoa; phylum Chordata; class Mammalia; order Rodentia; family Cricetidae; genus Peromyscus; species Peromyscus eremicus. Next base: position 17,228,774 of record NC_081418.1, read on the forward strand.
TTGTTTCCCCCTAGTCCTGCTTCTCTCACCTTTATCCATCTTGTTAAGTGCAAAAGTGCGGTCTTTGCTTGCTTAGTCTAAAACCTAGCAACCCTGTTTTCACCCTTTCCCTCGGAGTAGAACTGAAGTCCTTTCTGTGGTTAGCGGGCCTTACCTACTCTATCTAAGCCTGCTCCACTGTGGCTTCGGCTTCGTTCTTCCTCCCCCAGCATGCATCGGATCTACAGTAGCCACCTTGCTGCCGGCCACACCTGCCAGCACGTCATGCCTCTGGGTCTTCGCAGTTGCTGTTTCTTCAGACCGAAATGCTCTCCACCCTCACATCTGCAAGGCTGCTTTCCTTTGGATTTCACTCAAAAGAGAGACGCTGGACCAGTGACCGAGAGCTGGCTTGGTGTTTGCTTGGCTCCTGAGTTCCGTTCTCGGCAGCACATGTGTATGGTTGGAGTGTTCCAGTGCACACACAAGGTCATCAGAGGGATGCTCTCTGACCACTGAACGTCAGTTGCATCCACTTACTTAACTTTATTTATTTACTTTAGCATTTCTCGTTATCTGACACACCACAGGCTTACATGTGTATTTGTTTCATATCTGCCTCTACCTTCCCTCTCTAGACGGTACTCTGGAGGACAGGACTTTTGCGGTAAATACTCTTGTATCACTAAAACCAATTTCTGCCACATTGTGGGCTCTAGATAAATATTTGTTGAGTAAATGAATAAATGAAACCTCTTCCTATTGAAAGTCTTTTAACTAGCCTGTCATTGACTGGGCGATACTTTATTAATTATGAATATCTATAATATAAACCTTAGTGTAAGCTCCATATAGTTACACATTTTATGTCCAACAAATTTCTTTATAGTGGCCTTCTGCTGGGATGGTTAAATGTACTGCTTAAGGATACTTTGTTTCATGTTCCGGAGAGGAAATTAGATATAAAATGGCTAAAACTACAAAGTAGGTAGATGATTCCATTAGTTGAAATTAGTGCTACGCTGTAAGAAGTGTGAATTTTATTTAAATCATTTGCCTCTTCTTATGTGAAGAGTAGGAAAGTTTAGAACCTAGAGGTGACCAGATTCAGTTCACCACTTTATCATTCCAGGGTCTTGCATGCTTCATGAAAGCCAGAGAGAACAGAGGCTGCAGCCAGGCCATGGTGGTTCAAATCCAGGCTCTGTCGTCTTTGTGTCCTTAGGCTCCTGCCTCGCAGGGCTCTCGTCCTGAGGAGATAACCAACAGTACATAGAAAGCACAAGTAAAGGACATTGCTTCCCACCCCACCCCTGCAGCTGCCAGCTCTTAGCTGCCTTTTGTTTACTGTCTTTGTTCCGGGTACCTGGTGAGGATTTACTGCAGGGTACTCTGTGTCCAGCGGGTGCAGCCACCACACCTTCTGAGCACCGCGTTGTTCTATGCTTGCTCCTTCCCTTCCTTCCTTCCTTCCTTCCCTCTGTCCTCTGACTGTCCCTCCCTCCCTTCCATGGATTCCTCTCCTCCTCCTCCTCCTCCTCCTCCTCCTCCTCCTCCTCCTCCTCCTCCTCTTTTCTCTCTCCATGCTGCCGTCTGTGATGCCCGGGCTCTACCCATATCCTTTCTTCATTGCTTCTGCTCTCCTTCGCAAACTTCTGGAGAGAAATGGACTGTTATGCCACCATAGCCCTCAGAAAGCAACTCCTTAGCAGCTTTCACTCCCTGGATAAGGTTTTGCTCTTTCAAGTAGCCCCACTGTAGAGCTCAGAGGCCCCTCATCCAAACCTGCTTATCAAGGTAATCAGGAATGCCACCTCAGCACTTTGGGACCATATGTGGGTGCTATATCAGCAGCAGCTGCTGCTTTAGAGAACAGCCTTGTCTTATCAGCCATCATGGGCTAACTGCAAAATCAACCATAACCAATTGTCTTGCTTGTAGCTCCTTAGGGGCATCCGTGAAATAATGCTATTGCTTTAATCATTAAAGTTTACTGCCTAATGGTGTGCAAGCTCATTGATCATGAGAATGTAGGAGGGAAAGGCCGTGCTCAGTGGAAATGTTTTTCCCCCATTTTTTTCCTACTGGAACTTCCTTGATGGAAGGAACCATGTATGTATGTCCCTTGTAACTCATGCTCAGGAAATAAATGCTCCCCAGATTTTTGCTTCCTAGGAATTAGACAAACATGGCTAAAGAGTGCTGCAAATATACAACCTCAAACTGTAGTTTAAGGGTGGTATCTTAATGCAATTGTATTCAAGTGCTCGTGGGTATGGTTGTGGCATATGTGTGTACAGTGTGTGTATCCACACGTGTGTGTGAGGAGGCTAGAGGTTGCTCTCTCTACTTTATTTTATGATAGGGTCTCATTGACCTTGGAGCTCACTTATTTGGCTAGACTAACTAGCTAGCAAGCCTCACAAGTCCTCCTGTCTCCAATGTCTGAATGCTGGGAGTACAGGAGTGTGCCCCTGTGCTGAATGCTGGGATTACAGGAGTGTGCCCTGTGCCGAATGCTGGGAGTACAGGAGTGTGCCCCTGTGCTGAATGCTGGGATTACAGGCGTGTGCCCCTGTGCCGAATGCTGGGAGTACAGATGTGTGCCCCTGTGCTGAATGCTGGGATTACAGGCGTGTGCCCCTGTGCCGAATGCTGGGATTACAGGCGTGTACCCCTGTGCTGAATGCTGGGAGTACAGATGTGTGCCCTGTGCTGAATGCTGGGAGTACAGGAGTGTGCCCCTGTGCCGAATGCTGGGATTACAGGTGTGTGCCCTGTGCTGAATGCTGGGAGTACAGGCGTGTGCCCCTGTGCTGAATGCTGGGATTACAGGTGTGTGCCCCTGTGCCGAATGCTGGGAGTACAGATGTGTGCCCTGTGCTGAATGCTGGGAGTACAGATGTGTGCCCTGTGCTGAATGCTGGGAGTACAGGAGTGTGCCCCTGTGCCGAATGCTGGGATTACAGGTGTGTGCCCTGTGCTGAATGCTGGGAGTACAGGCGTGTGCCCCTGTGCTGAATGCTGGGAGTACAGGTGTGTGCCCTGTGCTGAATGCTGGGAGTACAGGCGTGTGCCCCTGTGCTGAATGCTGGGATTACAGGTGTGTGCCCTGTGCTGAATGCTGGGATTACAGGTGTGTGCCCTGTGCTGAATGCTGGGAGTACAGGCGTGTGCCCCTGTGCTGAATGCTGGGAGTACAGATGTGTGCCCCTGTGCCGAATGCTGGGAGTACAGATGTGTGCCCTGTGCTGAATGCTGGGAGTACAGGAGTGTGCCCTGTGCCGAATGCTGGGAGTACAGGAGTGTGCCCTGTGCCGAATGCTGGGAGTACAGGCGTGTGCCCCTGTGCTGAATGCTGGGATTACAGGAGTGTGCCCCTGTGCTGAATGCTGGGAGTACAGGAGTGTGCCCCTGTGCTGAATGCTGGGAGTACAGGCGTGTGCCCCTGTGCCGAATGCTGGGATTACAGGAGTGTGCCCCTGTGCTGAATGCTGGGATTACAGGAGTGTGCCCCTGTGCTGAATGCTGGGATTACAGGTGTGTGCCCTGTGCTGAATGCTGGGAGTACAGGAGTGTGCCCCTGTGCCGAATGCTGGGATTACAGGCGTGTGCCCCTGTGCTGAATGCTGGGATTACAGGCGTGTGCCCCTGTGCTGAATGCTGGGAGTACAGATGTGTGCCCCTGTGCCGAGGTTTTTAAAATGTGATTGCTGGGGATAGAATTCGAGTTTTCATGCTTGCATGGCAAGCTTTCTACCAACTGAGCCTTTATCCTGGCTCCCATTCAAGCACTTTGTAAAACATGCTGTTCTAGGCACTAAATTCTTAATTCTTAAACAAATAGGATAATTATCACAGACCTGTATTGTCTACATCTATGACATCTCTTTGTGGTACTGTTCACTATAAATCATAACCATAAGGACCATATGTCAACTCTTTTCCTTCGGGAAGAATATGTACTACACATATTCTATACCTCTAATACCATCTACTTATCAAAGAGAAAAAAATGAATGGCCACTGCTTAAACTGATGACATACATTCATTCAGAATGTTTGAAAACATTTTACATAATCAAATGATCTTATTAAGTAAAAGTTAATATCTGTGTAAGCTATGCAAATTGACACATTAGAATATAAAACCAAATGCAAAGTTATATCAAACAGTGTTATTTTTCGAGTAAAAAGGCACATCAATTTCCTTCAGTAATAAAACTAAAAGAAACCAACTGGTCTCCACAGAGTAAACTCCTGTTCTTGTTTTGGTCTACTTGCTGTGCCGTTAAAATAAATGATTTTTCAAGTTATATATTTGCACAGATTCTGAATAAAAGGCAGCCTTATATTTGGGTTGGGAAGTTGTCAGACAGCTACATTACCTCAAGAAGGACACTATAATACCCATCTAAAGTGATGAAGGCCGGGCGGTGGTGGCGCACACCTTTAATCCCAGCACTCAGGAGGCAGAGCCAGGCGGATTTCTGTGAGTGGGAGACCAGCCTGGTCTACAGAGCAAGATCCAGGACAGGAACCAAAACTACACAGAGAAACCCTGTCTCAAAAAACAAAAACAAACAAACAAAAACCTAAAAAATAAAAATAAAAAAATAAAGTGATGAAGATGTTTCCTTTTTTATTTCTCTTTACTACATTTGTATTTCAGCACACTACATTTCTTGACAAAACTGGCATGCACCTCTCTGTTGTTTGAGCAGGAGGAAATCATTAATAGGAAAAGAGTCATTGAAAATGGCCCATGTTGTATATAATTCCTGGGATAAGTGGGCCGAGTAACCCAAGTTTCTGATGTGAACTGTTTTATGCTGAAACGTGCATTACTAAACCCATTTGTTGAACACACTGAAAGATCGAACATCTCCCAAAAGCGACCCTGGAAAACGCTTGTTTGCCATTCAGCTCCTTCTTCTGCTCAGAGGAGCTTGTTAGATATTGTTTCTGGGTTTCCTGGAATCCATTCACGTTACAGGGGGGAGAAATCATAGACGAAGAAACAAGAAAAACAGAATTTACAACTTATAAACACACATTTTTCAATAAGATCATAAGAAAATTTAAAACTGCATACATAACAGAAACCTCATGTGAGAAAGCATATAGAACAATGTGGTAGGTGACCATTTTTTTCCTATCATAAAGATCCTATCCAGCTGAAGAACACGAAAAGAACACTGGCCATTATTAGGCTATAAGGATATGAATGGAATGCCTGTGATCAGGATGGTTAGAGGGGTGATGTTCTACCTTTCTGATTCCATCAGTATGTATCGTGGTTCACAGTGTAGAAAATAATATACATTTGACTGTGGTCTTTTAAAACATTGTTGTGTATTTTTGTTGTTCTTTTTTTTTTGTTTGCTCTGGTTTTGGTTGGAGTAATGTTTTCTTAAAGATCTTATTCTTATTTTATGTGTATTTGTGTTTTGCCTTCATGTATGTATTACAACACATTGGAGCCTCTGGAATTACAGACAGTTGTCAGCTGCCAGGTTGTGCTGGGAACTGGAGCTGGGCCACCTGCAAGAACAGCAAATGCTCCCAAGCACTGAGTCCTCCTCCTGAGACCCCTGAGTTGGAGTGATCCTATGGATAACTAATTTGATGTTCCAAATATCTCTAACAAGAAAAAGAAAAAACAAAGCTCTGCTGGGAAGCCAACAGAAAAGACGAAGACTAGGAACTGCAGCAGCAGAAGTGGGAAAAGAGGAAGTTTTTCCAACACAAGAGAAGTTTTTGTCGGTTGTGGATGGTTCTTATGGTCCTTTTCCTTCCTCTGTTGGTTCCATTTATCTAGAATCAAGTTGGAAGTCACATACAGGTTACTTGCATGGGACTGTGCAACCAAACTTGCCATAAATTATTATTGTGACGCCAGGCTTCTGGAAAGGTCTCATAAATACAGAATTAGAAGTCAGGTGACTAGGTAAACAGCGTCTTTCAGCCAGCTGCAAAGTGAGGACCACTAAGAGGCAGGCACATGCTGAAAAATGGAAGGGAGTGAAAACAGCCACATTGTACTACTTGGGGAAAATTTTGCCATGAATAGTAGGAAGGGTATGAAAGGCTTTGAAGGAATGGGCGACAGTATTTCCAGAAACAAATTGTGAGTCTGGGGTTGGTGTTTCCAGCACAGTGGAAGCAAGCTAGCATGGTACAGAGCGCTAGAACAGCCCCAAGTGTTCTCCCACAATGTTCTTGAATATAGACAACAAAAACTGGGCAGGCTGTGAGGCGAGTCTGCCTGGGGATAGTAGATCACTGAGATGTGATTGGAGCCATTGTATCATAAAGGGCATGGCAAGAGGTTAAGTGGGGAGTTAGCTGAAGAATGAAATCGTTGCACACTCTTTCTTCATTGAAGTTGGTGAGCAGGAAACAGAAGGTGGTGATAAGGTGGAGGGGTGCAGCTGTAGACAAAGATGGTGACTGAGAATGGCCATTTCAAGGACTTTCAATAATTGTATTCACGTGATCTTGCTACTGAATACCAAAGTATGGTGGAGTTGAAGGATTACAGGTATCTGGATGATAGCTATATGGGTTAAACTTCATGGATTATGAATTTTGTAGCTGCTAGATGTGATGATGAAGAAAGAGCATGTGTACTCTCATATAAAGATAGAAGTGGGTCTTATTTTTAATTTAAAAAATTGTTTATTATGAGTGTGTATATGATGTGTATGCGCATGGTGCGGAGGTCACAGGACAGACTTTCAGGAATTGGATGTTTCCATCCACTATGAGTTCCAGACATCAAACTCAGGCCTTCCGACCAGCACGTCAAGTGATTTTACCTACTGATCCCTTTTGCTGGCATAAGGTTGAACTTCTAAATTATAGAAAGATTCCCAAAGGACCAAAATTTATTTATAAAACATTCTTATAATGTGTATCATGAGATAATATTTCCCAGATTTATTTGGTTATTTTTCATTCTAATGCTGTTTTTGACAAGAAAAATAAGTTATTTTGTATTCTGACTCCGTTTCTTCCTGACACAATTTTTGAAGTATCCTCTTTTCTTCTGCAACCTTTAAAATGTCAGCAGGGGCTGGGGAGTGACTTGGTATGTAAAGTGCTTGCAGCTCTTCAGAAGCCCAGCACGCACATAAAGCTGGATGCACTAGTGAATGTCCATAAGCCGCAGAGAGAGGAGGATTCCCAGAAGCTCTCAGGCCAGCTAGCCTGCTCCGTCACAAACAAGGTAGAAGGTGAGGATGGACATAACCTCCACACACAGGTTCTGGCATGCATGAACACATACACACACACACACATAGACCCATCATTCAAACACACACACACACACACACACACACACACACACACACACACACACAAATACACACACATGCATGCACACACAAAAAATACCTTAAGAATTCTATTTGTTTGGTTTTAGATTTCTTTTGTTTTTTTCAAGACAGGGTTTCTGTATGTAACAGCTCTGGCTGTCCTTGAACTCACAGAGATCCATCTGCCTCTGCTTTTGGAGTACTGGAATTAAAGGCGTGTGCCACCAGCACCTGGCTGAAACCTACAATTTTTTTAAAATGTCACACAGAGGAAGGATGTATTTTCCTACTATCCTATACATCAAGAATGAGATTTGATTGGCAGAGCGTCTGGATAGTGTTATTTTTTCAAAGGACTCCTCTGTGTTGCAAGTGGTAACGTCCTCATAGTTTCCCCCGAGAGACTGTGCTTCGTTCAATTTAATATTACTCATATAACCATAGTCTTGGACTAACTTTTGAAACATCATTATATGAAGTGTGTAGACTGTAACAGAGGTAATTACTGAATTACCTTTTGCATTAGGATAGAGAATACACATTTCCATGCATTTCCTGACAGCTGAATAATGGTTGGCTAGCTTCATAGACACAGGCATTTTGATTAGTGGAAAGCTAGTTTTTGGTTTTTGTTGTTGTTTTTTCACTTGTAAACTGCCTATTTTAAGACATATAAAGTACTATTTAAACCACAATATAATACGTTCTTTCCAGAGAAGTTCTTTAGTGGAGCAGTATATGAGATCAGTAAAGACTGATGTTTAACCCTGTCCTTTACAGTTCAAGGTCAAAAGGCACCTTGATGCTTCAGCATAACTCTCATCTGAAGCAGATCACCTGACAGGTTTCAAAGCTGCAATATCCTGTGCTCTGTCACTAAGTGCCAGCGAACCCCGTTTGTTTGTTGGGGTGAATATGTTATTTTTCAGTTATTGTTTGAACAAACTAAATTAATGAAATTTCAAAATAAGATGTCACTATTCCTCGCTTTCCTTCCATCCTCCTTGGGCAGGTGATCTTCTTGCTGGATTCTTTTCTTAGCCTGACTCTGCTTGATAGGAGATCAAAGAGCTTTTGTTTTTCTGTTTTCTGTATCAATTAGGCTGGCTGTCCTGTTTCAATGAGATTAAGTAGCCTTTGGAGAGGAGAGACACCAGGGAGGAGGGCAATGAACTGATGGTGACCACACAGTCTGCCTGTCTTAATTCTTTCTGAACGATAGTTTGTCTCATTGATGACTTTCTTTATGATTGTGTCTTGCTCATTTGTTTAGGGCATTAAGGCAGCACACAGCAGAGCAGATAATCGGGCCTTTCTAATAAGGCTGGAGGGACATGTAAGCTCTTCCCTAAATTTTACATCTTTCAGGTACTAGAAAAAAAAAGCCTAGGATGTTTTTGTATGTTTAGTGTTCATGTTACATGGGATATGCACCAAGTACTAAAATATCTTATCCCAAATAAATTCAAAATTCTATACCCAGTATTTACCCCCAGAGTTGCTTAAAAGCACAATTATCCCAAGGGACTGTTGTGCCCGAGCGGCTGAGCAAAGCTATGTAAGCAGCTGTCGGCTATGCTATACACAGTCTCTGTATCTGGAGTCTCTAGCCTGAGTGTTCCACTGCCATGTTCAACTACTTTTTCTTGAGATAAGACTTTCCTTATCTCACTAGAGAGAGTTGAAGCGATGCTTTCAAAGGAGCAAACAAGGCAGTGGTATTTATCATCCACATTCTCTCTGCACACTTTCTCTCTTGACATTCACGGATTTATTGCCTGCTGCTTCCCAAAGGAAACAGAGGTCACCAGGCATAGACTCCTTGGGGTTCACTTTCCTGGTCATCTTTCCACTTCCAGGCTTAACTCTGGTCTTAGCTATTACACCTGGTCAGCCCTATAAGAAAGATTTCTGTTGCTTGCTGGAACACCCTTACCCTGTGCTCTAAGAGATCTGACCTCCCCAGGTATCTTCTCTGCACCCGAGTTTTTGCTCATCCTTTCTGGTCCGGCTTTCTGTGGATGGGACACAACAAAGAAACTAAAAGCAGGGACCCACTAAAATAGCCATTTTTCCCTAACCCGGAATCTTCTCTTGCTGAGCTAAGTACTTAACAAATAGATTTATGGATTTGTTTGTTGCTTGTTTTGTCAAAACAGCGTTTCTTTGTGTAGCCCTGGCTGTCCTGGAACTGGCTCTGCAGACCAGGCTGGCCTCGAACTCAGAGGTGTGCCTGTCTCTGCCTCCCAAGCGCTGCGATTAAAACCTTGCTCCACCACTCTCTTGCTTACATCAAGTTCGTAAGAAGAACTTTTAATGAGTTGGTCCGTTCATTGGTTTCTGTCCTCTCTGTAATCCACCCCAACCTGATTTCTGTCACCATTTCACCTCTCTCCCTTAAGCAGGGTGGAACACTCGTTTGCTGCCAGTAGTCACCAGTCGGTTCTATCCACCTCCTTTGACCCTTTGTTGCTAACGATTACTCATTCGTCCACCAGAAAAACATCTTCTTTTCTAAGTTTGGTCCCAAATTTACTTCATTCTCTTAGTCTTCCTTTGTAGTATGACAGTTTCCTCTGAGGTTTAAACATTCCACCCTGCAGGAAGCTCCTTAAGCAGGCACTAGCTTCAAAGTAGCTTCAGGAAGTCCCTGAAACTGACCAGATTCGCCAGGCCCCTCCCTCCTTGCCGTAAAAGCTGAGAATCCCCTACAGGTGGGAAGCTGAGCTGCCAAGAAGACTCTACAGCCAGCCCAGCTGCCTGGGATAATCAGAAACCAGCTGAGCTGCCTGGAAAAAGTTGAGACCAACCGAGACACCTGAAAGGACACTCTTGATCCGCTGCAGCCTGTGCAGTGTGCTCCGGGTTCCCAGCTGTGTGCGCTGTCACCCGTGCTGGGTGGGCTTTGGTAATACAGCCATCTTTGAGTCATTTCTCCTCCTGTAAGTCATCCTGGTAAAGCTCAGTGGTTTATCAAGTTGGACTTTGGTGGTGCCTGTACTTTGGTCTGTCATGGTTTCCCTATTTGGGGTGAATAGACGTGTGTTCTGCATCTCCCCAGGCAAAGTTCTGTCGCACAACACCTTGTGTCTGTTTCCTGTCTCTTCTAATTTCACTCCTTTTATCCATCCCTTAGAAGTTAAGTTCCTACGTATTCCTTTTTCTTTTCTCCTCTTCCTCTCCCTCACTCCAGGCTAGCTTATACACTTCCAGGCTTTTGACTTTTCCTCCAGGTACTGATCTCTGTCTCCAACAGATCATAGTAATTCTCCCGAGAAGCTCCTCAAAATTCAACATGCTTGAATAATCAATCGGCATGACCCCTTCCTGTGGATTCTGGTACAAATTCCTTCCCCCATTCTCCTGGCTCACTCAGAACCCACCATGTTCTCAGATGCCCAGGACTGAAGTGTCTCCTTTCTTACTTCCTCCCAGCTCTACCTCCTGAGAAGCCTTTGTCTGTCCTCTGTCCTTCGTTCCCCTCTTGTAGACTAGAATGAAGTTTCGAGATGGCAGCCAGGCTTTCCTTTCTTGGGCATCCTGCAAAAAGGTCTGATCACACCACTTAGAGGATTAGTGACCTTCAGTTCCCCAGACAAAATTCCTTGGTTAGCATATGATCCCCTTCATCATATGGCCAAGCCTAGTTTTCTAATTACCTGTGCCCTCCCACCATATAGAGTTACGTACCGGAGAGTGTTCCCCATTGTGCCTCCATAGCTCACCTGAGTTCTCCCCTTCTCTGGAATGCTCATTTTTCTGGCCTCTGTGTTTTTGCCCAGTGAATCTCCATTCTCTCTTTAATTGGCGCCCCAAGGTCACCTGTTTTCTGCTGCCCTACCCTTCACTGACACAGCCCCATTCTGCTCCACACCTCCAAAACATCAACTGCAGAACTTTGGTGTTTGCACAGGATTTTATGAATGCTTTCTCTCAAAGTCCTTGTCTTGTTGTACTGTGATTGGAATGCCTCGCTTCCTGGACTAAGGGCACCTGTAGAGCTCTTTACCTTGTCTACTGTAGAAGCATGCTTCCCAAAGTTTCAACTGTGTCCTCAAGATGGAAGAGGAAGCACCGGCTAGTGGCCGCAGGTGGAACTAAGACTTCTCAGTGCCCTCTCCTGCCCATCTTGCCTGTGTATTAACAGCGTCTCCTTACTTCCCCATCTCTGCTGGAGTGAGAGCAAATCAAGAGCATGGGCTCTTCACCAATGCCTTCACCCATCATTGCCACCCAAGGGTTTACAGAGCCACTCCAAACAGTGGGTTTTAAATAAATATTCAATAACTGGTCAATCCTTCAAGCCTCTCTAGTTTGTATTTTTAGTTATTTTCAGCAGTTGACTTATTTTTAGATGTCAACTTGTGCCTTTGTTTTGAATAGCAAAGTATATTTACTAAGCCCTTGTCACTTGGCCATGAACATTTCACTAACAGGAGCTACCACCTGCAGAGACAGTTGAAAAACGGCGATTTCTGGAGAAGATTATATTAAGTTAGCAACAAAGTCTTAATCTGTGGGAAAGTAAATCTGAGAGAACAAGGAATTAAAAAGAAAAGACTGAACACAGTGATAAATGGTGCTTGCTCACTCACCACACTGGAATGCCAATAAATGTGTAACATCACACACCCCGGAATTTGATATAATTATTAACTCCATTTATTAGAACAGAGAGAATCAGAAAAAAAGGTAACTGGAGTTGTTAGCAAATATGCTTAAAAAAATAATAAAACAAAACAAAAAGCCCCCGAGTCCCAAGACCCATAGCGTCTTCTGTTTGTGATTTCCTTGTTACCAAGACGTTATGGGACAGCGGAAATCATAACACACTTTCCATCAGCTGAGCAAGCTTGCGGTGGTCTGGGGAATTGTGGGGGAAGAGAAATCAGTGTGTCAAGGCATATCTGTAATCATAGCACTCAAGAAGCTGAGGCAGGAGGACCTGGAGTTGGAGGCCATCCTGGTGGAATCAGAGTTCCATGCCAGGCTTGGTTACACAGAGAGACCCTGCCCCCAAACACAAGCCAAAAAGGAAGAGCCAATTCTCTCTCTCTCTCTCTCTCTCTCTCTCTCTCTCTCTCTCTCTCTCTCTCTCTCTCTCTCTCTCTCCCCCTCCCTCCCTTCCTCCCTGCCTCCCTCCCTCCCTCCTCCCTCTGTCTCCCCCCTTTTTGGTTCATACAGATAATACACCTTCACTGTAGAGAAGACATCAATACAGGCAAGCCCCTGGGATCTAAATTGACATGCTGATCTGAGAGAACTTGTCTCAGAGCCTCCACATTCTTTTATGAGGCTTTTAAAATTTTTATTTTATGTGTATGCAAGTTTTGCCTGCATGCATGTCTGTTCACCGTGTGTGTGTGTGTGTGTGTGTGTGTGTGTGTGTGTGTGTGTGTGTGTGTGCAGTGCCCACCGAGGCCAGAAAGGATGTCAGATTCACAGCATTGCAGCCACAGACGGCTGTGAGCGGCCCTGTAGGTGCTGACAATCTAACCTGAGTCCCCTGGAAGAGCAGCCAGTGCTCGTGAATGTTGAGCCGTTGCTTCAGCTCCGGAGCCCCAGCATTCTGGATTATTTGGTCAGTTCTCCATTAGTAATACTAATTAGTGTTTGCGTTTGCTGTTCTCTCGTTGCTGTGAGCAAATATCCACCAAAAGCAAGCCAGGGGAAGAAGGGTTTGCTGTGGCTCATGATGTCTGCAGTCCACTGTCACTCACTGGCCTCAGGACAGGAGAGGGTCGGAGATGAGGTGGTGGGAATTTGCTAACATCGGGGTGAATCCAGAAGCAGAGGGGAATGCTGTATCATCCAGCTTTCTCCTTTTTCTCTTTTTATTAGGTCCTGGTCCCTACTCCTTGGGAATGGTGTCGCTCACTTTCAGAGCAGTCCTTTCTCCATTACAGACACACCCAAAGGAGTGCCTCATTAATGGCCCAGGTATTTCTTAATCCAATCAAGTTGACAATGGAAATTAATCATTAAGTAATCCTACTTTTAAAAAGGTGGCAAGCTGTCAAAACTGGGTTGCTCCAGCCAACCAAACAGCTATGACTGTTGTGTTAACCCCTTCATCTGTCCCCTTTCTGGCCTCCTTTTTCTCATTTTTTATCTTGGATCCAAGTACAAGCTGGGCTATGGGTATTTCCCAGTGTTACCAACCCATGTACACCTCCTCTGAGTCCATATCCTGCTTCCTACAGCTTTTAAAGCTTCATATGTGGATCATGCAACATTTTCCTTATTTCAGAAATTTCATTCTTGTTTTTAGTATTTAGAAGCCACTTGTACTCTCTTATTTTAAATATTTTTAACTTCCCTGATAAATGAACTCACCATTGCTCATCTCAATATGCATAATTAAAATCATCCCTCTTCCCACACTTCCTCCCTCTCCCCCTCCCTCCCTCTCTTTCTCACTCTCTCCCCTCTTCTTTTCCTCTTTCTCTAGCCCATCTTTTTATTCTTTTCAGAACAAGGTGAGTTGGGAGGAGCTCTCTGACAGAGAGAAGCACCTGACTCTGAAGGCGTTTCACAGTTCAGTAATAACGTATTAGGCATTTGCTCATTTCACGAGTGTTAAGCAGGTGGGGGTTCAGGGCTGATAGAACCAGTGTTGAGAGCAATTTGTCACATTTTACATGGAGAGCCTCGGACTCTGATAACCAGCTTCCTAGAGGACTTGAGGTTTTAACAGCTGTTGAATGAGAGAAAGAGAGGGAAATACTTACAGAACAATTGAGAGGGTGGGCAGCTATCCTGGTTCTACCTCAGTGGTTCTCCACCTTCCTAATGCTGTGAGTCTTTAATACAGTTCCTCATGTTGTGCTGACCCCCAGCCATGCAGTTATTTTTTATTGCTGCCTCATAACTGTAATTTGGCTACTTTTCTGAATCGTAATGCAAATCTCTGTGTTTTCCAATAGTCTTGGGCGACCCCCCAGAGGGTCGTGACCCACAGGTTGAGGACCACTGCTCTACATGCTCCTTGCACACTTTCCTTCTGTTTTTAAGGGCAAAAGGAGGTGGAGAAATCTTAGGCACAAGTAAGTTAGTGAAGTGATCTCCTGGCTTCGTCAGGCACTCTGTGACTCCTGAAAGGCAGACCTGAGAGCAGCTTCCTGTACACTCCTCATGCACTAGAATCCAGAAACAGTGCTTCAAGTTATGAGGGAAAACGCAGCCCTACCTAGTGAGATGAATTCAGGCCGTTTATGGTGAGGTAGTTGAGGCGAACTTAGAAGAAGCTTCTTTGGAATGAATCCATAATTGATTATAGAGGATGGAATGTTTACAAGTTTATAATTATGTAAAACATAATAAATATAAACTAATATGGGCGTGGTGAAGATATATTTTGGCTGTGAATTTTGATTAACCACACCCTTCCGGTGGACATTGAGGTGTTTGCGCTTTTCTGCTGTAGGAGTTTCAGGGAAACTACATGAAGATCTTCGGATGAAGAGGTATGGAGCCAAGTTGACTTTGGTGTTTTGTTTCACTCTGTGACACATTGCCATGATTAAATTAAAAGTAAGCGTGCAGGAAATCCACGAGAGGGCTACATTCTGTCACTACCCTAGGCACATCTCTGTTCTGTGGGACCACTGTGTAAAGCATCCCAGGTATTACGGAGAAGCGCGCATCTGTGACAAACCCCTGGAGTTATTTCGGAAGGTAACTTCAATGAAGTGGAAAGAAAGAGTCACAAGAAGCCGGTTCAAGCCATCCTTCTGCTGGCCCAATCATCTGAAGCCGTTTTAGTTCCTCTGAGTCTTGTTCTTTCTTTATAAAAGGGGTGTAATAAGCCAAAAGCACACGCTTTTCATCTCAAAACTGAGGCAGCAGAAGCAGGTGGGTCTCTGTGAGTTCGAGGCCAGCCTGGTCTATATAGTGAGTTCCAGGTCTTCCCGGTTACACAGTGAGACCCTGCCAATGAAACAAAAGAAAACAAAACCGAGGAGAATCGCACCGATTTCCTATTTTGAGGAAGATTCTTTTTTTTTTTTTTTGTTTTGTTTTGGTTTTTTTTTTTTTTTTTTTTTTGGTTTTTCGAGACAGGGTTTCTCTGTGTAGTTTTGCGCCTTTCCTGGAACTCACTTGGTAGCCCAGGCTGGCCTCGAACTTACAGAGATCCGCCTGGCTCTGCCTCCCGAGTGCTGGGATTAAAGGCGTGCGCCACCACCGCCCGGCTTGAGGAAGATTCTTAAACTTTATCACCACCAGAATCCTCTGAGACCTAGTCTGGCACAGACTGCCGGCAACTTCCAGAATTTCAGTTTGGGAACATTTGTAGAGAAGCTTGCAAATTCCCAGGTCAGGTGAATTCCAGTCTGAGGTTAGGGCTGAGACAGCTGATGTCAGGAGCAGAATCTGGTGGCAGGCACTGCTGCTGTTGTTTTTCTGGGGGCTGGAAGAAGGCTCAGCGAGTAAAGGGCTTGTGTTCAAATGTGAGGATCTGGCTTCTGCTCCTGAGCTCTCATTTAAAAAGTCAGCCCTGGTAGCATGTGCCTATAATCTGAATACCTGGAAACAGAGACACGAGGATCCTGGGAGCTTACTGCCTGTAATCCTAGTCCCAGGAGATGGAGACAGACACGAGGATCCTGGGAGCTCACTGGCCAGGCAGTCTAGGCAATTGGTGAGCCCTGGGGTCAATGAGAGACCCTGATTAAAAAAATAAGGTGGAGAGTAATAGTGAAAAACACCCAGTGTCAACCTCTGCGTACACAGGCCCACTTAGGGACAGGCACATGCAAACACATCTATATGCCACACACAGAGAGAAAACTGTCACTGTAATTGTCATTATAATTATTCTTCAGGGAAGAGTGGTTTTTTTTTTTTTTCTTTTCCATACTCTGCTAGAGAAATCAAGGGTGGTGGTGATCGTCATCTTTGAGGTAAAGTAAAAATTCTGTACCTGGCCGGGCGGTGGTGGCGCGCACCTTTAATCCCAGCACTTGGGAGGCAGAGGCAGGTGGATCTCCGTGAGTTCGAGGCCAGCCTGGTCTCCAAAGCGAGTTCCAGGAAAGGTGCAAAGCTACACAGAGAAACCCTGTCTCGAAAAACCAAAAATAAATAAATAAATAAATAAATAAATAAATAAAAAATAAAAATAAAAACTCTGTACCCAAGAGAAAATGTAACAAAAGTCACAGAAATCTCTAAAGAAATTTAACTTGGGCTGGAGACATGGCTTGGTGGTTAGAAGCACTGGCTACTCTTACAGAGGACCTGAGTTCAATTCCCAGCACCCACATGGTCGCTCACAGCCATCTGTAACTCCAGTTTAATCTGTGGAATACTAAGAATTTACGCACACTTTGAGTTTCTTTAAATATTTGTAAACTCAAAATTTGCTGCTTAACAGCACTGGACAGGAAGTGGAAGTACAGAAATTACCCAGAGTGGCTCACTGAACACAGGAAGTCCTGGAAATCTTGCAGGACTGTTGGTTCCTTTAAGATGTCTAGCCTAGTTAAAGCATCTTAGGTTAATGCATATCTAAGTTCAGCTACTTCCATTTTGCATATCCCTGGCATTCCAGGCCACACTGTTGCTGAAAACCTTTGACGTTTCCAGGAACACAAATCTCAACCCTGTTGATGTGTGCCGTCAGCTTTATGCCAAAACATTCCAGTGGACTCTTAGTTCAAACCTCAAATTTACATAATTTTTTTTTAATGGAGAAAAATGTAGGTGACCATAGGTAATTTTTATCACCAACAAACACCTCTATCATTTTTATTACCAGAGAGTTCTGGTAGCAGAAATATCTCATTTGCAAAGATGTAAATATTGTTCAGTATTTAAATGTGTGTTGAGAGTAATTTAGAATTATTTATATATTATTGTTACAGATGTGTGAGATTGTAGGCATTTACCTTTTAGTACAGAAGCATTATCTTTCTGTTTTGTTTTGTTTAATTTTGAAATCAGGTCTCACTCAGTGAGGCTGGCCCAGAACTCATCATGTAGCCCAGACTGACCTTACACTCAAGCAATCCTCCTGCCTCAGCCTCCCAGGGGCTGAGATTACATGTGTGAGCCACCATGCATGATTGTGGAGCAGTATCTTTTGAAATTGTCCATGCCAGTTAAATAAAACGCGGCACCCAGACCCAAACCCATAGTACGATACACTTACAGAATTCCAGGGCTACTTTTAAGGACCGAGAGTGGTGAACAAGACATAACTGTAGTGTAGTGAGTTCCCAGCTGTCATGAGACAAGATGTGCAGACCACAGCACAGGGAGATGCTGAGTTTTGAGCACTGCTTTGGGAGGGTGACATCCCACTGGTGGGTCTCCTTGCTTTCTCCCTCTGGAAAGCTCTTCTTGACATCACACACGATGTCCTTCATTACATGGAAACGCTTCCTTGTGGAATCCTTTTCTACAACTGGTGTTCATGATTTCTTGATAAATATTTCAGTTTTTTTCCACTTTATTTTTCTGTTACAATAATGGCTGCCCAATAAAATCATCCACCTCTGCCCCTGCAAATGTTTACAGTGCTGACAGGGTGTGTGAGTAGTGCCTTTACCTACTAAGCCAACTCACAGCCTCCTCCCCCTTATTTTTTGAAGCAGGATTTCTCACTAAACCTGGAGCTGACTTGTTAGCTAAGCTGACTGGCCAGTGAACTCCAGGGATCTTTTTGTCTCTGCACATCTTTTACATAGATTTTTGGGAATCCAAACTCAGATCCTCATGCTTTTGTGTCAGCCATCTCTATAGCCCACATAACTAAATTCTTCCTGTGCATTAACTTACTGATTTTTATATCAGTCATAGGTTCCAGAGAGGCTACAGAACATTCCCGGGTCAGCTCAGAAGTGATGATTCTTGAGTGCTACTTCTGTGTCATGACCCATTCTGCCTGTCCATCTATCTTGATCAATACTACCATGTTCTTTTATTCTAAGATGCCATCCGGGTCTCATTTAATAACATTTCAAAACAAAATGATTCACTACCAACTATATGAACATATACATAAATACTCTAGGGGGCTGGGAAGATGGCTCAGTTGGTAAAGTACTTGCTTCATAAACTTGAGGACCCAAGGGCCCTCTCCAACACCCACATAAAAAGCAGGGCATGGCCATGTACCTATAATCCCATGATGGGGAGACAGGAAGATCCCTTGGGCTTGTTGGCCAAATAATCTTGATGAGTGGTAAACTCTGGGTTCAGTGAGAGACCCTACTTAAGAACAATTAAGTGGAGAGTGATAGAGGAAGACATTGAACTTTTACTTCAGGTTTCCATATACACATGCACAGAAATGCACACACTACAAATGTGCACTTAAAAATATTTTTAAAAATTGTATTTAGTCTCTTGGCATCAAGTTATTTTTTAGTATTGAGAAAATGTATAAGTTAAGTTTTTCTGATGAATATTTTTAGAAATGTTGAAGTGTTTTATATATATATTTAACATATTAATTAAACAACTATATAGTTAAGTGTGCTGTGGAATATTTTTTTACACTGTGTGAATATATGTTTCTATGATTGGCTTAATAAAAAGCTGATTGGCCGATAGTCAGTCAGGAGGTATAGGTGGGGTGACCACACTAAGGATGCTGGGATGAAGAAGGGCAGAGTCAGGAGTTGCCAGTAGATGCAGAGGGAGCAGGAGATGAATGTGCCATTCTAATAAAGGTACCGCCACATAGCAGAGCGTACATAAGGAATATGGGTTAACTTAAAATGTGGGAGCTAGTTAGTAATAAGCCTGAGCTATTGACCAATCATTTATAATTAATATAAGCCTCAGTGTGTTTGAGAGAAGCTGCAGAACACGAAAACTCTGCCTACATAAATTGAACATAAAAATCTAAAGCCTATTGCATTCATTTAATCCATATTTTAAGTCTTTGTTCTTGACATTATTCCCAAATAATAACTACTTACTTGTATAGCATTTATATTGTTATAAGTAACTTAGAGATGATTCAAAGTATGTACAAGGGTGTGAAGAGGTAATATGCAAATTCTACATCATTCACGGAACCAATACCCAATGAGTACAGAGGGACTCTACACTGGGAGTGGGGGTGGGGAGGTGTGGATTTTGTTGAAGAGATTAGACAGGTTTTAATGAATCAGCTGCTTTCACTTAAGGTTGAACTTCGGTTAGGGCAGACATTCATATCTTGGGCTGTCACAGAAATGGCTCCAATAGTCGGTGAATCTTAGAGAGAAGACTGGGTATTTCCATCTTTCACAGTCTATTATAGTTTGAATGTCTGAGCCCTCAAAAGTTTATGCTAAGATTTGATTGACTTTCTTCTTTATTTTATTTTTATTATCATTATTGTTGTTTGTTTGTTTGATTTTCAAGACAGGGTTTCTCTGTGTAGCCCTAGCTATCCTGGAATTTGCTCTGTAGACCAGGCTGGCCTCGAACTCTCAGAGATCCACCTGCCTCTGCCTCCTGAGTGCTGGGATTAAAGGTGAACACCACCACCACCTTGATTGACTTTCTAACACTATTAAGAAATGGAGCTTTTAAGGGATGATTAGACTATGAAGATTTTGCCTTCAGGTGAGATTAATGTCCCTACCCCCACCCCACCTCTTTGTTCTTCCATTCTTCTACATATGAAGACAAATTCCTCCTCTCCAAGGGCCACAGGGTTCAATATTCACCATGCAAATAGAGACTATTACATCCCCAGACACTAGACCTGTCAGTATCTTGATTGTGGCCTTCTCAGCCTTCAAAACTGTGAAATATGATTTATTTTCTTAATAAACCACTCATCTCACAAATTTTGTGACAGCCACAGAAAATAAACTAAGAGACACAATCTAATTAAAATACCTCTAAATAAGAAATTAATTGAACATATTCTTTGTGCAAAATTCTAAATGAGACAGTAAAAAGAACTGAAATGACTAAAACATAATTTATGAACTGAAATTCATATGGTAGGGGCCATGTGCAAATCAATGTACTTAAAAGCAGATAAAGGGAGCTTCATAAACTTCAGAAGTTTATAGACCTTAAAAAAAAAGTGTAGGTGGAGTTTCTCTATGTCTTGGCAGCCATTCCCAGATAATCACTCAGAAACTTAATATTAATTGTAAACACTAGGTCAATAGCTCAGGCTTGTTACTAGCTAACTCTTATATTCTAAATTAACCCATATTTATGATCTACCCTCTGCCACGTGGCTGTACCTTCTTTCAACAAGGCACATTCATCTTCCTTCTTTCTGTATCTCTGAAGACTCCTAAGACTCCACCCTTCTTCCCAGTGTCCTCTGTGTCTTACTGCCCTGCCTTTACCTCCTGCCTAGCTACTGGACAGTCAGCCCTTTTATTAATTAAACCAATCATAAGGTGCCTTGGCAAAGACATATCTTCACAGTGTACGAAAAGGTTATACCATAACAGAAAGGCTTCATAAATTGCAGCCAGTGGATTTAAAGATTTTAAGGGAACTGGAAAAGTAAAAGTTCTCGAAACACGAAATACTGGAAATGAAAGCTCAGTGTCTAACCCACCAGAGAATAGGAAAAACTGCAATGTCACGCGGGCTGAGAGAACAGAGGCCTATGCATGCTTACAGCCCACTGCTGCTGTGTAAACTTAAGCCACCTTTCTGGTTAAAAAAAAAAAAAATTATACTTATGAGTCAAGATTCTTCAACATGTTTGGCCAGAGGAAATGATCTGATAAATATGCAGGAATGTATAAACAAGGGCTTCCCTTGCAGCAAAATTAGAAATAGTTGAAGTTAAATGCATTGCGTAGTATTACAGCAGGTACTTACCTACTGACTTGGCCACTAAGTAAGTCCAGCTCACCTGTATCTTTCCTTTTAGTTGACAGTGTAACTAACTGTCTAGAAAGCAAGAGCTGATTGAGCTAACTGAAGATACTACCTGGGAAGTTTAGAAAATAGCAAGAGCAAGAGGAGAAACCAGTGTGTGCATGGGGAGAAAGATGGATGCTTCAAGAATGAAGGCACACCAAGAGCCTTTTTTACCACCATATATCAGAGATGCACAGGAAGCCATATGCACGAGCTAAGAACAAAGCATGTGAATGCTAGACGCAGTCCTGACAACCTGAGTTTCTGGTTTACTCCAAAGTGTTAAGTGTGTCTTGGGGGTACATGCCAAGTCTGAGTATGATTGTAATAGTTTAAGCTGTAACTCAGACTATTTATTTGTGTAAACACACATATTACCATGTGCCCAGGGCATGCCGGGTGTGTAAACAGGCTTAGTCCTGGCAATCTGAGGTCAGTCTCTGTATTAGTGACCTTTCTTGTTCCTGCAATCAACCCCCACACAAAACCTAGTTAAGGAAAGAAGACTTTATTTGGCTTGTGTAAGTTTCAGTAGTGGGCTGAATGAGGTTCAGTCAGTGGCATGCCAGTCCTACAACATGAGAACCCAAGTTTGATCCCCAGCACCTACAGAAAAAGGCAGGCAGGCATAGCAGTAATCTCAGCACTGGGGAGACAGAGGCAGGAGGATGCCTGGGGCTTGCTGGCCAGCCAACCCAGCAGAATCAGTGAGCTCCAGATTCAGGAGGCCAAGAGTGAGTTTGAGGCTAGCCTGAGAAAATTAAGACAATCCTGACTCAAACAAACCAAAAACCCCCAAACAAAAAAACAAACAGCAGTAAAACCCAAAACTACAGAAAACAAAACAGGTAAGGACCAAAACCAAACCAACCAAGGAAAAAAAGGGGGACAGGCTGGTGGTACAGTTTAGTGGTAGAGTGCTGGTGCATCGTTCCTTAGGCCTTGTTTCAATCCCCTGTACTGGGGGTGGGGGTGGGGGAAGTATCAGTTTGTAGGGTTAAAAAGCCAGGGATAGCTTGGTGTCAAGTACCACAGCAGTCACAGTTCAAATCATGTTATCAGGACTCTTGATACTCCCCCGCTCCACCCCCCCACCCCCCCACCCCCCGTGTGTGTGTGTGTGTGTGTGTGTGTGTGTGTGTGTGTGTGTGTGTGTGTTTCTTTCTCCCCCTCCCCCCAGTGACTCATTTAACAAATATCACCAGCTTCACCCACCATGCAACAAGTGCTGTAGGAGCTGAAATCCATCAGTAGACCAAACAGACTCATTTCCGGTCTTTATGGCACTCATGTTCTATCCTTGAGTGATAATTTCACACGTTGTCCTTTGATCGTCCCACCTTGTATTTTTCTAACACCAAGTCCAGTAGAGAAAGGACAACCGACTTCCCCAACAGGCTGATCAGAAGCCAGCAACTCAACTTCATTCCTGTTTCCAACTTAGACCTTACGTGCAGTTCAGACACCTGTGCCGACAGGCAGATGTGCCGACAGGCAGATGTGCTGCCAGGGTCTCTGGCCCTCTGGTTGGAGTCCATGCCCCTGGAACCAAAGTAGCTGAGAAGAAACAGACGGCCCTATTGAAATCAGCTTCTGCCAAAAGCAAATTCATTACTTTTATTTTATTTTGTTTTGGAGTTTGTGATATGAGGGATGGAACTTGGGCTTTGTGTATGCACTGAACACAGGCTCTGCCACTGAGCCCCACACCCCACAAGCCCTACCTCCACCCAGGGAAGGTAATTAGATGGTGGAAGACTTAATTCAGCCAATATCCCTTGACTACTGTCTTTTATTGAATAGAGTTATTATTTTCTAAAGTTAAATTATTTGGGTTTTTAAATATTGGGTAAATAGAAATAAAATATATCAGATGAAGTTTCAATAAAAAAAAATAAAGCCCAGAGAATAAGCGGCTGAAGAGATGGCTCAGAGGTTCAGAGCACTTGCTGCTCTTTCAAGAGTCCTTGGTTCAGTTCCTAGCACCCACCTGGTTGCTCACAACCATCTATACCTACCATTTCAAGGGATCTGACACCCTCTTCCTGCTGCCAAGGACACCAGGCACACAGAACATGGTGTAAAGACATACATGCAGGCAAAACACCTACTCACATAGAATATAAATAAAAAACAAATTTTGGGAAAACACAATTTAGGAAATGGTACAGTTCAAAAATAAAGGTTTATTTTCTTAAGTAACCCCTTGCATTCTGTTTTACTGTTACCAAGTTCAGTTCTACCGAAAATAAGTGTATACGTGAACTATGTAGTAGTTAAGGTATTGTGTCAAATAGAAAGCCACACAAGGTCTACGGGACTGAGAATGCTCGCCCACAGGTACATCTGACTTGGGTTCTGTGTACAGATTTGGACATACTCAAGGAGGCAAAGCAGACAAGTACACATAAGCATTGGTTTAACTCGTCACTGTCGTTATTAAATCTTCTCCTCTCATAGGGCTTCAAAACTGGCAAAAGAACAGAGCTAGAACTCAATAGTGCTGCCATTTTTAATCAGTCACGTGTCCCAAACACATGAATTGCATAGCAGCTCTTTAAAATACATGTGCTTGGCTAAGAGACAGGACGTTGCGTATTTGAAATAAGACATTTTCCCAAATGTCTGTGTTTCATAAAGGCATTTCATATGAAGCTGTTAATTACAGATTGGCCGTTGACGTAATAGTGACTACGATATGATCCTTTTCACACTACAGGCCATTTGCATGCTTTGTGTGTGAGAGAGAGGAGCTCATGCCTGCCTCCTAAATCAGGTAGTAGAGATTCAGGGTCAAGTTACCAGTCTGGAACGAAAATCCAGAGGGACAGTTTAGGAAAGATGGAGATTAGAAGCAGGTTGCCATATTGAAGCTAGTACTCAGACAAAGCAAAATGGCTACCTCAAGATCAGGGACGTAGAGCAATTAGTACAGTCGGGGAATTGCTGTGTGGGGGACAGATTGTTTGCTATCTCCGTCTGCTCCCTTCCTGTTGGATGGACCCCATTTGATCAAGTCATATGTTTCCTTGAATAGACCAACCCTGTGTTCCATGGCAGCAAATAGTCTTCCCTAGGTAGACAGGACATAATCCAAACCACCATATAAGGGCATTTTTTTTTTTTTTTTTTGGTTTTTCGAGACAGGGTTTCTTTGTGTAGCTTTGCGCCTTTCCTGGAACTCACTTGGTAGCCCAGGCTGGCCTCGAACTCACAGAGATCCGCCTGCCTCTGCCTCCCGAGTGCTGGGATTAAAGGCGTGCGCCACCAACGCCCGGCTAAGGGCATGTTTTTTGAGTGATTATCTCAGGAGTGATGGTAACTTTTGAAGGATCTGAAGTTTCCCTGTTGTGAGCACCAGCATGTCTTGGGGGAAGTAGCTGACTTAAAGAATTAGCTCTCAGTTGATAGTCAAGGTCATCCTACAGAATAAAAGCAGTTAGGGCTCAAAGTTGACTTCAGTTTTAATAGCTTCCTTCTCTAACCTATTTGAACTACTTTGCTATGGACAGATTGTGATCAAATTTGTGATACTTACCCTAACGGAAAAGATTTTCCCGATACTGTTTAAAAAACCATTTACAGCATTTGCTTGTGTGTGTGTGTGTGTGTGTGTGTGTGTGTGTGTGTGTGTGACCCATATGTATATGCACATGTATGAGCACACCACAGTGTGAATGTAGAGATATAAGGGCAGCTTTCCTTCCACCATGTAGATCCTAAGGATTAAGCTCATGTTACCAGGCTTCATGGCAAATGCCTTTACCCACTGACCTACCTCACTGGTCCCCATTCACTTTCGATGATAATAATAGCATCAGCTGGGGATATAATAGGCCAGGTACTGTTCTGATTTCCTTATTTGTTCACCTAATACTTAGTTCTGGTTTCTGTTTGTTTGTTTGTTTGTTTGTTTCTTTCAAGACAGATTTTCTCGGTGTAGCCCTGGCTGTCCTGGAGTTTGCTTTGTAGACCAGACTGGCTTCGAACTCACAGAAATCGGTCTGCCTCTGCCTCCTGAGTGCTGAGATTAAAGGCCGCTCCCGCCCCATCCCCGGGCCTTAGTTCTGTTTTTAAAGATGAAGCAACTTGTCTAGCACATCCAACCAGCACGTATTGAAACAGAGATTTGCGCTTACGGTTCTATTTCCAGAGCCTGACCTCTACTCTAAGAAGCGGTTACTGTGAGAAGTAACCAAGCCGGGCGGTGGTGGCGCACACCTTTAATCCTAGCACTCGAGAGGCTGAGACAGGCAGATCTCTGTGAGTTCGAGGCCAGCCTGGTCTACAGAGCAAGATCCAGGACAGGAACCAAAACTACACAGAGAAACCCTGTCTCAAAAAGTTACCATTATCCAGGAGACAGTACATCTGTTTCCCACGTCACTTTTTCATTCCGCGTGGGTGCTGGGGTAGTGGTGGTGATGGATTTACCTGATGGGCCCTTAGCCATTTACCTGATGACTGCTTCTCTCATCTGTTCTTGGTTGGCCCTAACTCACCAAACCACAGCTTCCCTATGCGGATGGCCACAGGAAAGAGGATTTACCCATGCCTCATCCCTAGTACTGCTCTGCCTTCTTTGTCTTCACGGCACACCAGACAGAGCTGGCTGAGACAAATCTTCATCAGGAAGCTTAGAGTAGTTAGCGAGATTTCTGGCTTAAGGGCAGCACTTGGATCTGCAAGACATTCTTCCCACAGCCCAAAGGAAAAGTGCACACAAGAGGACAAACAGCACGTGGAAGCCTGGGGTGAACCTGCTTCTGTATCCAACACTCTGTACTATGGTTGGTGTCCAAGAAGCAACTATTATTTAAAACCTGGGTCCTCAAAATGCTCTTGTTCAGAAATGGTCGAGTCTTTGGGAGGTAAGGTCCTTAGGTCATTGGGAGCCTGAGGTACTGCTCATGGAACCCATCTGACATTCCTGAGGAGAGGTCATAGAAAGAGCAAGCCTGGCCCCACCCACGCTGTCTCTTCTGCCTGAGATAAGACCACTTCCTCAAATGCCAGTGCAAACTTGTGACAATTCTCCTGCCTGACCAGAAGCCGAGTCAATGGGGCTTGGACTTGAGCAACTTAGACTTTGAATCAACAAAACTGTGAACTAACTAAACCTTTCCTTTTTATAAGGTGAACTGCCTCAAGTACTACATTGCTGTAATGCATCCCTTCCTAATTGGGAGACTCCTCTTTTTCTTTTTTTCCCAAGATTTATTTATTTGTTTATGTGCATATGCGTGTGTTCTCTCTCTATCCCTTCTCTCTCCCTCCCTTTCTTCCTCCCTCCTTTTCTCCCTCCCTCCCTATGTTTCTCCTTCCATCTTTCCCTGTGTACATGCCTGTGCCCAAAGAGGGTATAGATAGCATTGTACAGACTGGAAAGTCCTAAAAAGATGAGACTGGAGAGCTAGTTAGGTAGGCAAGAGATTATGGCGACAGGCACAAGAGCAGAGGCTGTATCAGGAAAGGAGGGGACAGCAGATTCCCAAAGATGTTTAGTAAGTAAGTCTTACTTCTCCAAAGTGAGATTTGGCTTTACTATCGGGCACAGTGAAAGGAAACAAGACTGAAAGCACACTTTAATTTTAGCACCGAGAAGATGGATGATAATGCATTTTTGAGATAGAAAATCCAGATTTGGAAAGAAGAAACTGAGTTCCTTGACCAACATGTTGAGTTTGAGGGACCCATGGTATACACTGTGTATGTGTAAAACAGGATAGACAGACTTGATTCCTAGAAGAAAGTTTTGAATAAGAGGCAAAAATCCAACATTTGTCCAATAGATCTTGTTCATCATGCTCCAAACTGCTGAGCTTATTTGAGCTTCTAAGAGTCAATGAAGATGCTGGCTTTACACCTGCACCCATTGGGCATCATCAACCTGTTTCAGCCATGTTAATCTTACCATTGGAACGACTGCTCATTTAATGAGTGTGCATTATGAACATATTTCTTGGGTATTTATTGGCCATTTTTATTGATTAAAGAAAATCAACCTTTTGGTGTTCTCTGTACTTTTTTATTTTGGCTTTGAGCTTTCCATAGACATATATGAGAGCTCTCAGAATACCAAAAAACATCTTGCAGACTTTTAGAAATATGAGATTCATCAACAACTAGATAATAATTTATGTGTTGTAGTGAGATAAGAATTTCCAAGGAGAGCTGGGCGGTGGTGGCGCATGCCTTTAATCCTAGCACTTGGGAGGCAGAGCCAGGCGGATCTCTGTGAGTTCGAGGCCAGCCTGGTCTACAAAGTGAGTTCTAGGAAAGGCGCAAAGCTACACAGAGAAACCCTGTCTCAAAAAACAAAAACAAAACAAAACAAAACAAAACAAAAATTTCCAAGGAGAAAAGGCAAGAAAGAATAGGTTCTGAGATTGAGCCAAGGAATGTCACATTTGAGAGGGTGATAAGGAAAGGAGAAGATTCTAGGAAGAGTCTGAAAAGAAAGGAAGGAGAAATTGCAAGAGAGTCGAGGTGTGCCTGAAGTCTGGGGAGATGGTGTTTCGCCATTTCATGCACAGGTGGAGTTAGCAGGGCCCATGAATGGTAATGCAGAAGACATGGCTCCCGTCTCAGTGGAGGAATATATAACCCCTGCTTGAGAGAATTCAGGAGAGGGAGAGTTGAATCTTAATCAAGGGACTGTGTGCTTTCCAGAGAGACCAAGGCAGGCATGTTCATCCTGAAGCCATTCCTAGAGGCTGTGGAGACAGACTTGAGGAGAGTGCCAAGAGCATCATGGGATGTGGCAATAGGCCAGTGCATGTTCCTGGACTAGAAGTCCCTGGCTTTCCCTACCACAGTCTTCCTAAGGTCCCAGGATGACATTATCACCATCTCTCTGTACATTGCAGTACTCAGACATGCAGGACTTGAGAACCAACAACTACACCGTCAGCAGTAAGACACAGCGTTCTTAAAATAAAATGAAACTGAAATACTTCAGATTGATTTGACAGGCTCCATGTGCTCCTGTATACATTAGTGATTCCCAAATAACAGCAAGAGATTGCGTCCTGATTTCAGGCGAGATGACAACCATGCAAATAATGTGGTGGGCTGTTTCTTGTATATATTAAAGGCTTGCAACATGATGTTTTGATATACATAAGCACAATGAAGTGATTAAAACAGTCAAGCAAATAAACTTGCCCATCATCTTGTATAGGTTCCTTTCTTTGCTTGTTTCCTTGTCTGTTTCCTTTTCTCTCTTTCTCAGAAGTATCCCCAGACAATGAGGGCAAACCTAATAAAGGTTTTTACACTTGTGAGTACTTTCTTTAATGTGATTTTTTTTTTCATGCCAGTTAGGAATTAGGAACACTGTACTGAAATGTCACTTGATGTGGCAATCTTTATGTTGGTTGCCAAGGACTTGGTCAGGATGGGTTTATCTTGGTGTGAGGAGATGCTCTGGCTTCGGGGCTCCTAGAAAATGATTAAGTTAGAGATGGTTGCACTTCCAGGGACAGATGTGTTAGTGGTGGGGTTCTGATGGTCCCTAACACAGTTATGTTGACTCCATTCCCATCTTTTATCCAGTTCTTAGGCAATCATACACCATTAGCCTTTTATTTAGATGAATTAAAATCCTCCCGTTGTGTCCCACAGGTCACAAAATCCATGACTCAGTTGGCTCCAGTCGAACACTTATCGTACGCTGCCTTGAGAGTTTGGTGAACTGCTGGGTTATAACTGGGAAAGCTAGAAGGAGTTCTGGGAAGTTTCAGGACTAATGCAAGTTCAGGATTGTTCTGTTCCCTTTTGTGGCCAAATGACACTGTGAAAATACTTCTAAGGACCTGCAGGGTTCATCCTACATCTCAACAACAGGACACTAGCATACCAAGGCCCATCCTCTTAGAGGGCGTGGGGAGGGGATTGGAATGTTTAAAGGAATTAGTGCAAGAACTAAGTCGTAAGAAAGCCATTAGGGTGGAATTGAAATGAAAGCCATATTTATTGAACACCACACATGCTTTTAACAAAACCGCGTGACAGTGTTTGTTACACAAATATACAAGCAGTGAGCTTGCTTGACTAATTTGGAGTGTGAGGAAGCATAGAAAGTGGACAAAGGTGTTTGTTCCTAAGACCTTAGCAAGGAAGTCTGAGGGCAGAAGAAGAGAACCAGCTCTTCCAGAGACTTCTTTTCTTCTTCTTTCCTTTTTTTTTTTAAGACAGGATTTCTCTTTCGTAGCAGCCTTGGCTATCCTAGAACTTGTTTTGTATACCAGGCTGGCCTCGAACTCACAGAGATCTGCCTGCCTCCCAAGTGCTGGGATTTAAGGCATGTGCCATCATGCCCAGCTCTTCTTGTTGTCTTGATTGTGCTCTTTTCCTGCTAAAATGGCAGAAGAAAATTGAGTTCATTATAGCAGTATATGGTCAGTCTGGAAATCAAATGGCAGGATATCTTTGCAATCATTTGACAAATCATTTGGAGACTGAGTTATATATTTGGGGCGCCACATCAGTTCATAGACTTTGTGGTGACAAACTGCTTCTTCAGAACAAGTCAAGCTTTTGAGAAATCCCATCACAGTCTTTCAGGGTTCCAGCTTGTTTTAACTAGTAATTCCACACTAACGTACTATGTTTCATGTAGTAGATGAGATCTAAGACCAAGGATGACAGAAGACACATTACCAGGGAACGTTGTAGAAACTTTTTTTAACTATGTTAAGAAAACAGTGGTAGAGCATACTGACCTAAAAATCAAGATGCCTAGACTACTTACTGATCATTTCTGTCTCTACAGTCAGACACTTTTGTGGATCAGCCTAATCTTTTGTTCAGTTTAATTCTCTTACTTGGTAGAAAACAAAGAAAAAAGAAAAAAAATCCCAGCTATTACCAAATAAACCAAGGCCAACAATAGATTATTTTCTTAATACTTGATGTTCTTGTCCAAAGTGCAAGATAAAGAATGTCCATAAATGTCTCAAACTACATACTTACGTCTGTTATTCTCTGGGTAGCCTTCAGAATATTTAGTGCCTTTTTTGGCATTGATTTGATTCTGCTTTGTTTTTAGATAAGGATATATATAAACATCACCATAATAGTATAACAAGAATTTTATATGAGTAGGGGAAAAAAAAAAAACCTCAAAACAAACAAACAAAAAGCTAGCCTAGAGGACGTTGCAGGCATTTCTGCTCATTCTGCTGGCCCCTGATGGATCAGCATCTTTATGGGGCTGGGGATGTAGGTCAGTGGTAGAACACTTGCCTCATGTACTTGAAGGTCTGAGTTCAAGCCTCAGGAAGCTTTCTCAGCATCACTAATAGAGTCAGTTCATTCCTCTGCCTCATAGAATAGCCTGGAACTCTGCTGTAGCATTCATGTAATTGTTTGTCCTTTAGGCTAGACTCTTTAGAAGTAGACTTTGCCTTAGCCTAACCTCTAGTGTAGTATGTGACACATAGTAGGCACTCAGTAGCCACCATTGGCTTGTGTGACATAGCAGGTACTCAGTAACCAATATTTGCTTGTGTGACATAGTAGGTACTCAGTAACCACCATTGGCTTGTGTGACACATAGTAGGCACTCAGTAACCAATATTTGCTTGTGTGACACATAGTAGGCACACAGTAACCACTATTGGCCTGTCATCTTTCCGATGGTCAGTGAAGAGAGAAACTGTGTAGCATGGAGATCGTGCTGCAATTCAGAAGCTGCAGGTTCCAGTTGAGTGTTTAGCTTGTTTGGTACCCCTGATCAAACCAGCATCCTGCCCCTGATTTTTATGCATCATTTTACTTCATTTATTAGTCTTCCCAGATTCTCTGGAGGTAGTTCTAAGTTGTGGTTATAAGGAATTGTGTGATGTTCAGCTTAATTTGATGTTAGCAGGCTGAGGGGGGAAATTATAAGTTTTTACAGAGATTACTGGGAGGAAGGAGGGAGTAATGTCAGCAAGATCGCAGAATAGAAGCTCCGTGCCTCCACCTTTCCCACTGTGAAAAGTATGAATTCCATCAAATTCTCGTGGACAAGAACACTTTTGTGAAAAGCCCAATCTTGAAAACAAATCTGAGAAACCTGCATGGCCCAGACAACCTAAAATCATCCAAAACAAAAGACTCACATGGTAGGGTAAGAAGAATGTCTCAGATCTCATGCCCCCCCTCTCTGACCTCTGACCTCCCGCTTCTCCCCCACAGAGATGTGGGAACCTACAATTTCCACATTGAGAAAAAAGCCCAGTAGACAGCTACTAGCTTCCTTAGCATTTCAAGATGCTACCAGGAAGTGCATTCCTGTCTCCGCTCAAGGGAAACACTGGGTAATTGCAGGGCGAGGCCTCCAGGGTCAGGCAGAAGAAAGAGGAGAACCTGAGGAACACAGAGGCAGCAATGTGCTCCTGCCCACACTGGTATTGGTCAGAGGGACCAGCCAACAGCATAGCCCACCCACGATGCCACGCTTGTCACTTGTAGAAACCAGATGAAAGGTCTGGAGTCCTCCCAGGTGAGGAGACAAGCCTCCACCATGCGTTTTTATGCAGCATAGCTTCTGGATCCACCCATTCCAAGCTGTGGTTCTACCTAAGCTGAGACCCTTAGTTGGCAGCCTTATTCAGCTACAGAATGCTAATTGTACGGCCTGGTAGAGAATCCAGTCTGTGATCCTGAATGATTAGCAATAATTACGGTGCCTAGCTAGCAATTCTGTCTGACTTAGAGTCCAGCCACAGTCTCACTAGAAAACATAGCCCAGTTATTGGTTCCATTTGACTCCAGAGCAAAGGTCAGGCCCAGTTAGAGAACTTGATAGTAAGCATTCCCTGTCCCAACCAGCTGGCCATCTGAAAACTCAGGCTAAACAGTGTAGATCCATCCCTGCAAAAATACCAGTAAAGCCTAGAAGCAAGGACTCCCTCCTGAAATGCCCAGGCACCAATGCAAGATAGACGATTGCAGAGCCATGGACTTGTAACACCCAAGGAAGGAAATAAAGCCAAAGAAATGGAGACATGTATGCGTGGAAAGTGAAGAGAGAGCAAAAGGTATTTCAAACATTAAAGTGCAAATGGAGAGAGGCAAAGGGGGAGTGGAGAGAATTGTAGCTGTGTTTATATTGGTTAAATGGGCTCTAAGTAGAAGGCTGTAAAAGCGGGGCTGGGGGGGAAATGGGTCAGTTGTTAGGAGCACTTGCTGCTCTCCAGAGGATGGAGTTCAGTTCTCCGCACCTACATAGGATGATTCACAAGCACCTGTAACTCTCATTTGATGGATTCTGACACCATCTGGCCTCTGCAGAAAACTACACACAGGGCATACACTTAAACAGATGCACACACATGCACATAAAAAACTGTTTAAAAATAGATAAGGAATGGTCATTATACAATAATAAAGGATGTGAATTATCAAGAAGCTATTAAAATTTCACATATACCCAACATAGACACAGCTAGACATAAAAAGAATATTACAGGATCTGGAGATGTAGGTTCTGATACAACAGAGCTGGGGGACCTCAGTGTCCCACTGTCAACAATGGTCACATCATTCAGTTCAGGTAGAAAGTTAGTAAAGAAACATTGGGTGAGAATCAGGCTTTAGAGTGAACAGAACCGTGAGACACAGAAAACATCCCATAAAATGGAAGCAGAATACACATTCTTTTCTAGCACAGTCCATTCTCTGGAATAGATTAAGCTTCACAACAAGGCCTGAAGAGGCCTTTTCTAAGAGGGCTGAATCATGTTGAGTATCATTCCCTGTCACAATGGTATTAAGCTGGAAATCAATAGGAAGCCTGTCAGAAAAGTCATAATACATGGAGATTAAGCAATATGCTTTGTGAACATGAGTCAAAGAAGACGCTGAAAGGGAAATCAGAAAATGTCCTGAGATGAACAGAAATGGAAACGTAGCATATTTTAATGAGAGAAGTTAATAGCAATAATAAATAAATTAATTAATTAATAACTAAATGATTATTCAAAAAGAACAGCATCTTATCTCTCAAGAAAGTAGAAAAACAACAAACAAAACCCAAAAGGGTGAGCAGAAAAAAAAATAGCAAAGATCAGAACAGAAATAATAGAGTATTGAATATAATGGAGAAAAGTATCAAAAAGACTAAATTTGATTTTCTTTGACAAGAGACAAGATTGGCAAACTGTTCTAGTTTGGTTTTTATTGCTGTGCTAAAACACTGACCAAAATCAACTTAGGGGATGAAGATGTTATTTTTAGCTTTTAGATTATAGTCTGTCACTGGGAAAGCCAAGGCGGAAACTCAAGACAGGGATCTGGAGGCAGGAACTGAAACATCATGGAAGAGAGCTGCTTGCTGGCTTGCTTCTCCTGGCATCTGCCTTTTTTTTTGTTTTGTATTTTCAAGACAAGATTTCTCTGTGTAACAGCCTTGGCTGTTCTAGAACTCGATCTGTAAACCAGGCTGGCCTCGAACTCACAGAGATTTTCCTGCCTCTGCCTCCTGAGTGCTGGGATTAAAGCCATGCGCTGCTGCTGCCGCTGCCGCCGCCACCGCCGCCACCACCACCACTGTCTGGCTCATCTGCCTTTCTTATATCGCCCAGACCCACCTATTCAGGGATGGCACAACCCTTAGTGACTGGATCTTCTCACATCAACCAGCAACCAAGAAAATGCCACACAAACATACCCATAGGCCGCTTTGATGGTGTTTGGGTCAAGGTGAGAAAAACTAACCAGTATATAATCTCTCCACTTTATTGGCTAAGAAGAGATAAAATCAGAAGTGGGGTGGGGAGCTGGCTCAGTTGGTAAAGTGCTTGCCATGCAAATGTGAGGATCTAGTTTCAGATCTTTAGTACCCATATGTGGTGGTTTGAAAGGAAATGGTCCCCAAAGGGAGTGGCACTAATGGGAGATGTGGCCTTGTTGGAGGAAGTGTGTCACTGTGGGGGTGGGCTTTGCGGTCTCTTTTGCTCAAGCTTCCCTCAGTGTGACAGTCAGTTGACTTCCTGTTGTCTGCAAGGTGTTGAAAACTCAGCTCTAGCACCACGTCTGCCTGTATGCTACCACGCTCCCTGCCACAGTGATAATGGACTGAACTTCTGAAACTGCAAGTGAGCCATTCCAATTAAATGTTTTCTTTAAGCAAAGAACAATCAGACCGCAACCCACAGGACCAGGGAGGCTATATGGCAGGGGGGACCCTAGGATGACTGTGGCTTATAATAAGTTTTGGTTTTACTCAATTACTGGGCAAGCCTCAGTGAAACATTCCACTATTAGGATAAGAATTTATACTGTATCAAGCTGATAATAGAAAAATAAATAAATAAATAAAAATGGGAAAAGAAAAAAAAAAGAGTTACCATGGTCATGGTGTCTCTTCACAGCAATAAAAACCTAACTAAGACACCATATAAAAAGCTGGCATGTCAGAGCACACTTGTGACACCAGCACTGGGTGAGCAGAGACAGGAGACTCCCTGAGGGCTTACTGACCAGCTGCTGCAGTGAGCTCCAGCTTTAATGAAAGACCCTGTCTTAAAAACAAAAACAAACAAAAAAAGTGAAAAAAACCCTACAGTGGAGAAAATTCTTCTGAATTCATTTTGTGAATTCAGCATTATCTTGATCCTAAAGCCAGATATGGATGCTACAAGAAATGAAAATTATAGGCCAATATTCCTGACTACTATACATACAGTATATATGCATATATGTCTTCAACAAAATATTAGCAAATCAAATTTGGCAACACATTAAAAGGATTATTCACTAAGACAAAGTGAGATTTGTCCCTCAGATACAAGGATAGTTCCACTGTAATGCATCACATTTATAGTATGAAGGATACACATGCCATATGTTGTGGTGATATATTGTGTACCCTAATAAACTTGTCTGAGGATCAGAGGACAGAGCTAGCCACTAGATTAGACATAGAGGTCAAGCAGTGGTGGCACACACCTTTAATCCCATCACTTGAGATCTCATGCCTTTGCTTGGGAAGCACACAAGCCTTTAATCCCAGGAAGTAATAAGTCATGAGGAAACAGGAACTCACTCTCTTTAGGCTGAAGATTTCATAGAGGTAAGAACTAGTGGCTGGCTGTTCTGTTTCCCTGATCTTTCAGCTTTTACCCTGATATCTGGCTCTGGGTTTTTTTTTTTTTATTAAAAGACCATCTAAGATTCGAACAACAACATGTATTAGTTACGTTTGCATTGCTCTAACAAAAATGCCTGACAGAAACAAGGAAGAAAAAGTTTATTCTGGTTCACAGTTTCATAAGTGTCAGGCCATAGTTGCTTGGCACTAGGAGCCGGAGAACATCATAGTGGTGGGAGCAGATGGAAGAGGCAGCTGCTTATGTTACAGCCTGGCAGGAAGTGGGATGAGACCAGAAGTGACAGAGGACCTGTATCCCCAAGGATCTCCCTCTGGTGACCTACTTCCTCCAGCTAGGTCTTTACCTCCCAGACTTTGCACAACATCTCCAAATAAGACCACTTGTGGATCAAACCTTCAAAAGCCTGTGAGTGTTGCTGGAGAACTTTTCTCCAGCTCCCGCCACCGAGTCCCGCCATTCCCAGAGCCCACTTATAAAATAAACACACAAACTCTTACATTATTTAAACTGTTTGGCCATTAGCTCAGGCCTGTTATTGTCTAGCTCTTACTCTTATATTTAGCCCATTTCTATTAATCTTTACTTTGCCACGTGGCTTGTGGCTTACCGGTACTTTACATCTTCCTTGTCCTGATGGCGGCTGGCAGCGTCTCCTTCTCAGCCTTCCACTCCCAGAATTCTTTTCCTTGTCCCGCCTATACTTCCTGCCTAGCCAATGGCCAATCAGTGATTTATTTACTGACCAATCAGCAACACACTTGACATACAGACCATCCCACAGCACTTCCCCTTTTCTTTTCTTAAAAAGGAAGGTTTTAACTTTAACATAGTAAAATTATATATAACAAAACAATTATCAAGCAAGAATTACTGTTACAATATTAAAGAAGAGATCCTATCTATCTTATATTTGTAAGTTTAAGGTTTTATATCTAACTTATCTTTTATTATAACTAAGGAAAATTGTAAGTATCTAGTCTTTAACCACATCAAAGACCTCAGAAGGATATACTACTACCTGAGAAATGGAGAAGGATATAAGCAACTTTTAGGAGTCTTGTAGGGTAGACAGAGACAGCTGGCAGCCTGGACAGTCATTCAAAGTTCTCTTGTAAAGTTGGGGCATCTGTCTTCAGCCCACAGGCCTAGAGTCTCTTATTCACTTTTCTCTGTGTCCTGTAGAATGTCTGGCAGTTTTCTCTGCAAAGCAGGAACCTGAAGGACCATTTTGTCAAGCAAAGTTCAGTGGTCACCTTTCTATGGGTCCTGCATGTCCAGTTGATCAGGCAGTCCAGGCAAGAACAGTTTCTTGCCCAAATGGCTATTTTTGTCAAGGTGAAGATAAACTCCGTATGGAGTGTCTTCGATGCCCATCCTCCTCTCTGAAGTAAATCGGTGCTGTCAGGAGCAGACATGTCTCACTGTCCAAAAAGTCTAAATTTTTAAAACATTTTAAATGCCATATTCTGTAGGTCTTTGAAGTGTTTGAAGACTACCTATCTATCTGAAATATAACTATGTATACCTAGAAGACTTAACTAACATGGCTACAAATATGATTATCATAGATGACTAATTATTAATCTATTTTTTAATTATCCATTATAATTTTAAATGAGTTACATAAACATAATACCTCAAACAAGAATAGAAATATATATACAGTATAACAAAATTAAGTTTAAACTTGTATCAATAAACTAAAATCTATAGCGATGTAAAACATTTTAAACAAGTTGTTACTCTTTAAAAGTAGGTTCATTAATCTACCCTTTCATCCCATCATATCTAAACTATCCCCTTTTTTTCTTTAGAAAGAGATTGTATTTATAATCAACCTGCTTTAAATAAAAATATTGGTTTTTGTCTGTCCCACACCAGAGGGCTCTTCTGATTTGGGACATAAGAATCTCTTAACCATTTTTTTTTTTTTTTTGAGCAATATGTCTGGGTTTAGAGGGGGAGTGAGCCAATTCCATCTCTAAAGCCAGCTTGGTATATTTGGGAATTTGGGCGTAGCTTCTCTTACTACTTCCTGCTGGAGGGGGGCGCTGTATCTTATGGGGACACGAAGAAAATTTTAGGATCATGGAGTAGTCCATGAGGCTGTATCGTCTGAGCCAGTTGCCTTGGAACCATTCTGGATGTTGAGTCATCTGGGCCATGGTGTCATTGGAGACCTTTCAGGGGGTCTTGGCTGGTCAAACCTGATGTATCTTAATCTGGAACAAATCCATAGTCTCTGGCTTTCTGTGGAAACAAGAGCAGAGACTCTTTTCCAAAGCAACATATCCTTATATCCAAATTTTGAAGTCAAGGTACCTTTAAAATATATATATTGGCATAACTCAACAGCTTTTACAATCAAATGTTTTTCTGCAGTTAAAAATCCCAAAGACAACACAATCCAGATTCTCTGTGTAATATCCATTTTTACGTGGCTTATTTTTTATACTACCTTTACTGTCTCTTTAATGACTTTATTTTTTAAAACTATGTATTTGTTTCTATAACTCTATATATCACCTTTTTTGTCTCTTTTAAGCCTATGTATCTTTTACACACATTGTAAACTATTACATCTGAATCTGTCTTATTGTGAATCTCTTGTCTTAAACTGCAGCAGCTGTGGCTGCTGGCTCCGCCCACCTCAGCTTTCCAACATGGCTACGTTTACCGCCAGCTCTGGGAGCTATCTTGGGTTTATGCTTTTATCCAAGCAGCGTGTAGCCCAAAAGCCTCTTTTTTTGTTTTGTACCTGCAAAGGCTAAATCCACCATGCAGCTTAATGTACCACTTGCAGAGGCCTGATTCCCGCCATACTGCAGGTTGAGCGCACACGCCAGAAACCCACCAGTAGCTCAAACCGGCAGCTGTTACTCATTTGAGAGAGACAGTTAGGAAGCTGTGTTTAGCTCCGTTTTAGAATCTTTTCTCAAGTTTTAGGTGGAAACTCTGGCCCCACGTTGGGCGCCATTTGTTGCTGGAGAACTTTTCTCCAGCTCCCGCCACCGAGTCCCGCCATTCCCAGAGCCCACTTATAAAATAAACACACAAACTCTTACATTATTTAAACTGTTTGGCCATTAGCTCAGGCCTGTTATTGTCTAGCTCTTACTCTTATATTTAGCCCATT
This sequence comes from Peromyscus eremicus, assembly GCF_949786415.1. Classification (NCBI taxonomy): domain Eukaryota; kingdom Metazoa; phylum Chordata; class Mammalia; order Rodentia; family Cricetidae; genus Peromyscus; species Peromyscus eremicus. Next base: position 17,267,152 of record NC_081418.1, read on the forward strand.
TCTATTAATCTTTACTTTGCCACGTGGCTTGTGGCTTACCGGTACTTTACATCTTCCTTGTCCTGATGGCGGCTGGCAGCGTCTCCTTCTCAGCCTTCCACTCCCAGAATTCTTTTCCTTGTCCCGCCTATACTTCCTGCCTAGCCAATGGCCAATCAGTGATTTATTTACTGACCAATCAGCAACACACTTGACATACAGACCATCCCACAGCACTGTGAGGGACATTTCAGAGTCAAACCAGACATGTTATGATCCTATCATTAGATGCAGGAAAAAGTGACAAAACTCAAGGTCCTTTTGGGAGTAGTGTTGCTGGAGAATTTCTCTCCAGCTCCTGCCACCAAGTCCCGCCAGTCCCAGAGCCCACTTATAAAATAAACACACAGACTCTTACATTATTTAAACTGCTTGGCCATTAGCTCAGGCCTGTCATTGTCTAGCTCTTACTCTTATATTTAGCCCATTTCTATTAATCTTTACTTTGCCACATGGCTCATGGCTTATTGGTACCTTACATCTTCCTTGTCCTGATGGCGGCTGGCAGTGTCTCTCTCTCAGCCTTCCACTTCCCAGAATTCTTTTCCTTGTCCCCCTATACTTCCTGCCTAGCCAATGGCCAATCAGTGATTTATTTACTGACCAATCAGCAACACACTTGACATACAGACCATCCCACAGCAGAGTAGAACTGAACAAACTAGGTCCAGAAGGACTGTACTTCAATCTAAGGAAAACTATGCATGCCAAGCTCATAGCTGATGGGTACTCAGTGGTGAAGACTTCCCTAAGAACAGAAAGGAGACAAGAGTTCCTACTCTTAGGAGTTATTGTCACAGTAAAAATTTGCCAGGGCAATTTGGGCAAGAGAAAGAAGTCAAAAGCACCTTAACAGAAAAGGAAGAAGTGAAATTCTCCCTACTGACAACATAATTATAATTACCAAATAAATAAATAAATAAATAAATAAATAAATAAATAAATCCTCAGGACTCTGCCAAAATACTGTTAGAACAAATGAGCAAGATTAGGAAAATTGGAAAACAGAAAATCAATATGTGAAAATCACTAGCTTTGGTGTACATTAACAGTGAGCCATCCAAAAAAGAAATTCGGAACATAATGTCATTTAGGTGAAAGGTATAAGCTGAAAGGTCTCTAACACTGAGGAAAAGAATTAGAGAAAAATACGAATCAATGGAAACACACTCATGTTAATGGAGTTGAAGCTAACCCTGTTTTCATGAATTAGATTTCATGCTCCTGAGGCCCACACTGTTCAAAGAACTCCGAGAGAAGGTGATCCCTATCAAAATGCCAAGGACTTTTTTTTCAGACAGAAAAAAAAAAAGATCTTGAATAGATCTTTAAAATACCTGGAGCAGCCAAAGTAATTTTAGTCTACCCCAAAATATTTAGGGTTTTCTGTAAATATTATCACACCCCATATAAATCTACTCTCACTTCTTCCTTTGAAAGTTGCAAGTATTTTATTAGATAAAAACCATTATAAATTACTTCTGGCCTTTGAAAAAATGTTCAAGCTTGCCTGAATTTCAAATTCTTCCAAATACTGTACTAAGTATCCGATATTTCAAATCCTAATCCCCTACTTAGCAAGTACTAATTTTATGAAATCGCCTTTTACCAAGAAAGAAGTTCTGACCTTTTCCTCTTCTTCTGGATCTGAAGGTGACTGGGAGGATTTTGAGTTGCCTGCCACACATTTTTCTGTGTTGAGTCAGAGGGAGGTGACAGGCTTTCTTAGACTCCATCGGTAATGAATATGTGTCTTACAATTCTCAGAAAGAACACATTCCTCCCAAATTGTTATCTAGTTGGTATCATGCAACTATTTTCTTTCTGACCTAAATCAGCTAAAGTCATCTTTTAAGAGTTTGTCTAAGTGGAGATAGATACTGGTTTTGTACCCAGCAAAACATAATGTGAAAAATACCCCCAAAATCCAGCCCCGAGTGTGTGCACAGACGTCTGTTTCACACTTCCTCACAGTGAGCTTCACATGTACGTTCCACTGAAAGAAACAGGGCCGGTCGGATGCTCCTGGAGGATGGACCTAGGTTCCCAGGCCTTGGCTGCACTGAGCATACCTGCACTTGAGATGGAGAACTCACTCAGAAGATGACAGACAGTTTCTAGGGAACAGCCGAGGGAGGGGCAGGATGTGGTCGTGGTGATTCAGAAGTGCCCCTGCCTTGCTCTTCTGAGTCAGCATGCAGCCTGCCACGTGGCCCCACATGGCACAGTTATGGCTCGTGGATGAGTTGTCCCAGAAAGTCTTGCCTGCCTGACTTCATTAAGGCACTCAGTGAGTTTCAGAAGCCGGGTCTGCCTCATGACTCCTCTCTAGATCATCCAAGCCACGCATTCTTGAAACTTTCTGACAGGGGACATGGAACTTGAGGTATTGTTGAGCTTGCTTGGGTTGGACTCATTTGGTCCTTAACATGGTAAGTTAGCTGCCTTTTGAGCTTGGAGGCAGCCTAGTGTAGTTCTTGATTATTTAAGTGTTGGAACCAAGGCAACTGGGTTCTGATGTCTTCTTGCCACCCTAGACTTGTGATTTTGTGAGCAGGTATATATTGCCACTTTCTAGCTCAGAGCATGAGTCATGTGCCAGTGTGGAAGTTACGGGGCTAGTTTTTACTTGGGTTGCAGGGCTGTAGGGTAGCTTTTTCCTATATCCTTCATTTCTGTTAAGCTTTCCCCCAACCCATCCCCCACCCTGTGCATGTTTGAACCTAGGAGAGTAAATCTTGTTATCAGGAAGGCCTCTTAATTCGTCCAGGGATTAGGAATGATAGTTTGGTGTCTTAGGAATTAGAGATCATCACATCTTAGGCCCAATATTCAAGTATGTTTTAATGCATGGAAAGAATTAAAAGTGACATGATTTTTATGACTCTTTCATGTACTTTTGCTTGTTTGTTTTAGGTAGCTATACATCTTTTGTCTTACTTCATTTGAACTTAACATATTGTCTTAGTCAGGGTTTCTAATGCTGCGCTGAAATACCACGACCAAAAGCAAATTGGAGAGAAAGAGGTTTATTTGACTTACACTTCCAGATCATGGTCTATCATTGGAGGAGGTCAGGACAGGAACTCTAGGAGGGATTGAACCTGGAGGCAGGAGCTGATGCAGAGGCCATGCAGGGATGCTGCTTATTGGCTTGCTCTTAGTGGCTTGCTCAGCCTGCTTTCTTATAAAAACCAGGACCATCAGCTCAGGGATGGCGCCACCCACAATGGGCTGGGCCCTCCCTCATCAATTACTCATTAAGAAAATGCCTCACAACCAGATCTTATAGAGGCATACTCGGTGTTGAGGTTCCCTCCTTTCAGATATTCTAGTCTGTGTGTCGAGTTGATGTAAGACTAGCCAACACACATATGTATGGGGAAGAATACAATCTTAAATTTGCTGCTAATTACCCAAAGGGAGATGTTGAACATTGCCAGCATCACAGAGTTTGGCTCACGCCTTTGGCCGTGTTGTTACTTCTTCCTAAGGTGACCACCCGATAGATTTTGTTACTGGAATTAAGGTTGGCTTTTCAATTCACAATAGGTCCAATCACATTGAGAGACAATGTGTTGAAACAAGGAAGCAAACTTTGTGTCCAAAGTTCTTGCTAGAAGCCCATCTACGGTGGCTTGCCTGTGTTCATAGGTGTGCCCAGACCCAGGGGTGTTTTCTGTGGAGCTAAAGGGATGGATGATGCACATCCTATCCTTGTGACTTAGTTACCAGAGGTATTTTTCTAGATTCTGTCAGTTTTGAAAACAAAGATTATAACTTTTCTGAGTTATTCCTGTCACTGATTAGCCACATACTGTACCAGCTAAGGGGAGGGCAGCCACTCTGGGCTCTCCTGCTGATTGTCAGATTCCTGGTAACAATGAACACATCCTTCCTCAGACATGAAACAACCCAATGCTTGATTTCTTTCTCTTGCCATAAATTAGAATTCTTTGTGAATTTTGTATAAATGAAATTAGTTGGTGTTGTTCCTGCTAAATGCTGTACCTTTGAGATATTCACCTGTCTTGTTACATACAGAAATCATTTAAATTTTTGCTGTATGGTGATCTATTTCATATATACATCATACTTTATCTTTTTGCTAATGAACTTCTGGGTTGTTTCTACTTTGTGGATATTAAAAATATGCTAAGACTATTAATTTAACTGTTGTATACATACTTATACATTTCTGTTGGACTTACACAAATGGGTTGAATTGCTTAGACATAGATCAAGCAAAAGATTTCCAAAATGATATTGTATAGCTAATTGAAATATTTCTTCCTTGGGGGAGGGAAGAGACTTATACAAATCAGGAAGTAAGTGAAATTTACAAGGCTCAGGAAGCTTATGAAATTTACAGGATTCACAATACCCCTTCCCAAGGTTATATAAGTAGCAACATTTGCCAAGGATAGACTTTTCAATGGGAGCTCCAGGGATGTAGCTTTCTTGATTTATCATTCATATTGGGCTTTTGGGCAGTGCTGCCTTTGAGTTACCCATGCTCCTGTAAATAACTTAATTATATACTCACCTATATGCCTATGAATAACCTCAATAAACTCACTGTTTCACTGAGATGGACGTAGGTGGGATAATTTCTATGATCTGCTGGTTGTGTCCTGTCTGTGCTGAATACACATTTGTTCATATCTAGTTATATAACCATAATGACTTTATCAGTTTATATTCCCACTGGCATTATGTGGCTTCTGTTGCTATGTTTCTTCATCAACACTTGACATTATCAATGCTTCCATGGCAACCATTCTGGAGTGTGGGTAGTGATGCCCTATTTTGTTTTGAATTAGCACTTTTCTGATAACTAATGATGTTGAACATTTTTTTCATGTTCCTTGGCCATTTGGATTTCCTGCTTTCTTTTGTGAGAAACCTCTTCAAATAAGAAGTCTGTCCTTCCTATTAATTTGCAAAAAGAGATTGTGGTGGTTTGAATAAGAATGGTCCCCACAGGCTCATATATTTGAATGCTTAGTCACCTGGGAGTGGAACTGTTCAATAGAATTAGAAGGATTAGGTGTCATGGCCTTGTTGGAGGAGGTGTGTCACTGTGGGTGGGCTTTGAGGTTTCAAAAGCCTACACCTGACCCAGTCTCCAGCCAGCTCTCTGCCTGTGGATTAGGAAGAAGCTCTCAACTACTTCCCTAGTACCATGCCTGCCTCCTAGCTCTGTGCCGTGATGATGATGGGCTAAGCCTCTGAAACTGTAAACAAGACTCCAATTCAATGCTGATCTCTTAAAAGAGATGCTGTGGTCCTGGTGTCTCTTCCTAGCAATAGAACAGTGACTAAGACAGATGTCTAGGGTTGAATTCTTTCTGTGACTTAAACCTGTCAGCTGTCTTCTCCCACTTTACATTTTGATTTTTTTTTCGTTCCCTTAAACTTTTTATGACCATTTATTTATTTTGTGTGCATGCTCACGTAGAAGTCAGAAGACACCTTTCTAGGGTCAGTTCTCTTCTTCCTCCATGAGCATCCCGGGGGTTGAGGGGTTGATTTGGATTGTCAGACTTGGTGTCAAGTGCTTTTGCCCGAGGGCCATCTCTTTGGCCCTAATGTTTTTTTCTCAATACCTTTTGATAGAAGTTCTAAATTTTAATGATGTCATATGACCAGTGATTCCTATTATGGTTATTACCTTTTATTTTAGTTAATAAACAACTCACTAGAACAGTTTTAGGTTTATAGAGAATTGAGGAAAAATAATATCAGATTTCCATATACTCACACCCTCCACTTTTGGTTATCACTACCACCATGCTCTGGCATGGTAGATTTGTTTGGACTGAGGAAACAAAATCAATATATTGTACTAACGAAAGTCCAGAGCTTGTATTAGGCTCTGTGATTTATGTTTCACAAAATGTGTGATGTTATGTGTCCACCATTACAGTAGCACACAATAGTTTGCCTGACCTAAAATTTCCTTATGCTATATTTATTTATTGTGCTATACCTTAGGCCCCTGTGAAACAGTTAACTTTACCTGTCACTTTGACCAAGTTGAAGGAAACCCAGCTAGATGGTCCAACATTATTTCTGAGGGCTTTCTATGGTGTTCTAAGGAAGTGATTGGCATTTTAGTCAGTACACTCAATGATGAAGATCAGCCTCATTGGTGTGGACAGCATCAGCCAATGTATTTAATAGAGAGGTTCCACCCAGAACAGAAAGGTGGAAAGAAGGGGAATTCTTGGCTTTCTTCTTGAGCTGGGATATCTATTTTCTTCTGCCCTTCAGTACTGAATTCCTGATTTTAGGCTATCAAACACTGGGACTCCCACCCACTAGCCATGCCAGTTCTCAGGCTTTGGAATTCATATTGGGGTACACTATTGGCTTCCTTCATTTTCCAGCTTGCAGGCAGTGAGTATATTATGTGTGAGCCTGTTACCATACTAAATCTCTTAGATCTTATCGGTTTCTTCCTCTGGAAAGCCCTATTACAGTCGATCAACTTCTGATTTCTAATTGTTCCTCCAATTCTTAGAATGTCTTATAAGTAGGATGATATAATACACAATCTTTTCTGTCTAGCTTCTTTCCCTTGACAATATGCCTTAGGTCTGTTCCTCATCTACATATGGCTCATTACTTCTTATTGCAGAAAGATGTTCCATTTCCATTTGGTAATACATTTTCCTATCAAACTCACAGGGTGCCTCTCAGTGAGGGCAATTAGGAATTTGGCCGCTGTAAACATTTATGTGCAGGCTTTCATGAAGACATCATCTTTTGACTCACCTGGGCAAACACTTGGGAGTATGACTCCTAAAGTCTATAGTAAGATAACATTTGGCTTTGTAATAGGATTCCAACTGTTTTTAAAAGTGGAAGCCCCATTTTGCATTCCTACCAGCAATGAACAGGGGGATCTTTATAGAGAAATATATGAAGTTTATTCTGATTCGTTCCATATAGAAAAACTCATTCCAGATGGACAAAAAGGCAAATTGATAAAGCATCCAGAAAAGGACATGGGCAAATACTTTATTATGACTTTTTAAAAATTATTTATTTTATGTGTATGAGTGATTTTCTCACATGTGTGTCTATGCACCACTTATGTGCTTGGTACCTATGGAGGTCAGAATAGGGTATTGAATCCCCTGGAACAGGAGTTATGGATGATTGTGAACTGCCATGTGGGTGCTGGGAATCAAACCTGGCTCCCTGTAAGAACAAGTGCTCTTAACTTGTGAGTCATCTCTCCAGCCTCCATTTAAGACTTTTTAAAAATTCTTGTTTTTCAAATATTTATTTATTCATGTATTTTATGTATATGAGTGCCTTGTCTTCATGCACACCAGAAAAAGGAATCTGATCCCGTTACAGATGGTTGTGAGCCATCATGTAGTTGCTGGGAATTGAACTTAGGACCTCTGGAAGAGCAGTCAAGTGCTCTAACCATTTAGCCATCTTTCCAGCCCCCTTAAAAAGACTTCAAAAAAGTTTTTCCTAAAAGAATGCAAAGCCAAGCCAGATTAGGAGAAAATGTTGGTAAAACACATGTCTGAGGAAAACTGAATCTAAAATATACAAAAAAGTTCAATAAGAAAACAAGCAGCCCAGTTACAAAGTCATAAAGGAGCTCAACAGACACTGCATCAGCAGAAATATGTAGATGGAAAATAAAATATGAGAAGTCCAATCTCAGATGCTAGATGAGAAGTTCTAAGTACAGCCTTGTATCGGCCACAATGGCTAAAACCCAAAACACTGACTACCCCAGACACTGGTGAGGATGCAAAACAGCCCAGCTAAAAAGACTGAAAAGGCTGTTCTCCCTGCTCTCACTGCAGTTGCATTAATCAGTCTGAACATAGCACACCTGGGTCTGTTTCTAGACTCTCTTCTTTCCTCTTCATCCACTTTTCATTATTTGAATGTCACCTTTGGGAACTGATAGCTTTGAATGTCACCTTTGGGAACTGATAGCCACAGTCTGAGTATTCTTGATAATCTTTGATTGTCCACACAATGTTTATAAATATCTTGCTAATTTCCGTATGTACAAATAAGCATAAAAGAAAAACCCTCTGAGAACAGGATGGTGAATGATTTGAATTAGTTGATCAGTGTTTTCAAACTTGTAGTCACAGGACGTGAAAAATATTGAAAGTTTCTATTTGTATGGCTCTCATCTATTGAGATTTAGCATAATGGAGTTGAAACTGATGAAATTATAAATATTAACTCATTGAAATAATAAAAGTATTGCATGCTAAAATATATAAATAACAGTTTATATAGTAAAAAGCTATATTTTCTAAAACAAAGTAGCAAGAAAATTAAGCTTGTTTTGCATTTTTTACACATCTTTTTATTGTGTTGCTCAACAGAACATCTCCAGATCCGCACACTGTGGTCGGTCTGTTGTGACACACCGATTTGATTGAGGTACAAGACAGAAAGTATCGTATGAATGTATATGATTCAGAAGGGAAGAGTCCTTCAACAGTCTTCAGGAACAGTGATACCATAAGGGAATGCAAAAGTGGCAGCTCCTTAAAGCTTAGTTACAATGTTCATCCTTTTCCAAAACAGCTTTCAATTTCATGTTGAAGTTCTTCATCATCTCATCTGGTTTATCAAAGCCCCTCAAGGACTGGAGCAAAGTATGGAAGGGTGGAATGTTTGAAGGGGTGTCCAGAAAATGAACAAAAATATCCGGAGCAGTGTCCATCCCTGTGACTGGCTTGATATTCTCAGTTCTTGGAAACAGTGTAGCAGAATGACCCAGCTGACGCCCAAATCCTGATTCCAGTTCAGTTACTCGATAGAGCTGTGACATTAAACAACTCACTCTGTTTCTCTGACACTGCCGCTGCTTTTCCTGTAAAATGAGATAGAATCTAAACAAACGAACAAAAACTCGTGGAATTTTAAAAGTAAAAAAACATTAATCAGGTATTTGTCAGTCAGTGTCTAATCGCTCCATCATGGAGATATTTGCGGTTCTAATATTGTCCGCTCTCTTCTTTAAACGTTTGCTTCTTTGTCTCCGGTGTCCTTGACAAGTCTACAGAGACAAATCCACGTGAAAAGCTGTGCGTCTCCTGGACGATGCCGTCTTGTTTAGGGTGGATAGTTTCCCGGGAAGGTGGATGTTGAACATGCAGAGGGAGCACTGTGACCTCTCTGGGCAGCTGTCCTTCTGGGTTGTCCTGACTCTTTATGCTCCTTTTCGGAGTCTCACTGAGAGCCCGAGAGTTCCCAGGACTCTTTTCTTTGGTGACCCCTGAATTCCAGTTTTTGTTCAGTGTACCAGACTGTCGAAACCTCTCCTTAGCTTGCCGGCTTCTTACGCCACTACAGCTTTGCAAAAGCTATGCTGGCCATGTAAGCTCCCCCAGGACCCAGAAACGCTCCCCAGCAGCCTTGCCCCAGTGGGTTAGGTTTTCTCACTTTCTCTTTGTCTCTGGTATCTCTGTCCTGTGTGAGGGTCTTCATTTCTTCTCTGTATGTAGAAAATATGCTAAAAGTATAATACTAAACAGCTAATACAGCTTAAGAAGAAGCAAATGTGTTTAACTGGAAACCACATTAGTATGAGATCAAAAAGCTTTCAAAATCAATAATTGTCTTGAGAAATGCTTTTTCTCAGCAAATTATAGCTTGATGTGACCTTGTTTTAAAATTCATTTTATTTTATTTATTGATTTTATTTTATGTGTATCAGTGTTTTGTCTGCATGTATATATGTGTACCACATGCATGCCTGGTCCCCATGAATGCCAGAAGAAGGCACTGGATCCATTGGGACTGGAATTACAGATGACTGTGAGCTGTCATATGGGTGCTGGGAACTGATGCTGGGTCTTTGCTCTAACCACTGAGAAATTTCTATAATTCTTATAGTTTTAAGAAGATTTTAAAAAAAACGATACCTAGGGCTGAGAAATCTGGTCCATGGCTCAACCACTTACATTTACAAGCAAAAGTGTAATACAATCCAGAACAGGGCCAGTCACTCTCACTTTTCTGATCCCAACAATGGGCTTCCACAGGAGGGAAGTTCAGGGGTTTTACAGACAGGGGAAGTAGTTTTCTCTCACTGTGACACAGTGATATGCTGCCCAGCACCATTAGAAACTGGTAGAAATTTTAGGAGGGGCTAGTAGGAGGAAGCAGGTCATTAGATGTGCTCTTGGAGGTCGTACGGGGCTACCTTCCCTGCTCTAGCATTTCCCTCCACCATCTTCTTCTTCCTCCTCCCTTCTGACCACCATGAAGTCAGTAGCAGCTCTACTCCATTCTGCCCTCATACCATGGTGTTCTGCCTCTTTGCAGGTCCAGAAATACGGGAGTTGGCCCATTGTGGACCAAAACATCTAAAACTATGAGCCAGAATAAAATGTCTCTCCTTTACGTTGACTTTTGTCACAACGACGGAAAGCTGACAATATAAGTGTTTGCACAGGGGTTGACGCTGTGACAGTGCAGAATTAACCCAGTAGTGGCAGGAAAATGCAGCGGATATTTGAATTGGTTAGGGGAAGCAAGGTCACCACAACAGGAGCTAAGACTAATAGTAAGCTACAGTGTTGGGGCCAGAACTGTACTAACACTTCTCTGCATATGAGGCAGTTTTGTTACCTGTAAAATGACAAGAATACCTCATAGGGTTGTGGTAATCATTAAATGAGGTTAAAAGAAAAAGACAAGATACAAGGTCTAAGATTTTGCAGTGTACTTTCGTAAATATTATGATAAGGAAAAGTGAGAGGGAATTTTGTTTGCTTGCTTTATTTTAGACTTATTTATCTTCTAAAGAGGCCTAGTGTACTATATAGAATTTAGAAGAAAGAAAAAAAGAAAAAAAAAGTTAACAGATACAATTAAGAACAGTTGCCAGGCAGCGATGGCGCATGCCCTTAATCTCAGCACTTGGGAGGCAGAGGCAGGTGGATCTCTGTGAGTTTAAGGCCAACCTGGTCTATAGAGTGAGTTCCAGAACAGGCTCCAAAGCTACACAGAGAAACCCTGTCTAGGACCCCCTCCCAAAAAAAAAAAAGAATATTTAAGAGAAGAGAGAGATTGCTCATTTATTGTTCTTGCAGGGTGCCCAGGTTCAGTTCCCAACACCCAAATCAGGTGACTCACAATCACCTGTCATTCCAGTTCCAGATCTGATGATGCCCTATTGCTTCTCTGGGCACCTACATGCACATGATGCACATAAAGTCTTGCAGATACACACACACACACACACACACACAATATATATATATATATATATATATATATATATATATATATATATATATATATATACACACACACACACACATAGGCATTATATATATATACACACACATAGGCATTTTATATATTATATATATATATATATATATATATATATATATATATATATATATATATATAATATGGAAGATGTCTGGGTGTGGTGGTGCACACCTGTGATCCCAGGAGGATCAGGAATTCAACATCACCTTGTCTACTTGAGTTCAAGTTTGAGGCCAACTTAGGCTACATGAGGCTTGTGGTTTGAATGAGATTGGCCAACATAGGCACATATATTTGAATTTGGGTCCCCAGTTAGTGGAACTGTTTGGGAAGGATTAAGAGGAATGACCTTGTTGGTGGAGGTATGCACTGGGGGTGGGCTTTGAAGTTTCAAAAGCCCAGGTCATGCCCAGTCACACTCTCTTTCTGAATGAAACTTTTGGACCACATGTAAACCCTTAGCTACTGCTCTAGCACCAAGCCTGCCTGCCTTTTAGCCGCCATGCTCCCCACCATGATGATTATTGGCTAACCCTCTGAAACTGTAAACAAGTTCCCAAGTAACATTTTCTTTTAAAAGTTGTCTTGGTCATGGTGTCTCCTCAAAACAATAGAACAGTAACTAAGACAAGACTATCTCAAAAACCAAAAACCAAACTAAACCAAACCAAACCAAACCAAAAACCCAAACAACCAACCAAAAACAAGCACACAATGTTATTAAAAAATAACAGTGAAGCAAGGAAGGCTCTTCGGGCTATGGCAGCATGGACAATGCATGCTCCAGGAGGCATAAAAAAGATGTCCACAAAAAAGGACAGCTTGTTTCCCACAGACCCATGAGCAAATTGCAATGTGGTGAGAAACTGTTTCTGAACACGGACTGTCAGGACAGAATTCAGATTGTCTGAAAAACAACCTTCTGTTTCTTCTCTTAATCCAATCTCACCTCCTCAGTGAGACCAGCCTGCCCTGTCTTCAATTGGACACCAAAACTCTTAATCCCGGTGCCTGGTCCCTTTGCTCCACAGGCTTCCTTGCATAATGCAGTCTTGCCTTCTTGTCTTTGGTGCAGTAGCTCTCTTCATTAGACTCTAAACTCCACAGGGACCTGTGCTCTTGTGTTTTGTTCAACAACATAGACTAGGGTCTAGGGCTCCACAGGTGCTTGGCAACTGTGATCGAGTGAATGGGACAGAACCTGTCAGTCTATACAAGGAGGAACTCCAAGCTGAGTGGGCCCGGATTGTTGGTTCTGCAGCTCAGTGGTATTATTTAGAGCTCTGTCTTCCATCATCATTGCCTGCTGTTCTTGGTAATATGGCTTGGCCTCTTAGGCTGGTTTTCTTCATGGTTCCAAGATAGTTTCTAAATGGGGCTGGAGAGATTACTCAGTAAAGAATACTTGAGTGCTTGCAAAGGACCAGGGTTCAGTTCCCAGTACTCCTATGTCAGCTCACAACTGCCTGTAATTACATTTCCACGGGATCTGATGCCCAGTGGAGTCATGCATACATGTATGTGATGCATATAAACTCATACAGGCTCACCCATATGCACTTGATTTTTTAAAGAAATCTTAGGGGGGAAAAGGAGCGTCTGAGGCCTCAGATATCACATCTTGACAAGATGTAGGCAGCAGCAGCAGAAGGCTGGCTACATCTCATCCACTTACACTTTACCTACTCCTTTTTTTAGTCGATGAAGAGTGACATATTATTATTATTATTATTATTATTATTATTATTATTATTATTATTATTTGTTTTTTCGAGACAGGGTTTCTCTGTGTAGCTTTGTGCCTTTCCTGGAACTCACTTGGTAGCCCAGGCTGGCCTCGAACTCACAGAGATCCACCTGGCTCTGCCTCCCGAGTGCTGGGATTAAAGGCGTGCGCCACCACCGCCCGGCTGTGACATATTATTTTTAAAGGCCACATATAATTGCCTAAGAGTCTAAGCCAATGCTGACAAACAAGACTATGTACTATTAATCTAAATTACTTAATTTTAACACTGTCCTAGTTTTGAATGAAATGTGTCAGTGTCAGCCTATGGAATTAAAAATGGGGTTTCTGGGTGTACTGAGTTCAGTGTTTTTTAAATCGCTTTTGAAAAGTTTAATAGGTAAAAAGGTTACTTAAAAATCTATATTAATCTCTTAGAGGAGAAATGTTTTATGTACATGACTACAAAAAGAGGCATTCTTGAACATATCGAAGACAAAGTACCTGAAAAACTTGTGAAAATGTAAATTAAAGCACAGCTTCCCATAAAGGCGTGATGCAGCCCAAATGCACAGAAACTGTGTGTGTGAACAATAGAATACATATTTTATTTAACTTAGGTTATATTTTAAATGGGTTGAGAAAATTCACTTTTCAAAGACCACAAGGAGTCTATTCTAATAGATGTAATTTCAACTATCTTGTGTATACTATGTGAAAATCTCCATGAAAAGGAGCTCACTGGATAAAAAAATTAACATATGTGAGACTTCTGTTCATGAAACCTGAAAGTGAAATAGCTACAAATCACCCTGCTAATCCTTTGGGCATTCCTAGCTGAATTAAGTTTGTCCTTGCTAAAGAAATTATCTCCTTCCCCCGCTTCAGGCATGCATGTAAAACAGTTCCTGTCTGGACGGCCATGTGCCCGAGGCGGGAAGTTCACTGTTCAATTACCTGCTGATTGGAGCGGCGCATTTTCTTCTGACCCCTGCTCTTCTCTGCCCCGCTCAGCCCCAAACGCTGTTTGGCATAGGAAGGTCTTGACCTGAGGAAACCATCTTGGGTAACCACGACAAGGAAGAGGAAAATGCAACACCTAGGAGATTTCAGCAAACAGTAGAATCATGCCAACCTAATCTGTGTTAAAATGCTTGGAATGTGGGAGCCGCTGCTGATGTCTGTTGTCTGTGTGTCTCACGGAATCCTTTCTTTTTTAAGAGCGGCAAAGCCAAGCCTGGGAACCAGGCCAAAGGCCTGCCACTTACCTTAAATTGATCAGCCACTTTGAGATTAAACCCCCTGAAAGCTGCCACACCGTGAAAACAAGGCCTCCTTCACATTAAAGGAAATTGCGACTTTGGGTTCGCTGTGATCTTTTTTCCATTTTATCCAGTTTTTCACAGTGTGGACTTTTTTTTCCCCCTTCTCCTTCCATTTACGCTCCCATGTAGAAGCCAATAGTTAGAGCGTCTTGGCCAAGCATTCATTAAGGTTTATAAGGACAAGATTTATGGTTATTTAGGAGCTGGCACAGAGGCCAACTGTTGCTAGAAAAAAAAAAAAAAGAGAGAGAAGTACAGGTGGGAAATATAAGCCTTGACAAAGGCCTGTGCTACAGAGGAGTGTGCTAGGCTCCTAGCAGCGGTCTGAGGGAAAATTAAATACTATTAGAACACGCTTACTCCTCTCTTCTGGGTCATTCCATTTTATGGCTCTGTAGATTACTGAAACAAGTATTCTGATGATTCCAATAACTTATTTTATTTTTCTGTCTTGTGTAAATGCGACTGACCTCAGAGGCTGGAGGTTTTGTAGAAATAAATAATGTGTGGTAAGTGGGGTGATAATCTGTCAGTTCAGCTACTGCATAATGTATCATTCATGTTTTTGTATGTTTAACAAATACATATACACACAGGCAGATATATGATTAGACCCAGGGCTCATCCATGAAGAGTCTTATGATCTTCCTAAGTAGACTATACAATAATCGCAAGGTCTGTATACCCAAAAATTTCAGAGGCAAGCAATACACACCCTTAATCTTTGAATTTAAGTAGTAATGTGAAACTATGGTGCAAGACGGAAGTCTTATAGTCTTTCCCAAAATACTTAATGACTTTTCTTCTTCTTCTTTTTTTTTTTTTTTTAAAAAAAATAGATACTCTTTGATTTCCTTCACTAGAGGAGTAGGGAGACTCCTTGGGCTGTTTTTTGACAATATTTGACAAATATTTTTTATTTCTACTAATTGTCGTTCAAGAGTAACTGGATTCACTGAAAAATATACTGCTTTCTTGTTTGATGGAGTAAACAATTTTCAAAATATTATCCTTTTGTTCAACCAATAACTCATTATTTGGCTTGGGGCAATAATGACTTTCTATGTTTTATCTGCCTAGGAATATTCACACTGTTCATTGTAATGAAACATCCTCATTAGTGCACCGGGATACGGCATTCTCTTTTCTTCCCATCTTGCACACACTGGAACATTTGCACCCTTCTGACCATGGAATTAAATCCAGCTCTTTTTGCTAACTTTGTTCAGAAAATCTTTTACCTGGTCCCTTCTATTCTCTTTGAAATCATCACCTCTGAGTAGATGCTGCAGGGACGTGCTGTTTTTACGTGTCATTCTGGGAATGACCCATTTAAGCAAGCTTTTCTCCCAACTGCACACACTGTAACTCCCCAAGAGCGGAGATCATAGCCTCCTGTTATTTCCCAGTCACAATTACTACAGCCTTCTGCTCTGATGAGATGCGCATTACGTGTAGAAAACTGAACATGAACAGAACCTATCACATCCTTCCACAAAATGCCAAGCACAGTTTTATTTGCAGACAGTACCAAGGATTTCTCGAGGAGTCCGTGTAGAAGGCCTAAGAAGTCATTTCTCCATTTTCTAGAGAGTCAGAACCTCGGGAGAAGGAAGGGCAGACAAAGTCGTGGGTTCCGTCTGCTTTTGGCCCCTTTCTGTCTTTTTTTTTTTTTTTTTTTTTAAAGATTTATTTATTATGTATACAGAAGAGGGCGCCAGATCTCATTACAGATGGTTGTGAGCCACCATGTGGGTGCTGGGAATTGAACTCAGGACCTCTGGAAGAGCAGTCAGTGCTCTTAACCTCTGAGCCATCTCTCCAGCCCCCCTTTCTGTCTTTTTAATCCATCTCCCTGACAGCTTCATTGCTGAAATTTTCTGTCTCACTGGATAGACTTATTTTCACTAATTTTGTCTTAACTTGCAAGTCTTCATATTTTGTATTTTTATATTCTGATTCTTTGGTATTTTGTCAGTAATCAAGATTTCATGGAGGGCCTGATGTACGTACCTGAAAGCTAGCTCAAGGGTAACAGGAAATTCTCTATAGATCAAGACATAATTGGCAAGAAAACACAAAACCAGCAACTGTCTGCAGAGGTTCACTATGTATCTTGTTGTGTAGGTTAATGATTTGAGGGCAATTCAAGAGAGTCCTAGTAGGGTACTATTTTATAGTGAAACAGTCCGTCCCTCAGTTCAGGCTGTCCGAGCAGTCACAGACCGCACAACTAGATGGGGAAGGGAAGTCCTCAGAGGGAGGAAAAGGCACCGAGGTAGGGATGAAACAGGTAATCTCACAGATTACGTATGGCGTACTGTAGGTGGAGAAGTGGTAGTGTGTCTACAACACAGCGGGAGGTGTTTGGTTGGAATTTCCAACTTACTTCTGCAGGAGCTGAGAAGCCTCATTTTTTTTCTCTTGAAACCAGGCCCTCTCGGAGAATCTCCAACAAAGAGAAGGCACCAAAAAGTCCAGTTGCGAATTCCTGGCGGCTGCGGCAGCCCCTCCCCTGAAGTCGCCGTCGGCCAAGTCCCCGCCTAAAGTGCTCAGTTGGTTTTTTCCCCATATTTGGGCACAAACTCCGCTTGCGGCAGACACGTCATCACCCCTTGCCTATAGGGTGTATAAGCTCCCTGCTTTAGCTCAAGCATGTGACTTCCCTGGCCTCCGTCTCTGGGACTGGAGAACTCTCCAGGGAGTTGCTTTGCTCAAATAAACCTTTTCTTTTACTTTTTCAATTCGGCTTGATCTGGCTCACTGTGTCAGCAGAGAAACTATTATCTTGGTCCTGAAACCTGGGAGGAGTTGAGCCTTCCTGCCGGGTGGACTGGGTCCTCTGGTCACGTGGTGGTGGGGGCACTCCTCTCCATCTTCCTCTCCACCAGACATAATCGACTTTTGACTCAGGGTAAGTCACCCATTTCCCAGTCATGGCCTACAGAGGTTCTGGGCGCTTCTCTCTGGGTCCAGGACCCCCAGGACCCCCTGCCAAGCCGTGGCCACACCAGGGGAAGCCCATCCATTCAGGAGCAGAGACATTCTCTGTTCCAGGGGACCTTTGTGTTAGATGTCCTTCCCAAAGGCTATCCCCCACTTCTCTCCTCCCCCCACACCTCCCCACCCCCTCTACCCTGCTTTACCCCAGGCTATCCCGTGGGCTGCCTTGCCTCAGCATAAGCTTGGAAATGGGTAACACTAGATCTAAATCTGATCCTCAGTCACCCCTGGGGTGTCTGCTACAAATTGGGGCTTGTAGCTGGAAGTTTTCCTGTGTCTTGCCCAGTCCCACAGCTACTCAGACCCAAATAAACATACAGAGACTTATACTAATTATGAACTGTATGGCCATGGCCTATGGTTCAAGCTTCTTGCTAGCTAGCTCTTATAACTAAACTCAGCCCATTTCTATTAATCTATATGTTGCCATGTGTTCCATGGCTTACCAGTCTGCTGGCATCTTATTCCTTGGGTGGCAGGCTAGCGTCTCTCTGCCTCTTCCTTTTCTTCCTGTCTCTCTCTCTTGGATTTTTTGCCTGACTATATCCCGACTCACCAGAGGCCAGAGCAGCATCTTTATTAACCAATCATAGCAACATATATTCACAGCATACAGAAAGACATCCCACAGCAGGGGCTGTCTCACACTATACCCCCAAAACAAATGGTTTGTGCTCCCTTATCCAGGGTTTTTGAGCTCTGCATGCCTGCCTCTCCCTCTGTAATCAGTGCTCAGCGGCCCAGGTTTTGTTGGCCGGGGTTGTGACGCTCCAGGTGCCTTTTCACCCAGGGACTAACGCTGAGCCCTGAACCCTGACTGGGCTGCCTGAGTCACTGGCACCCCCCACCTCTCTTCTTCCTCTTGTCTCTTCCCTGCTCTGTTTGTCTGTCTACCTGCCTCTCTCGTGTCTACACTCTGAGATGGCTTTTCTCTCTTTCACTCTCCCCATTCCCAATAATCCTCTTGCACTAACTCTGCTGTTTATGGTGTGTTCTCTTAGTGGCATTCCTTGGCAGGGCCCAATGAAAGGTACCCACTTTGCCTTTTTTACTCACTAGGCTCTCCTGGTGTTTGGTTTGGCCATGCTGGGATCCTACCCACCCGCTCCACCTGCAACAGATCCTATCTCCCTGTTTGTTTCTGATTGCTCTTCCACCCTACCATGCTGGGATCCTACCCACCTGCTCTACCCACCTTGATCCAGCCTTCCCAATGGGAACCACTGTACTGGCTACCCATTTCATTTCTCAGTCATCACCAGATGTTAGAAAGAAACTAAAAAAGACTGAGGATGGTCCCACCCCCCACCTCCCCACCCCCCTCCCCCCCATGCAGGAATTGGTAAAAATGGCTTTTAAGGTTTTTACCACCCTAGAGGAGACAGCTGGATCTTCCCAGCAGGCTTGGATGAAACAGAAGGCTATGATCCAAGCTTACATGGCAGCTGTCCTGAGGCCATCGGCACTCCTGCAGAGGGAACAAGGGAAGTCCCCAAGGCTCCATCCCACTTCAGCCCAGCCAAAGTCAACTCCACCAGGGGCCTGCAACAAATGTGACCAGGAAGGCCACTGATGCCAATGTTGCCCCATCCCTCAGCAGCCAACAAAGCCATGCCCTGTCTGCCGACAGCCTGGCCACTGGAAGACGGAATGCCCCTGTGTGGGCTCGTCCTCTGTGTCATGACACAGAGGTCCAGTCCCATCAGCACAGGCATCTGAGACTCTGCCAGCCTTCGAGCTCCTTAGCCTGGTGGAGGACTGACGGCACCCAGACTCAGAGACTCCTATCACCCTCTCCAAGCCCAGGGTATTGTTCCAGCGGGTAAGTCCATCACCTTCCTGTGGACACAGGGGCTACCTTTTCTGTCTTGACTGCTCACTTGGGTCCCACAGTTCCCTTGCCAGTTTCTGTCACAAGGGTGGATGGGACCCCCTCCTTTCCGCCTAAACCGTGCAACCTCCTCCCTGTCCCTTCCTCTCCTGCCCAGAGGCTGTGGAGGCCTTATACTCACCCTGGCCTGGTCTTCTAGACCAGCCCCTCACAGACCCCAACTCAACCTCTTTATTGACGGAAGCTCCTTTATAGACAGATCAGGAAACCACCAGGCAGCTTATGCAGTGGTCACTTCCACTAAACCAGTTGAAGCAACCCATCTGCCTGTGGGGACCTCTTCACAAAAGACCTAATTATCTGCCTTGACTAGAGAGCTCTAAATAGCTAGGGGTCAATGGACTAGTATCTACACCAACTCTAAATATGACTTTTAAATAGCCCATACTCATTCTGTCCTTTGGAAGGAAAGGGGCTTCTTCTCTACCCAGGGCTTTCCCATCGTGAAGGGACCCCTTATAGTCAAGCTCTTGGAGGCCCTCCAGCTCCCTGCAGAGGTGGCCATAATCCACCGCTGAGGACATCAGCCCTTCAAGGACCCAATGGCCTTAGGCAATGCCAGGGCTGACTCAGTAGCCCACTGGATCTACAGGACATATTTTGTATTTGACACCTCCTATCAGTCCAGTTACCAACCAGAGAAGAGGGACAAAACTCCTGAGTAAAGAAGCCTTTTGTCTGAAAGGCAGATGGTTTTTCATTCTCCCCCAGGATCAGGCATGCTCCATCATTTCAAACATCTACCAAACCTTACATCTAGGCCCCAAGGCTTTGTTCCACTTCTTAGAGCCCCTTTTTTATCCCACCCATCTTTGAGCCCATATTTTACAGGTACACTCCTCCTGCCTGACATGTGCCAAGGCCAACCCACAGAGGGGCCTCCAGTTACACCAACCCTTGTACCAGCTCTGAGGACACCAACAGGGTAACGACTGGCAGGCTGACTTTGTCCACATTCCCACTCATAAAAAGGTGCACTGTCTCCTAACTCTTGTTGATATCTTATAGGATGGATAGAGGCATTCCCTACCTCCAGGGAAACAGCAGATGTGGTGGCTCAGCTATTCCCTGAACATGTCATCCCTCGGTTCCGTGTGCTACAGGTCACCCAGACAGACAATGGCCCAGCTTTCACTTCCAGGGCCATTGAGCTTGTGTCTGATGCCCTCAACATCTCCTGGAAACTCCACATCCCCTACTGCCCACAGCCCTTGGGAAAAGTTGAGAGGGCTAATGGACTCATCAAACAAACAACTTACCAAACTCTCTATTGAACTCAGGTTGTCTTGGATCTCCCTCTTCCCCATTGCCCTTACCCACCTCTGGGCCACCTCACACTCTTCTACAGGCCTAAGACCTTTTGCGCTCCTTTATGGAAGGTCATTCCTCTTCAATCACCACTTCCTGGCCCAGACCCCTCCACTGGCTGGGTACCTACCCTACCTCTGCCTCCTACAGTCCCTTCTCCATCCACATGCTGACAGTTATCTCCCTGCCCCCATGTCAACAAATCCAACTGCTCCTGAGCCCACCCCAGTCTCCCCAGAGCACAGAGTACTCCTCAAGCAACTATCTCCCAAGTCTCTAGAGCCCTGGTAGACAGGACCTTACACTGTGATCCTCACCACCCCTTCAGCTGCCAAGCTCCTGGGATATCAGTGCTGGTACCACCTCTCCAGGCTCAAGCAGTCACCTACCCAGGATGAATGATCTGTCCAGCAACTGGGACCCTCCAGTTTTTCAGGATGTCCCAATGAGGGGCCATGATAGTCAAGTCTATCTGCTCTTGTTCATTCACCTTTGTCTCTTTTGTCTTCTGGGCTATATTTTTTCCCCTCAAAATGTTCATGCCTTTTAACCCAAAGTCATAGCTTTTGCTATGACACCAAGGTATAAGTCTGTTCCAGCTGTTTTACAGACACCTGCATGTTCCTGGGGAAAGAGTGCTGCTACTGTGTCAGTGGAATCTGGCCTGGTGGAAACTAATATCAAGTCATTCCACAGATTGTCTGAAGAACTTTGCCAATACAACCAGGGCACATCTCCATTCCATTCTGTCCGGCAATCTTCACTCTTCCCATGGCTAGCCCCTTAGCAACTTGTCTTCTCTGCTTCCTCCAGGAATGGATTCGTCAGGTCTCCAGGATGGGGGTTAACCAAAATGCTTCTTCACTCATACCTCCCACTGAGCACGAGCCCACCCACTCCCAACTCAGCCTCTCCACTCACGTTGCCCCATGCCAACAGAAAGTAGCCAGATTTGAACCATGTACCCAAAAAGGTTGGGATATTTGGTTGGAACTTCTAGCTTGCTCCTGCACAGTCTGAGAAGCCCTATCTCTCTCTCTCCAAAGCCCACCTTCTCAGAGAATCTCCAACAAAGAAAAGGCATCAAAAAGCCCAAGTCCTGTGGCAGCTCCTCCCCTGAAGTCCCCACATAAAGTGCTCAGTTTTTGACTATACTTGGGCACAAACCCTGATTGCGGCAGACACATCATCACCCCTTATAGCTTATAGGGTATATAAGCTCCCTGCTTTAGTTCAGGCTGTGACTTCTCCGAGCTAGTCTCTGGGGCTGGAGAACTCACCAGGGAGTTGCTTTGCTCAAATAAACCTGTTCTTTCACTTTTTCAAATTTGGCTTGATCTGGCTCAGTCTTAAACAGTAAGTTTTACTTCCTATTATCAGGCTACAGAAAACCCATGGCGGGGGGTGGGTATGAATGAGTGCCCAAACAATGAGAGTCTAAAAAGTCGAACAGGAATTGTACCTGGCCCTATTCAGGTTTTGAGTCAAGAAGGAAGGAAACATTGTAAAATAATTATCACTTTTTTTTAAGAGCCCTGGCTCTGAAACCAGGAAACCTGGGCTCTAGCAGTCTTCTTTGTGCCGTTTTCAGGATGTGGGACCCTGAGTCTTTCAGAGTCTTAGTTCTCATGTCCATTAAATGAGGGTAGCGATCTCCTCAGACCTCGAGCACCATTAAGCCCCTAGTGCCGTCCTGTTGTGGGGAATGAGTATATGTGTGTGTGTGTGTGGGGGGGGTAGTGTGTGTGTGTAGGGGTAGTGTGTGTGTGTATGTGTGTGTGTGTGTGTGTGTGTGTGTGGTGTGTGTGGGGGGGTAGTGTGTGTGTGAGTGTATGTGTGGGGTTAGTGTGGCATGTGTGTGTATGTGAGTGTGTGTGTGAGTGTGTGTGTGTGTGAGTGTGTGTGAGTGTGTGTGTGTTGTATGTGTGTGGGGTGTGTGTGTCGGGGGTAATGGCTGCAGAAAATGGCTGGGAGAAACGAACCACAGAGATGCCAAGAGGTTTTCATAGCATCGTATTGGTGACTTTGGCTGGGGCTAGAAAAATGCTGATGTCTTTCTCTGAAACGTAATCTCCTTACCTCAGCCTCACTATAAAACACCATAGACTGCTGCTTTCTCTTTTACTGTGTTACTTTTGGAAAAGAACAGTTTTTGTTTTTGTTTGATTTTGTTTCCCCCTTTTTTTTTTTTTTGTTTTTCCAGACAGGGTTTCTCGATGTAATAGCCCTGGCTGTCCTGGAACTCCTTTTGTAGACTATGCTGGCCTTGAACTCAGAGATCCACCCGCCTCAACCTTCCCAGGGCTGGGATTAAAGGCATGTACCACCATGCTGAGCTAAAAGAGCAGTTCTTGTTCTTACACAACCCAAGGAAATGCCCTTGGAGGCAGCAGTTCTCAATGTGTGGGTCATGACCCCCTTGAGAGTTGAATGACCCTATCACAGGGATCACCTAGGACCACCAGAAAACGCAGATATTTGCATTATGATTCATAATGCGACGTGAGGAACTGTATTAAAGGGTCGTAGTCTTAGGAAGGCTGAGACCCTCTGCTCCCAGAAGCCTGTGCTGTCTATTATGTCCCCTCCCCTCTGATGTGCCCTTCTGTTGACAACATTTCATAGTGGTGTGCTGTCTTGTTTTCTGTAGGGCCTCTGTTGGCTCAGATGTCAAAAGAATTCTTGAGAGTCTTAGGACAACAGAGTGATGGTAACGCTTTGAGAGTTTTGTTTATTTGTTTTTCACATTTAGTATGAGGTTGGCTCTAAGTTCTAGCTAAAGCAACTATATAAGAAAAAGAAATAAAAGGTATGCAAATCAGAAAAGAAGAAACAAACATTTTGTTTCCAGGGGGCTGGAGAGATGGTTCAGTGGGTAAGAGTGCTTACATACTTCTCTTCCAGAGGACTCGGATTTGATTTGGTTCAGCATCCACATCAGGAAAGGTCACAAATGTCTCTAACTCCAGCTCCAAACCTTTTTGTTCACCCCAGTGGTATGCACTCACACAGACACACAATTAAATAGATTTTAAACAAATATTTTGTTTTCAGATGTCAATATTCTCATGGTTTTGATCTGGAATGTCTCTAAGGGCTCCTGTATTGAAGGTTTGATTCTTCCATGCAGCAGTGTTCAGATGTGGGACTTTGGGGAAATGATTGTATATTAAAGACTCTGACCTTATCACTGGAAACTTGGTAGACTATTGGGAGGCTGTAAGAACTCCTGAGGAGAGCCCCAGCCACAGGGAGGGAGTACTCAGGGATGTGTCTCTTGCTCAGGCCACACTGCCACCCACTTACTTTTTGCCTTCTGAATACCATGAGCAAAGCAGCTTTCCCTGTCATCCCGTCCTGGCTGTGATATCCTCACCACAGGCCCACTGACTACAGATCGAATGCCCCGAAGGGGGAGCCCAAGTAAATCTTTATCCCTTTCAGCTGGCTTGTTTTCAACCATTTTGTCACAATAATGAAAAGCTAACACAGATAAATACACACACACACACACACACACACACACACACACACACACACACACATCTTAAAGACTTCACCAGTACATGTTAGAACTGAAAAACACTTTCAACAAATTTAAAGAAGAGCAAAATCCACAAATAAAAGCTGAGCATCCTGTGTACTTGAAGTATATATGGTTCCTAGGGGACTTTTGGTCAGCCAGCTCAGTCTACTTGGTGAGCTCTAGCTAATGAAAGAGTCTTATCTCAAAAGACAATGTGAATGGCTCCTGAGAAGTACACCCAAGGTTGGCCTGTGATCTACACACACACACACACACACACACACACACACACACACACACACACACTAACATGCACATTCACACGAACCCATACCTCTCCACACACAGAAAAATTAGTGTACAAAAAGCAATCTTAGACACTATTCAAAGAAGAAATTTAAAAGGTCCCTGTTGGGGACAGTGAGGTGGCTCAGTGTATAAAAGCACTTGCTGCAACAATCTGACTTCAGTCCCTGAAACTCCTGTAAAAATAGAACTGCCTGGAAGCCATGGGCCAGCTGTCCTCAGTGACACAGAGCCACAGAAACAACAGCAGAGACCCTGACTCAACAGGGTGGAGAGAGACAACTGATTTCAGAAAGTTCTCTCTCAGCTCCACACTCGAGTCTTGGCTTTTATGCACGGGGGGGGGGGGGGGGGGCACCCCCCATACACAATAAAATAGCTCAGTTTGTAATAAAATCAAAAAGAAGAAAATGCTTCAAAATAAGTTTAACTAAGCATGTTAAAGATTGTTCAATTGGAAAAGATTACGTAGTGATGAAAAGACCGAAAAAACTAACAAACACTAATGGATGAATAGGCTGTGTTCATAGATTCAGTAAGTGTCA
Organism: Peromyscus eremicus; assembly: GCF_949786415.1. Classification (NCBI taxonomy): domain Eukaryota; kingdom Metazoa; phylum Chordata; class Mammalia; order Rodentia; family Cricetidae; genus Peromyscus; species Peromyscus eremicus. The sequence goes on from NC_081418.1 coordinate 17,292,107, forward strand.
CTGTTAAACTGTGATCCATAGATTTGATGCAACGCACATTTTTAAAAAAACAGAAACAGAAAAAATAGGAAAAAGTTGTGCACGATTACAAGAGACCCTGAATAATTAAAACAACCCTGAGCAAAAGATAAAAGTTGGTGGTGTCATACTTTCTGATTTCAAACTCCAGTGCAAAACCATAGCAATTAAAGTAATACCGAACTGGTGTAAAAGCAGGTAGTCAGACCTGCAGAATACAGTAGCAAGCCCAGAGACAAACTTACACGTATACTCAACAAATCTTTGACACCGGCACAAAGAAAGAACACAATACTGAGCCACAGGGAAAGGACACATTCAATTACAGTATAGAGAAAATGAGAAGGGAGAGGAAGGCAAGACACTGAATCCCTCTTACATCTACACAACAACCCCAAGGAGGTGAAGGACTTTATTAGATTTTAAACCGTAAAATTCTAAGAAGAAAACACGAGAGAAACTCCTTGACATGGATCTTGGCGATAAGTTTTTGGATACAATACCAAAACCCTGACAGCAGAAGACAAAGGAGCTGTGAGGGGTGCAAAGTAAAACAGCTCCTGCACGGCACCGAGAGCATCTTCAAGACGACGAGACAATCTCTAGGGCAGGAGGCAATATTTATAGAGCATTCCTCCAGGGGGGGTTTGCATCCAAAACACATGACGAGCTCATGCAACTCAGTCACACAGAGAATCGATTCAAAACTGACAACAGAAGAATTCTGCAAAGGAGACATCCAATGTTCAACAGGTGTTTGAAAAGAGTCTCAACCTTACTAATATTCATAGAAATGTAAATTAAAGCCATGACGAGATATAATTATCTCACATCTCTTAGGATGGTTAGTATCAAGTCAAAAGAAAGCCAATGTTGGCAAGGATGTGAGCTAAGGGAGTCATTATTCACTGTGGATGGGAATGGAAATTTCTGTTCATAATGGAAAGCACTATGGAAAGTCCTACAAAATTAAAAAAAAAATGGAGCTACCATATAATCCAGAATTACTATGTGTATGGATATAGTCCTACATTCAAAAGAAATGAAGCTATCTATATACACAAAAGAAATTAAATCCATGTATTGAGTAGGCAGCTACACTGCGTTCATTGCAACAGTATTCACCGTAGCCAAGAAGGATGCTGTGGCAGTTTCAAAGACATGTTCTTCATACGTCTTGGGTGTTTTAATACTTGATTCCTAGTTGGTAGCTGTTTAGGGAGTGTAGATGTAACCGTCTTGTTAAATAAGAAACACAGAGCCAATGCAGAGATGAAATCCCAAGAGGTCAGAGTAATAGCTAAGCACTAAAAACCTTACCCTTCAAGGGAGGATTAGGAGGTGTGGCCTTCCGGAGGAAGCGCATCACCAGGGGCAGGCTTCGAGGTTTCAAAAGACTTGCTCCACTTCAAGTTAGCGCCTGTGCTTTCCGTTTGTAGGTTAAGACGTGAGCTCTCAGTGGTCGCTCCAGTTCTGAGCCTGCCTGCCTGCCTGCCTGCCATGTTCACTGCCTTGGTGGTGATGAACTCTTATTCTTCTGGCAACAAAAGCCCCAAATACACCCTATAAGTTGCCTTGGTCATGGTGTACAGCAATAGAAAAGTAACAAATACAGAAAACCAATTGTCTGTGAGACTAACAGTGGACAGAGAAAAATGTGACGTTGACAGATGTGCATAGTTGAATACTAGTCAGCCGTTAGAAAGGAGGGAATCTGGGGTTAGGGAGTGGCTCAGTCAGTAAAATGCATGTTGAACAAGCATGAAGACCTGAGTTCCCTGGTACCTATTTAAAAAGCCAAGTGCAGCTGTGTAGGCCAGTGATCCCAGCACTGGGGAGGTGAGACAGGAGGATCCTGGGGCCTTGCTAGCCAGCCAGCAGAGCTGAATTGGTGAGCTTCAGGCTCAGCAAGAGACTTATGACTCAAAAACAAGTTGGAGAATCAGAAAGATGCCTTACATTGAATGTGGCTTCTACATATATGCAAATAAACAAATACTCATGCACACACACACACAAAGAAAGGGAAGAAAAGAGAGAAAGAAACAGGAAGGAAGGAAGGAAGGAAGTGGAAGGAAGGAAGGAAGGAAGGAGGAAATCACACTTGCAACAGCATGAATGGACCTTGCAGGTCGTATGCTCCATGAGATGTAACAGGTACAGAAAATCAAGCGCCATGTGATCTGACATGGAGTCTAACAAAGTTGAACCTGCAAGGCAGGGTGCAGACCAGTTCTCAAGGTGCAGAAGGACAAAATAGAGGGATGTTATAAAGTTTAAGATGATTAACTTCTGAACTAGGTCAGTAGTGTTAAAGATACGCTTAAGGGCCATGAGATAGCACAGAGGTTAAGATCACTGACTGCTCTTGCAGATGATGGGGTTCAATTCCCAGCATCCATATGGCAGCTCACAACTGTCTGTAACTCCAGTTCTGGGGGACCTGACTCCTTCTTTTGGCCTCTGAGAGCACTGCATGCGTGTTGCACAAAAATGCATTGAGGCAAACACCCATACACATAAAAATAAATATTAAAAAATACGTTGAGCACTTGAAATTTCCTAAGCCAGATGATTTTAAGCTTAAGCAATCACCCCCCACACAAAAATGGTAACACCAAGGCAGCAAGTTGTCAGTCATTGGCTGTGGCAGTCATTACACAATGCACATGTTTATAAACATTACATTGCATATTCTAATGTGTAGGACACGTCAGTTGTAGGTCATGTCTCAGAAAAGCTAGGAAAAGAAAAACATTCCATTTCTTCTACATTTCCAAATCTCTCGCTAATTCTTTCATTTTTTTTGGTCACTGGCTCCAACAAAATCCTTCCTCTTCCTTCTCCTTCGCCTGCTCTTGCTCTTCCAGGCACTTTATAGGAGCCTAGAGTTTAGGGAAGTGTACGCAACCAGACACCCACATGGCACAGATAAGGGATTGTGACAGTCAATCTCCATACTCCGGAGGAGTTTCCCCTGAGAGGTTTCAGCAGGTTGGCTGTGGTTGATGTTGCTAGGCAAAGACAAAGTGACATTAGTGTTTAACACAGAGCTGACCCTTCAGGTTTGATCATGGCAGGAGCTGGGACTCAGCTGTCAAGACGCTGAAGATGGGAAACATCTCTGCTCTCCATCCACCTTGACAGCCTGTTTCTGAAATAGAGAAGCCAAAAATGTCCTTTGAAGGCAGTCATATGTTTATGTTTCTCCTGTCTGTAGATCTGGAATAATTAGAGCCCAGAGATAATATCTGAGGTATTTTATGGGACAGGCTCATTCCGACTGTGGAGTATTTGCTTTTTATTTAGCTCCCTAAATGCATCCGGCACTCGACAAATATGTAGAAGGACGAGTTTCCCGCCCTGGGGAGCTTAGGTTCTGATGCAGACATACACAGCGAGTGGGAAGGATCCTGACTGGGGAAGAGTTGGTCGGGAAAGAGGGGTGAGGGGAGGAAAACTGCCAAACAGGGAAAATAAGATGCGGAGGGGACAGAGAGGGGATGACAGATTCTTAAGGAAACCCTCCAACGCAAATGGGTTGTCTCCTTAGTACACCTTCGAAAGGAAGAAGGGGTTGAGGAAAACAGTAAAGACAGATGTGTTAGTCCTTCAGCCGCACCTGAAGCGTTGAAGGCACCACACGTCAGGCAATGTCCGATGGGGGGTCTGTGCCACACGCCAGGCAATGGTACAATGGGGGATCTGTGCTACTCTCCTTGTCATTCCCAAAGTCAGATTCCTGCATCATCTCTTCACCTACATGGAAGCAGGTTCAGATAAGTTAGCCTCCATGTCTAAGGTGGCAGAGCCACTAAGTGGATAGACATGAATTCAAAGGCAGATTTGACTCCACAGTTACTCATTTTACTATTTCCTTCAAGGTAAACCTAATGCTAAAAAATGAGGAACCAATCGGAGGGTTAGAAACGATCTGATCTATAATCAGCTTTTCCTGGTACCCTTGACAAAATATCCGTGTACGTGTCTTATAAAAAGTTGACACTATTACCACGAATGTGCTTTTTGCTTTGTTGGTGGTACATTAGCCCTCCGCCAAAGGAAATGTCACTCTAATAGTCTATCCATGTAATTCTCAATTGTATTTTAAAAGTGACATTCCAAGTAACCTCTCAGTATATTTGTATTTTAATTAAAATTTTCAGTTTTAGATTTTACATTTTGGTGTTTGTTGAGGCAGGGTCTTAGGTAATCCAGGCTGGCTTCAAATCGCTGCATAGCTGAGGATGACCTTGAACTCCTGAAGCTCTGCTCTGGCCTCTGCCTCCTGAGTGTGGGGATTACAGAATTGTGCTTTGTGCTTAGCCAAGTTTGTGTTTTTAATTAACAAATAATTCTGTATATTTATAGTCAACAATATGGTGCTTTGACATATGTATATACCATAGAATGATTATTTCAAGCTAGTTGGCATACCCAGCAACTCATATATACTCATTATTTTTTGTGGTGAGAACACTTAAAACCTTAACAGTTTTGAAATGTACAGCAGTGTTGCACTATAACTCACTTGAGTCATCTCATGGAATAGTAAGTCTTGAAAGAATATTCTTCCTGACTGGAATATCATGTACTTTTCCTTGTATCTACCCTTCTCTCTCTAGCCTTTGATAACCAGCATTCAATTCTCTACTTTCATGCATTGTCTTTTTAAGATTTCATAGATAAGTAAAAAATGATGGCATTTGTATTTCTGTGTCTGGTGTATTTCAATCAATATGTTGTCCTTTAGTTTCATCCATGTTGGTGAATGGATTTCCTCCTTTTAAAAGTCTGAAAGTATTCCATTGTCTGTACATAGCATGTCTTCATCTCAAGATCTGTTCTTCCATTGGTAGAAACTAGGCTGATTTAGAATCTTGGTTTTGTGAATGACAGCATATTTATTTGTAGAAACCGTCCTCCAGTAAGCAGAGGACGCATCTTGAAATCAAGCATCCTTAGTTTGTTTCTAGATCTACTATTTATTTGCTGTATGATCCTGGAAAATCTATAGAGCCTCCCCGAGCTTCAGTGTCTCAGCTGTAAAAATTCTATAAACAGTGTATGAGACAGTATATGTCAAATACCCAGTAGCTGATGTAGGGAACCTACAATGACGCTTTTCAAAGGCAAAAAAGCCAGTCCTCCCTGGGTGCCTTAATTAGACACTTAAAACCATTCCACGTTTTAAGTGTTGAGTGTGAATACCTTTCTTCTCATTCCTAGGGGCGTGCTGCTCTTGACTGTTGCTCGGCTGATTATGGCCAAAGCAACCATCACCATTAGCACTCACCCTGAGGGTGACACCACATGTTGCAATAGGGGAGTTGGAATTTCTGCCTGCCTGAAGCCATCTCCTGCATCTATTATCCTGCGGAAGCAGATACAAGACATTTCTTAAGCTTTCTGTCTTTTTCCTCTGTGCTCTCTACAGCCTGCGTGTGGGTTTTTATCAGTCACCCTGTCTCACCCTGTCTCAGCTCCTTCTAAATGGCCACAACGATCTTCCTCAAATTCTGAGTTTCCAGTTTTAAGACTGTAATCAGAGTGTGAGTCCATCCATACGAATATTTTGTTTCTGCGCCAAAGGGCATTTGAACAAGAAGCTACCACCTACCTCCAGCAACTGCCTGACGACCTGTTACTTCTGAACCTAGAAGGTCTTCCTTTGTTTCTTTTCTTTCTCTGTTTCTTGCGACAGATCACTATTGGTGAAACTATTTAGGCCACTCCACGTAGTTAAAAGGGAGGTTTATTTTGTGGGGCCCTAAAAGATGAAATGATAGGTTTTTTTCCCAGTTTAATCTCAAGCTCTTCGCAGAGATAAAAATCAGTTACCCAGAGCTTGTAGGCTGGAGGGGTTTGAGGAAGAGTGATAACTGAATCATGTGTTTGTTTCAACAAGGAAGTGGGAAGGAATGGCTCTACCCTCCCGGAAAAGGAGTACCCTCCCGGAAAAGGAGTGTCAGATGGAAGAAAAGTGGTTTCAGCATAGGAAACCTATTGGAAGCGGATGCAGAGATCCATGGCCGAGCCCCAGGTGGAGCTCCGGGAGTCCATTCGGCGAGAGAGAGGAGGGATTGTATGAGCAAGAGATATTGAGACCATGATTGGAAAAAGCACAGGGACAAATAGACAAACTGGTGGAAACACATGAACTGTGAACCAATAGCTGAGGAGCCCCCATGGAACTGGACCAGGCCCTCTGGATAAGTGAGACAGTTGATTAGCTTGAACTATTTAGGAGGCCCCCAGGCAGTGAGACAAGGACCTGTCCCTAGTGCATGAGTTGGCTTTTTGGAGCCTGGGGCCTATGCTGGAACATTTTGCTCAACCTTGGTGTAGGGAGGAGGGGACTGGACCTGCCTCAGCTGAGTCTACCAGGCTGAACTGACTCCCCAGGAGAGACTTTGCCTTGGATGAGGTAGGAATGGGGGGTGGATTGGGGGGAGGGCTGGGGGATGAGAGGAGGGAGGACGGTGGAATCTGTGGCTGGTATGTGAAATTGAGTTAATTATAAAATAAAAATATTTAAAAAAAATGGCTGGCAACATCGACACACAGCTGTCTGCTTCTAATTTCTAGCCCTTTTATCTATCCTGATTTATGTTTGTTAGGAAAAACCTGTCAAAGCTTCTGTAATTCCTTTTTAGGCCCTGCAAAATGAAGTGCAAACTACCCAGTTCTTCACGGATCACAAATATTTATTCTATGACTACTACAAGAACGAGCAAGGCTAACTGGTAGCATAAAACCGGACCACAGAGATATTTGGATTTACTTTATGTTCAGCATTCCAGCTCCATCCTATTTGAGGAAAGGTCCTAGTATATGGTTCCGATGAGACAAAAGTAGAAGGGACAGACACCATTTTTCTTACCTTTCTTGTAAGTACAGAATGCGCGTATGAGGTGGACAGAGGTCACGGTTACCATCAGAGAGAGAGAAATGGTATCCCGCCAACAGTAGCCCACAGCCACCCTGAAGTACCCTTTACCGCAGTAAGGAAGTCTAGAGGCAGTGATGTACAGGACGGGACAGTACAGCCATCAGAACACAGTTCGAGGACTGACTCTAGACTCCTGTTTCTTATTGTTGAGTCCCTTGCTTCTCCCCTCCCTGTGCCTCAGGGGATTCCCCAGCCTCCCCTTGATGCCTTGCTTCTCCTGTGCTGTTTGCCAGCTGGGAAGACAGTCTGAGGAACTGTAAACACTGCTTCTCTTTCCTCCTGCCTCATCTTGGGCCTCTGCTGTTACAGCCCGGCTTCTAGGGTTTGCTGCAAGGGACGGATGTGGCAGCTCACTCCCTCTCTTAAATGCTTAGAGGACGTACAGAACTTCATCTCCGACTGTTGGTTGAGCCAGTCACATAGACCCGCTTGATTGCAAGGAGGAAGGGTTTATATTCCTGTGGGTCCAGGAGACAGAGCACATTCACCTGTAGGTGGACACCAGACCTCTGTGCCATGAACAGCATAGCTAGAGGACTAAAGATTCACCGAAGGGAAAAAGATATAAAGATGGTGATCAGAGCAGCCAGCATGGTGGAGCGTGTGTGGTGCCAGCAACTCTGGAGGCTGAGATGGGATGGTGAGAGTTGAGGCTAGAAGTTCAAAATCAGCCCAAGTACATAATGAGATCCCGTATTAACCAAAGGAAGAGGGAGAGAAAGAAGAAAAGGAAGGGAAGAAGGAGGAAGGGTGGAGAGAGAAGCGAAAGCGTCAGAGGCAGCTTCAATGTGGTGTACCAAGTTTTCCTGAACCATGTCTCAGCTACAGAGCCAGAGCTTTCCAGTACTTGGTGCTGCCTTAGAGACCAGGAAGGTGTGGGCGTGTGGCTTCTTCTGCCTCTATTGGGATTGAATAAACACTGCGTGGTGTTGTGCGGAATTCGGCTTTCCAAGTGGGTGCCAAAGAGACTGATGCAGCTACCTAGAAGGGTGGGGTAGCAAACTGCAGTCAACCCTCGGCTAATGGAAAGGTAGAATCAGGATAGATCTATGCAGATAGGTTCCCGCTCCTGCTTTCCCCTGGCGTACTTTCTCCATGATGCTCATGATGTCTGCTATATCTCTACAGGGCTTCCTCATCCATGGCCTGTGTGGAGTCTTTCATCTTAGGAATCATCCTTTGTTTGTTTGTTTGTTTCCGAGGCAGGGTTTCTCTGTGTAACCCTGGCTGTCAAGGAACTCACTCTGTAGCCCAGGCTGGTTGAAATCACAGAGATCTCCCTGCCTCTGCCTCCCTAATGCTGGGACTGAAGGCGTGCACCACCACCTGGCTGAAAACATCTCATTTTTATTATTTCATTGTCTTTGTCCTTCCTTCTTGCTATCCTAGGATTGTGTTTCCAAATAAAACACCCACACTTAATCCATGTCCCAGGGACTGCTTTTCAGGGAAGCCAGACGAAGAAGAAAGCTTTGTGCCAAATAATATTACACGTGTTTATGTTACTTGAGGTCTAAAAACACCAGTTGTCTTCCAGATTTCCATTAAGGAAACAGAAGAATGGAAGTTAAAATGCTTAGACTTAGGAGATAATCATGTACTGTCAGGAAGGAGGCTTTGTCAGCCAGCCTTGCACTGTCAAGCCGAGGAGGACAGAGAATTTCAAGAGTTTTGAGATCACAGTAAAATGGCAGAAGCTGGAACCTGGGAGAGGGCTCAGCAGAAATGGACACTTGATGTCTGAGCTGAAGACCAGTCCTCAGCACCAGGTAAAGAGGCTGGGCATAGACACTAACCCTGGTGCTGTGGGGCATGGGGTCAGATACAAGAGGGTCCCTGGGACTTGGTTCAGTGAGACAGCCTGTCTGGATCGCACGAGGTGGAGAGTGACAAACAAGATATCTAATATCCTCCCCTGGCTCCCATGCATGTACATGGGGGCATGCATCTGCACACACATACATGCATATATTAGAGACACATACCACAAATTCCCTCTCTCTCCCCCCGCCCCCCCCCATGTTTGTAACTGTGAAACTAGAAGTATGTTGGAAAGGTACACACAGTCGTGACACAAAATTAGAGGTTGGCCCAGACCAGTATAGCTATTGAAACAACATAGAATTTATACTGTTGAAAATTTAATATGTATATCCAAGAAAATAATGTAAGATTCAAATAGGTACAAGTAGGCAGTTGACATAGAGTTAAGTCAATGTGTCAAGTCTAAAACAATTGAATTGTTTGAGAACAAGCTTCAAGTTCACAAATCTTGTTGTTCTATGGAATCTAGAAAAAAGATTCAACTGGAAACATCAAGCTGACTCAGAATCTGGAAGCTATCAAGAGAATATCATAATATAGACCTTTACTACCTGCAAGCTGTAGTGAAGGAGTTCAGCATCCAGTCTCATTATCTAATCTCTGCTACGATGTTCTTATCTGTGGCCTCTCAGCTTCTTCCTGAAGAATTTCAGTCATGGAATATTTGCTTTCTCAACTGAAAATTGAGTGTGACTGTGTGACTCTCTCTCTCTCTCTCTCTCTCTCTCTCTCTCTCTCTCTCTCTCTCTCTCTGTGTGTGTGTGTGTGTGTGTGTGTGTGTGTGAAAAGCAATCTGTGACGTTAGGAATGTAGCTCAGTTGGTAGAGTACTTGCCCTGCATGCCTAACACCCTGGATTCCATCCCCAGTACCACATATACTGGGTTAGAAGGTGTATGCCTGTAATCCAAGAACTTGGGAGGTAGAAGCAGGAGGACCCTAAATCTAAGGTTGTCCATTGCTACATAGCAAGTGAGAGACCTGCCTGGAATACATGAATCTCTGTCTGTAATAAGGGAGTAAAGGAAAGCAATATGTGCCATTTTTACCGTCGGCTCTTTAATCACAAACACAAAAAAATGGATTAAAATTGTTCTTCCATATACCGATGCTAAAATACTTGAAGGTAGATTTTTACATTTTCCCAGCATGGCCTTTGCCTGAGGAGATGTCCACCTCTTCATCAGTTGCCTTCTCCATGATTTTGTTTGTGTTTTGGCACAAGCCGCTTGTGGTTTCTAAAGTGAGGAAGAAGAATCTCAGTCACTTTCTCTAGTCAAGGCATTTGGTTCCTTCCATGTTGTAATTCCACATCAGGTTAATAAACCACATAAAATAAGTCAGACACAATAAGACAAGCACCACATTCTCACGAAAACCTTGCCTTCGTAGACATAGGGTGAAACTGCGGGCAGAAGGGGCAGATCAGTTGCTGGTTTCATTACAGTTAGTAGTGGCCATGGAAAAGGTAATATAATTTTGGAGTATAATAATGGAAATACAAAATGTTTAATAAGGAAATGAGCAATCCTAATTTTTTGCAATAGTCTAACAATACATAAAACAGTGTATTCAGATCTAGATAACCAACACGAACATTTTTTTTTCTGGTTTTTTGAGACAGGGTTTCTCTGTATAGCTTTGGAAGCTGTCCTGGAACTCACTTTGTTGACCAGGCTGTCCTCGAACTCACAGAGATCTGCCTGCCTCTGCCTCCCGAGTGCTGGGATTAAAGGCGTGTGCCATCACTGCCCGATTGTCGATTACCTTTTTTTTTCAGAGCTGAGGACTGAACTCAGGGCCTTGTGCTTGCTAGGCAATCGGCTCTACCACTGAGCTAAAACCCTAACCCCATCTAACATGCACATTTTATATCAATGTTTATTGACATAGAAATGTACATATTTCAGGGGCACAGAATGACCGTTCAATACAAGTATGTAAAGTGCAAAGATCAAAGCAAGGTAGTTATTGGTTCTCTGTCCTCAAACATGTAAAGTTTCTTTGTGTTGGGAAACTTAGAACTCCTCTCTTCCGGATCTCGATGAACTAGACGATGAAGCGTTGTGAGCCTCCATCACTACTGACCTGCAGGACGTCACAACTTGTTCCCCTGTAAACTGTCCTTCAGGATCTGTCATCCAGCCTCTCTCTACCTGTCTGCTTGTTCATCCCAACTTCTCAAACACGTTTCCCCATCCGTTCCTTGTATGGCCATGTCTTTCAAATACAGATTGAGGCCCTTTTATTAACTATTACCAAAAGTCATCCCATTTGAATCAGGCTACCATTAACACCTGAGGTTTTACATTTCTGAATTTGCCACCTAATATTTTATGATCTTTTAAGAATTTGTAATTCATTGGCACTTTCATACTTGTATATATTGAGTTTTGTTCATTTCATTCTCCATTATCCTCTATGAGCCCTTGATTCTCTGTTTCTCTTCCTTCTCTCCTCCTTCTCTCTGTTTCCCATTGAGTTTAATTAGGATTGCTTGCATGACCATGGGGTGGGAGTTGCTGTGCGTGTACGACTTGTACAGCGACTATGCTATTGATGGAAATGACATCCCTTGCCAAGGTCTGCTTAGATTTCGGCCCCTTGCATTCAATAGTAAGCAAACTGACAAGGCAGGACCAAAGTTAGTACCTGGTGTATTATTATCAGTTAATGTGGATTGATTTCAACTAGATAGTCAACCATGGGGCACTGTGATGAGTTTGTTAAAATTTCCTGTGGTTGTACTAAGCCAATGGTGCCCACTCTTCCTAATGCTGCAACCCTTTAATATAGTTCTTCATGTTGTGGGGGCTCCAACCATAAAATTATTTTGTTGCTACCTTATAACTGTCATTTTGCTACTGTTATGAATTGTAATGTAAATATCTGATTTGTAGGATATCTGATATGTGACTCCTGTGGGGATCAGGACCCAAAGGTTGAGGACTGCTGCCCTGGAGTGTTTTTTTGTTTTGTTTTGTTTTGTTTTTAATCACAAGTGTTACTCAATTGTTTTCATTTGGCTCACCACTTCTCCATCACTTTAGGGACACTTGGGAAGAAACGCAGAGCCTAGCACCTCCTTCACATCACACATAATCAGCATGGCGTCCTTGCTGCCAGCTGGCCTGGTACTGACAGCTGGGTGTTGGTTTTCTACTGTTGGATATAAACTATCTCACAGAACATCCCCCTTTGACAAGCCCACTCTATGTTGGATGAAGACCCTGTAATCATGTATGAGCAAAGTATGAAATGCCACCACTGTAACGGACTATAGCTTCCTGGCATTAGAACTTTATCCATGCTCTAGTCTGAACGTCCCATATACTGGGTTTATTAAGAAGCCTTATCACAGATTTGTTCTTCTGACATTACTCAGTCTACTTAGAATGTCCCCAGATCAAACAGCCAAGGCACAAGCCCATTATCAGCCTCCTCCTAGTACCTTCTTATTGATGCGCTCCATAGTTTCCCCAAAGTAAATGCTATTTTGTACTGCAGTGAGTAATACAATCCTATGGCCTTGGCTCAAAGGCACTGACATTCTGTGAGAAAAGGAGACAGTGTCACAGATACACACACACACACACACACACACACACGCACACACACACACACACGCATACACACACACACACACACGCGCATACACACACACACACACACACACACACACACACACACACACATACACACGTTTACTTTCACTGAATCCATAGGGGTCAGGTAGAAGCCCACAGTCACACTCTTTATTTCTTCACTAAGGATTCAGGCTAGCTCTTGGCTTTCCCAGTAGGTAGAAGAATCAGCTAATGATCCCTCAATCCATGGCTACATGGCTTCTCTCGGTGCTAGTGTGAGCATGAACGTGGAATCCGTGACAGCGTCTGTGTTTTCCTGTGTCTCAGTACAGTTTGTGTTTGTGCTGCAGCCAGGCCCAGTGATGCCCAAGTGGCATAAGGAAACTGCTTTGCTTGTGGTGACCATGGCGTCTGGCTTTGGGTGAACAAGTCTGAGTTGTGGGCAAGGCTAGCTCATGGGCTGAGGCCAGGAGTGGGACAGATATAAAAGCCCCTCTCTTTCTATGGCACCCAGTGAGAACTAGATTCACTGGAGCAGGCCTAGAATTACAACTACTATATTCATTTATAGCTTGATATAGTCATTTCGTTTCAGGAAGCATCAGTGTTTTCTTGGCATTGGATTCTATTTGCACTTGAAGCCTGTGATTTTGTTTGCTACCAATTTATGTATTAACTTTTGCCCTTGTTACAGACTTCCTCTTCCGATTTAACTCAGTAGAGTTCATTTCCTGTGTGCTACAACACTACATAGAATAACAAAGATGAATTAAATATAAACAAATAATGTAGAGAAGAGTATTGGACTGGTTCATATATGATGGAGCGTTTCTCTCTCAGCCAACAAATATCTATTAAACAAGCACCCCTTCAAAGGAGATCAGCTAGCCAGATGTGGTGACACATGCCTGTAATAATGATCTATTTGTTGGGCACTTCCACATGTGAATACTGGACCAAGAACTTTGGCTTCCATCTCTTTCTTTCTCAGAATGAGCCCCTGAGATGGGTGTTGCCATCACATAGCTGTGATAACTGTACCTAATTTCCTGGGGCTAGTTGTTGCTCAAAGTAGGATTAAAGCCCAGTCAAAATGACTGGGTCTGTGCTCTTACAGACACTTGTAATTTGTACTTTGTCATTCTGGTCCTCTACACTTTTGTTTTCTTTTTACAAATATCATTGCTCTCTGGAAACTTCTGCTTTGAGAAAGCTTTGAAAATATATACCGCTTCTGGATGTTTTCTAAGGCATTTGGCTTTTTATCTTCTTCATGGAGTAGCACATGTGAGCAACAGGCCCCAGAACAGACTGTGGACTCCGCAGCTGACTGTACTCTCATTGCTCTATGCGTTCTGTACAGCCTTGGGAAGTTATTTTTAATGCGACATGCCAAAGTGGCATGTTGAAAGATCCATAGTAACTAGCTAACAGTAACAGCAGGGCCTGCCAAGTAGAAGTTCCATAAATCAGTCATAAACATAGTTACAAAATCAGGGCCAACGTCGTGTGCAGGAGGGAGTGTCTTTGGAGAAGGCACAATTTGAGCACAGTTTTACGGGATCACTTTGAATTTTCATGGGGAGTGAAAAGCTCTCCCGGCAAAGAATTTTTAAGGAGGAAAAAAAATGGAGTGAGAAAGAGGCTTTCTGGTACTCTATTCTGATGGCGGACTCTTTTCTGGGACATCAGGCAAACCAGGGAGCCAAGGCAGAGATGAAGTGACAAGTTATCCGATGCCAGTGTCCCCTTTCTCATGGCTGCAATGGTTTTGGAATCATTGTAACGTGACAAACTGAAAACCCCATTGCTGACCTACGGGACCTCAAACCTACCAAATTCACAACAGTAAGAGCAGCCCAGGTGGGGTTTTGAACATCTAATCCTTTGAGTGAGAATTTTACAAGGAGCTGCCAAGTGCTACCAAGCCATGTAAAAGCTGGCAAGTTTGAAACTCTGGGGGCTTTCTCCGGTCGTAAGCCCATAGCACACACTTGCAGGGAACAAGATACTTCATTTAGAACTGAATTATGCTTTGGGAATTGTAAGGGCTTGTTTATCAGGCCATGGGTGTACTGCCAACCATTACTAACAAGGAGCAAGTCACTTTTGAAAAGGCGGAGAAGTGCCTTTTCCTGGTTTGACTCTACTGTCACAGAGGACCCAGGCATAAAGAGAAGACAGTCACCTCCCACCTCCAAGGACACACGTCCATCAGCAGGCAGGACACTGGAGTAGTGACCACTTAAGGCTCAACAGCAGAGTTGGTGTATGCTGAAAAGACGGAACTGCATCCCTTCTTATAGCCACACCCTTCACATCTGATGGGAGTTTTCTACTTGATCGCAATGGCTCTCCTCTTCCGATCTGTTGGTTTAGAACCCACCATCCTCTTTGTAAAGAGAGATGTTGTGGAGGGTAGGATGGGTTGCAGAAACAAGAAGGGAGAAGTTTTGGCACATGCCACCTGAAGAAAGATTCTACGTTAGATAAAACCCCTCTGCCTCCATAATCAGAGTTGGGGGGGCAAATTTTCTTACACCCTTAGAAAAACATTGGTGCTGACAGGACGAGGTGTTTGTGTAACCGGCAAGGCTGGAAGTGAGTGAGGAGAGCGCTCTTCCCAGAGATCACCTGTCTCTGCCTCTGGAGTGCAAGTGTCCTAACATGTCTGTCTGGCATTTACCTGGATTCTGTGAATCTGAGCTCCGCTTCTCACGAGTGCTTTACCCACGGAGCCGTCTTCAGAGTTTCCAAAGCTTGGTTGCTTTTAAAGAGTATGAATTATTTCCAACCCTAAATGAGGAGTGCCGGATGGGTCAGTGAGCCTCAGGAACATTGGAGTGGAGGAGAAGGCAATCGCATTGGAGGAGAGCGGCAGGTGAAAACAGAGATGAGCACATAGCGTGGCATTTGTTAGCTCCAAGTGGAGGCTGAGAGGGGACATGGGTGAGGAAAGGAAAGGGCGTTTAAGATGAAGGGAATCTTGAACATGTTTAAATGCTGCTGTAAGATGGACAAAGGAGGGGACAAATGTCAGAGTGAGGTCTCCAAGAAGTCAGGAGAGGGCAGGGATGGGACCTTCATCGAAGATCTACCTTCGATACTCTGAAAGGACAGCCTCCAGTTGAATTCAGTGCACACGTGCAGATATTGCTGGGCTTGGCACTGTGGGAAATTAAAGGACAGCAAACTACTTGCCTTGACTAGGAATGCCTCTGTGGAGGACTGCAGGCTTGAACTCCTTCCTAATGACCGTGGATGCTTCATGTCACAAGAGAAGGATGTGGAACAGGCCTTGAGACCTTCCATGGTGGAAGAAAGACCTTCTAACTTTAGAGGAGGAATGGTGATAATGACAATGAAGCCCTTCATCACAGGGTTGGAGAGCTGGGTAGACACTGATGTCTGCTGATGTTGGGATGAAGATCATGTTCCCAAACAGTGTTTTACAGCACTCAGGCATTCTGTGAAAAAGAGGAATTGCAATCAATTTAACTTAAAAAGTGCTGTGTTCAGGAAAGCCATATGGGGCTTCGATTCCAGGCATGTTTCAATGCTGAAGAAACTTTTTGGGTCACGACAACAGGTGTGAATTGAGGCTGTTCCAGGCAGAATGGAATGGATAGTTACCATGATTCTAGACTATGTTGACTTTTGGAGATTTAAATGAACATCAAGTTTGTTAAGAAAGGAAATGTGTTTTATACCCCCAAATTCTTTGGATCATGCAGCGCTCACCTCAAGGGCGAGCAACTAAGAGAGATTCAGAGTCAGGTAAATGGAAGAAATGTCAGCACTGGGGAGGATTTCAAGTGGCACAGAGAGGACAGTGGAAGATGGACCTCTGATTGACTATGGCTTGAGGCCAGTGCTAGGGGCCGGACTGCACACTTTCCCTCCCCGAAGGCTGTTCGCACGCAGCAAGCAGTGTTTGTGCTCACAGCTGGAAAAGAATTTGGAAGAATCAGAATGTTCAGGAGGGTACATGGTATGCCCTTTTCTCGCTTTCCTATTTCTGTCCCATCTTTAATCTCGTAGACCACGGGGAATGAAAACCTTCAATCCAGTATCTTTCTTTCTTTTGTTTATAAAGGATGAAGGGCCGACCTGTAAAATTCACAACTGAAGTTGTTTCTTCTCTGAATCAGGTTTCACTTGTGAAGTCTAAGGTATACAGGATGTGGAAATACCCACGCTTGGATAAGTTGCATGAATTTCATTTCTGCTGTTGGCATTCTACTCAAGATTTGAATACACAGAATTGACAAGGCCACACAAGTGTGGGAATAATGTGAGCATCAAGAATTGTCACCAGCCAGGTGGTGGGTGGTGGCAAATGCCTTTAATTCCAGTACTTGGGAGGTAGAGGCAGGCAGATCTCTGTGGGTTTGAGGCCAGCCTGGTCTACAGAGTGAGTCCAGGATAGCCAGAGCTACACAGAGAAACCCTGTCTCTAAAATCACAAACAAACAAACAAATAAGCGAATTGTCACCATATAATCACAGCTGTGCTTTTCTTTTTCTTTATTTATTTTTTATTTTTATTTTGCAATACAATTCAGTTCTACATATCAGCCACGGATTCCCTTGTTCTCCCCCCTCCCGCCCCCCTCACCTTCCCCCCAGCCCACTCCCCATTCCCGCCTCCTCCAGGGCAAAGCCTCCCCTGCGGACTGAGATCAACCTGGTAGACTCAGTCCAGGCAGGTCCAGTCCCCACCTCCCAGGCCCAGCCAAGTGACCCTGCATAGGACCCAGGTTTCAAACAGCCAACTCATGCAATGAGCACAGGCCTGGTCCCACTGCCTGGATGCCTCCCAAACAGATCAAACCAATCAACTGTCTCACCCATTCAGAGGGCCTGATCCAGTTGGGGGCCCCTCAGCCATTGGTTCATAGTTCATGTGTTTCCATTCATTTGGCTATTTGTCCCTGTGCTTTATCCAACCTTGGTCTCAACAATTCTCGCTCATATAAACCCTCCTCATTCTTGCTAATTGGACTCCCAGAGATCCACCCGGGGCCTAGCCATGGATCTCTGCATCCAGATCCCTCAGTCGTTGGATGGGGTTTCTAGCACGACAATTAGGGTGTTTGGCCATCCCATCACCAGAGTAGGTCAGTTTGGGCTGTATCTCGACCATTGCCCAGCTGTGCTTTTCTTAAACAGAGGTCACATCCCTGGCAACCAGGCTTGTAGAAGTATGCACAGATTGATTGATTTGTTAATAAATGTTTTTAGTTAGTATACCAAATAGTGAGTTTCATTATCTTCTTCCTGTTCCCACCACACTCCCTCTGACAAAGTCTCATGTAGCCCAGGCTGGCCCCCAAATCAGTATGTAGCCGAGGGTGACTGTGAACTTGTACTTTGTACCTTCATCCACCTTGCTCATGCTGGCCACCATGCCTTGCTGACATTTTTTATTTTTATACTTATATGTCGCATCTTGCTTATGTTCGCCTCCCAACTACCTCCCCTCACCCCTCCCTAACTATTATTGGTCCTTCCCCTCTAAATCATCTTGTTTTTGTCACACAATCCACCCCCTCCGGTCTAGATTCAGAAGCTATGGCATAGACTGTATACACACTCAAGACCTATAAACAAGCTGCAGAAACAGACCACCTCTTCTTTATAATTGAAAATAGATTAGTTCCTCCCCACGTCCTCTCTCATCCAGATCCACCCCCTTTTGGTCTCTCCTTAGAAAACAAACAGGCTTCTAAGGGATAATAAAATAAAATATGACAAAACAAAATAAAATAAGATAAAACAACTAACACATCGGAATTGGATAAAAAAGAACAGAAAGAAAAGAGCCCAAGAGAAGGCACAAGAATCAGAGACCCACTCTTTCACACACAGGAATCTCAAAAAAACTCTAAGCTGGAAGCCATAAAATACATGCTTGCTGCAGACCCATGCAGGCCCTGTGCATGCTGCTTCGGTCTCTGTGGCTCATGTGAGCTTTGCTCTCGTTGATTTAGAGGGCCTTGTTTTCTTGGTGTCCTCCATCCCCTCTGGCTTTTAGACTCTTTCTGCCTCCTCTTCCAGAGGTTTCCCTGAACTCTGAGGGCAAGAATTTGATGGAGATTTAGGGTTAAGTGTTCCAAGATCTCTCACCCCTTACATAATCAGGCACCCTTTCATTTGTATATACACTTTTAGTCAGATTAATGACCCAGACTTCTGGCACACAATAAATTTAACAGTGAGTTAAAAGAAGGAAAATTAGCGATGGTAGGTTAAGTGAAAAGGGAAAGTACACAATTGTAAAAATCCCGTGGGAGAACTCACACGGAATGCTGATGGATCTAAAGGCAGATGGTCCGCCCATCTCAACAGTTCTCTCTGCACATTCTATCTTTCTCTACCGCAGGACCATACTTATTTATAAAGTGCTTGAGATTCACTGAGAGGCACTAAAGTGTGTTTGATTATGGCAAGGAAGCATGTACTACATCTTAGGAAGGTTGTGATACAGAATGCTTGCTATTTTAAAGGGCAGGCCACTTAAAAGCCTCCGCTGTGTGGCACAGTGCAGTGAACCTGATATTCTATCCAGGTGGTTTTCCTTTAGAAAGAGACTCATTGTCAGCCCCCCCCACTGTACTTCAGTGTCAATAATTAACCCTATAGGGTAAAAGAGCTTAACATGGCAACAAAGTGTTTTGAAAACAGCCTCGTGATTTGAAAACTAAATAAATCATTAAATCAAATGACCCCATAATCAAATGTTTATGGCTGTTTAAAGTAAGCCAGCCAGTGGCACTCTACAAAGAGATCCCGGCCAAATTATGTCATAAAATACAGCAGCTAGGCTTTATCTTATCATCTTAAAAGCCACTTGTGGTTCTTATAGAGGATGTTGGCTGTTCAGGTTGGCAGGCAATCATCCTCAACACCAAGAAGCAGCTGTAGTCACTGTATCAGAGGCCCACTAGCACAGTCCCAAAGGGGCTTTTGTTTCCTCTTTAGCTTTTGTTTTTGGAGTATGTTTTCCCACTCCAAAGGCACTTGACAATTTTTATCTTGTTAAAAAGTGAAGGAAAAGCAAATAAAGCTGCCTTTAAGGTAAACATAGAATTTGGGCGTTCTGGAAGAATAACATTATCACGCTGTTTGCCACCGTGGGAACTAACAAAACGGTGCTCTAGCATATGGCCACCGTCCTGACTCAACTCCTGGCAAACGATAGCATTGCCACTTCCCATTCCAAACTGAGCTGACAGCTGAGGAGTAGATCATCATTGGAAACCCGAATTTCCTCTCTACTAACCTGACCACACTAAGATTTACAAGTCTTTTATGTTATAACTTAAGTTGGTTTACTTTCACCCATTCTTTTTTTTTCTTAGTAGAAATATAGATAGATTTCTGATGAAAAAAACTCTATCCCTCAAGTTTAACTTAGTAGCAAATGCTGGGTTTCCACGTTAGTTGTTTTCTACTTCAAAAAGAAGTTTCCCTGATGAGGTTGATAGATGCACTAATCTAAGAGTATAATGATAGGCCATTAGGAATCAGTTTACTACTACCTATATCCATTTAGCATGATAATAGTAGATTCTTCCCTAGAGCCTGTGGCATGCCTAGCCACACATTTGTGGCCTTAGTAATGGTGCCAGGTACAGGTTCCCTCTTGTGGAGCAGGCTTTAAGTCCAAGCAGAAAGTGGTTGGTCATCACCATGACATTCATGCCACTGTTGTATCATTGGGCAAATATTGCCAGACTGGTTGTTACTAAAACTCGGGAAGTTCACAACTGTGTTAGACTGGCTCCTTTTGTTCTCCAGCACTAGGAAAGCTAGCCAGTAGGGATGAAACTTCTAGGTGAGTACTAACTTACTTCTCTATGTCCTGTGTATGTGGTGTCTTCAGCAATAGGGTCTTACCATCAAGTTCTAGAGGGTAACTGAGCAATCACAGTAACTGAGAGCAATCACAGTAATAATAGTATTAAACGTGTCCATAATGCATGTGTGTGTGTGTGTGTGTGTGTGTGTGTGTGTGTGTGTGTGTGTGTTAGGAAGCTCCTGCGGTAGTAGGTTTTCAGACTTTTTCAAAGGGTCTTTAGTACTCCCTCCTCCACCTTGTCCTCCAAACCTCGATCCCATTTAACCCTTGATCTTCCACTAGTCTCCTTTCCATTTTGTGTCGCTGTGTTCTGCCCTCACCCTGACATCTATGGGTATTTTAAATAAAATATACACATCTAAAGATCCAAAGATAATATCCACAAATGAAAGAAAATATGCGATGCTTGCGGTTCTGGGTTTGGGTGCAACTTAGAACGGTTGTTTCCAGCCCCATCAATTTACCTTTAAGTTTTATAATTTCATTTTTCTTAACAGCCAAATAATATTCCACTGTGTAAATATAGCACATTTCATTATTCAGTTCTTCATTGATGGATATCTAGGCTATTTCCTGTCGATTGTGAATAGAGCAGCAATGAGCATGGATAAGCAAGTATCTCTGCATTAGGCTAAAGAATATTTGGGGTACATGTCCAAGAGTGGTATAGCTTAAATCATTCTTCTGTCAGTGAGGCCAGCTTTGCTATTTTGACAATTATCTCACCCAGTGGACTGACACTGGCTCTGTTTTTAACCAAATCACCAATGGCTTTAAGAATATCTGTTATTTTAATTACATAAATGATACATGTTTAATAAGCAAACATAAAAACATCACCAAAAAGTTGGGATGTACCTTTTTAAATAGCAAAAAAAATAAATGCTATTAGGTGTTGAATGCTTTGGAACAGCCAAAAGCGGAGCTGAGGGCTTTATTCATAATCTAGCTGCTGTGTAACATTGAGAAATGTGCAACATCCTCAACCCCATACAAAGAATTACAGACAACTGAGGAAAGCTGGGAGAGGAGCAGGCGGTCCTCTCCAGGGAAGAACACTCCAGTTGCTTGTCCAGTGAAAATGGTCAGCCCTGAAAACATGCATGTGAGTAACATTATGTGGACAGAACAGGTTGGAAATATACGTATGTCTACACATACATATATGCATGCAATAACAATTAATGAGAAAAGAGGCCATTAATTTAATGGACAGTGGGGAAGGGTATATGGGAAGGTTTAGAGTGAGGAAAGTGAATAGAGAAATATTGCAATTAAATTACAGTCTCAAAAAAAAAAACCCAACAAAGGTGTACAGTCTTCCTAATCCCATTCTGCACTGATAAAGTAGAAACAATAACATCTACCTCATTTGTTGCTGTATTTAGATGAGAAGATGCTTGTAAACCAGACTCCAGAGAAAGCTACTTATCATCGGGACAATAATTACATGAATTTTATGTATATTTTCTAAAAGAATCATGTTATACTTTATGAATTGATATCCTTTTTGCAGGCAAAACAACTTTGTTTCAACAAGTTAATTCTTTTTCTTTTGAAGTTTTTATAGGTTTTGAAAAAATATTGCAAGAAGGCCCATGTGTTCTTCAGTTATCTTTCTCATTATGACAGTACCCTGACATCACTACAGTTAGTACATTATCAGGAATTTGACATTAATATACTGTTGGGTAGACTGTAGGTTTCATACATATGGTGGTGGTCTTAATAAACTTCCATTCATATCATTTTCAATTGATGTATGGTGTGAAGCATACATCAGTTTTTTCAGTCATTACAACCTTTCCCCCTGGGGAGCATTTTGTATGTACATGTTTGTGTGTGCTGTGGTTACTAACAGTGTTGTTATTGACTAGGAACAAGTAACTATGTGCATCCTTCAGTATTTAAACTAAGAAATTCCTAAAAGGTCGATGGTGGAATAATAGACCCGCATAACCATGTTGACCTTTCACAATTTTCACTACACACTGCCAATCGCTCCAGGAGGATCTGTCAGTCCTCACTTTCACATGGAGTATATTTGAATTCTTGTTTCTGCGGACTTCTGTCAGCACTGAGACGCACTCAGCTTCCTGATGTTATCAGTGCGGTAGATTGGGGGAAATAAGGGCTAACTTCTTCAGCTGGCATGAGAAAATGTTGTTTATTAATACTTTATATTTCTTCTTTTTATGGCTATCAGTTTAAGTCAATTCAAGACTGATTCTTTAAAACACTACACACACACACACACACACACACACACACACACACACACACACACACGGCCTCTCCCATCCTGTGTTGGTAGTGTTTTTTGTATAGGCCAGGAACTTAGATTTTCCCCATTGTAATTCTCAATAAATTCAGGCAAACGTTCCAACTGGCTTTTCTGGCTTGTCTTTAACTGAAAATTGGACAAATATGCAAACTATCCATTGATTCTCATTTGTCAAGACAGTGTGAGCAGGACAGAGCTCTGCTCACAGTGTGTGGGACTCGGGTAGGGACTGTCCGCTCCCTTGACATCAGTCTATGAGTGAGGTGAGTTTGTGAGATTACTTCGTAGTAGACAAGAGTTGCCACCCCTGAGGATGCCAAGCATCCCCATATTGTCACCACTGGCGTTGACCAGTGTCCTGATGGTGGGTCCTCTGTGCTGCAGCAGGACCATGGCTTCCGTTGCCTGTTAGCTGGACAAGTCTAACAGGTTGTTAATACTGCCTTAGTCATAGTATCTCATTTTTCTGTGTATGTCTATTTTCATTCCTTCTCCAAATTCTCGTCTGTAATAATAATTCAGTAGACATGTATAAAATCCAACATAAACTTTCTGGTTGATTTTCACATAGGCCCAAATGATTCACCTCCTCTTTCTATGCCACAGTGAGACCTATTAATCCCTTATCAAGGTAACAGTCTATGCATGGTAAGGCCTCAGTTAGTCAAATTCTAAGGAATTAGATAGCCTTACCAATTAGATGTTACGTATTCCATCATTGAAAAGGGAGAGAAATTACATTAAAAATTCTCACACCCTGCTTTGCTACTGCTGTTGTTTGCTGGACTTTATTTAGCAGGTATCAGGAAAACAGAAGATTTGGGATTGGAAAATCATGTGATTGAAGTCAAAATATTTATGAGGAAAATTCTTCTATAAGCCAAAGGAGAATTACTCCAAGTACTCTTTTACCTCAATCTCTTGATTACTTAAATTTTAAACAAATTCAAACATACAGATGAGGTGTATTAATCATGGTTTTCTAGAGGAACAGAACTGGTAGAATGAATATATGGATACATATGATATAATATTATGTATATGTAACCACACACATATGTAGACGTGATTTATTAAAGCAGCTTACAGTCTATGGTCTACCTAATCCAACATTGGCTGTCTTCTGATGGAAAGTTCAAAAATCCAATAGTTGGTCAATCCACGAGGCTGGATGTTTCAGCTGGTGTCTGGTATACATTGGAATCCCAAAGAAGTGGGCTCTTCTGCCAGTGAGGGAATGCCTCAGCAGCAGGACAGGTGAACTCCCCAGCGAGAGTGAAGGCAAGCAGGCAAAAAGCAAGGGCTTTCTTCTCCCGTGTTCTTTTATAAAGACTGATACCAGAAGGTGTGGCCCAGATTTAGAGTGGGTCTTCTGATCCAGGTCAAGTGATCCAGGGTTAAGGTGAGTCTTCCCACAGCAAATGATCTAATCAAGAAAAAAATCCTTCACAGCTGTGCCCAACTGCTTGGGTTTTAGCAATTCCAGATGTAATGAAGTTGACAACCAAGATTAGCCTTAACAGGAAGTCTTCTAGGAGAATGAAGAAAAAGGAAGGCCAGGAGCTGGCTAGATAGCACAGTCAGTAAATTGCTACCACACAATCAAGAGGACCTGAGTTCAATTCCCTAGGACCTATATGAAATGCCAGGTATGGTGGCATATCCTTCTAGCATCAGCCAGTCTAGCCTAATTAGTGAGCCTGAGGTCTAGTCTGAGTTCCTATCTCAGAAAAACAAGATGGATGACTCCTGAAGAATGATGTCCAGGGATGCCCTCTGGCCTCTATTTGCATGCATATATATATATATATATATATATATATATATATATATATATATATATATATACTGGCACAAAAATCACTTTTTTCTTTTTTTTTTTGGTTTCTTGAGACAGGGTTTCTCTGTGTAGCCCTGGCTGTCCTGGAACTCACTCTGTAGACCAGGCTGGCATTGAACTTAGAGATCTACCTGCCTCTGCCTCCCAACTGCTGGGATTAAAGGAATGTGCCACCACTGCCCAGCTACAAAATCACATTTTTAAATAAATTTGCATTTTATACAAAAGCCACTTTGATGATTTGTGTATTTGTTGTAGTCAGTTGTGTTTGTATAAGTTTTAGTCTTCTTTTCCTTGAATAAATAGATCATTGTAGAGACTCTACTAAGTTGTAGAGAAACAAACTCTAGCCTCTTTGAACTATTGGGGCACATGGCATCAAATGGGCAACTGGAGCAGCGAAACTGCTTTTCAGGAAATGTCCACGCAGCTACAGCCAGAGCTCTGCTTTTCCCTTTTCTGGCCTGGGTACCACGGCATTCAGCATCACACTAGTCTCTTGTTTCACTCAGGGCCATACGTTCATTTTCGTTACCTACTTGGCCTCTGTGAGCATTTTCATTTCTGACTCATGCATACAACCAATTTCAGCTTTTCCTGTCTGAAGTTCAATTTTTATAGGCATTTCCCCTAACTATCTTGAAACAAATAGCATTACTTATCCTACATGCTGAAGAGCTGAAGTCAGGCCAACCCTTTCTTGGTTGTAACTCATGTGTGACACCTTTCTTGGGCTGGCTAATTTTGTGTATTAACTGTGAAAGGAAATCTGCCAGGAGTTGTTCTCAGTCTGATGGTAGGCCAATGGATTCTGTGAAATCATGTTAACAGATGCCAAGCTGTCACATCTACACCTCTGTTCGTCGGGGGACTCATTGTACAAGTCCTCTGTCTACTGCGACATCATATTTACTTGTTCTGATAGATAGAGACCAATGCCCAGACTAACAGATTCTTAGGAAGGTTCTATTTTTATCCAATTCCCTAAACCACATATTCATGACAAGTATTTCCATAGGATTAATGGCTAGGTGTTCCAGCCTCCTCCACCCTTATTAAATACTAGCTTTTTCTTTCATACTTGGAACTCTGTTGAATTTGTGGATGAGAAACATTTTCCATACGTAATACATCCAAAGTCTTTAGCCTATTAGATTTTTGTGGCATATATTGGTTGCTCTTTAACAGAGTGGTTTCCAATATAACTAAGACCCAAATAACTTGAGAATCTAACACCCCTTGGTCAGAACATTTTCATGTTTTAAAAGTAGCATATATGGACTTTATTTTCTGATAAGATCTAGAATTCACCAAAGGAACTGGTAGCTTTAGCTATCCATATTTTTATCACTTGCCAAAAAATTTCCCTAGCTTCATAGAAACCACACAGACACCAAGTGATTTGGTTTTTATTTCTTCTCTAGGCAACAAACCAGTTTCTCAGTCTCCATGGACACCCAGTTGAACAACAGTAGTTAGATATGTAAAACCCTCTATCTGAATTGAAATCTGAGGATGACCTTGGGATGATGATAATGGATGGATCTTTGAGGGACTGGTGACTCAGAGATTGCACAAAAGTGTCCAAGACAGTACCACAAGATGACCCTCCTGCTCCATCACAAGAATGGCCCTCCTGCTCCACCACAAGAATGACCTTCCTGCTCCATCACAAGAATGGCCCTCCTGCTCCATCACAAGAATGACCCTCCTGCTCCATCACAAGAATGACCCTCCTGCTCCACCACAAGAATGACCCTCTTGCTCCATCACAAGATGACCCTCCTGCTCCACCACAAGAATGACCCTCTTGCTCCATCACAAGATGACCCTCCTGCTCCACCACAAGATAATCCTCCTGCTCCATCACAAGAATGACCCTCCTGCTCCACCACAAGAATGACCCTCCTGCTCCACCACAAGAATGACCCTCCTGCTCCATCAGTTTCTTATTTGTAGAAATTCCTAAGTTTATTATGGATTATGTCTTTATGGCTGGGGAGGTAGGAAGTTCCAAAAGAAGCCAGTGGGAAACACACACACACAGACATTCACACTCCCACCCCCACACTCCCATACCTTCTCTCTCTCTCTCTCTCTCTCTCTCTCTCTCTCTCTCTCTCTCTCTCTCTCTCTCTTTCTGTCACACACACACACACACACACACACACCTGCAAAGTCAGGAAGTCAGATCTGGTTGAAATGCTTTTGCTTGCACTTGGTAAAAGAAGAAAACTCATATGCAGATGAATATGTGAACTCTGTTAAGAAGTATATGTTTGGAAATTCTTGTGGAAAACCCCCAAATAACATGTGAAATAGAAATGATAGAGTTTACACTTTAGTGTATGTGAAGGCCAGCTTAGGATGCAAACAGACGCCAGGCAGTGTGTGTGTGTGTGTCAGTGTAGAAGAGTAAACTGAATTAATTATTCAGTGTATCCTAATTTTCTAGTGCTGGTCCCTTTTAACCTAGGATAGTGATTATTCAAGAGATTAATCTGGCTTCCAGTTTTGACAATGGCTTCCGTATTCTTGAGTGGTATTATAGTCTCCATTTCCTAGTTGTTCCAAAACTAAGAAATTAAAAACTAAGTATTGCAGACCATTACCCAGTGCCGGGGAGCGGGGTGGGCATTGAGAATTAGTCACAGTGATACTTTTCATGGCAGTAGAGAATGTGATTCAATCATAATGCTGCACTGAGGTCTCTACTCATGACCCCTTTTCATTTGAGAAGTTTCCTATTTGACTCCAGGTATACAGGTGTATACAATAGGTATACAAACAAAACCTTACTTATAATACACCACAAATTCATTTTAAACAATTCTTTGATATACATATACTTTTACTATATAAATTAAAATCAAAATTTCATGCTAATCAGATAAATACATTTGTTAATTTTGGATAAAGAATTAAATCTTGTCTGAGTATTTTATACTACAGGAGGTAGAATGTCTTTAACATGTTTCAGAGATGACTGAGATTTTCATTTTATGATGTCAGAGCTGATAATGTTGCTTTGTGTAAATATGTATTAGAATATAGAAGAAGTGGACATGTCACAAATTGCTGGAAATTATGTCCCAATTCAAAGCCAAAATTCATTTAACAATTTTTTTTAATGAAATTCAAGTAAGCAAGTCAAATAACATTTTTTAAAATCAAACATTCTAATCCAATATAATAAAAAATATTCATTTGATACTTAACATGTGAGAAATGCTGGTAGAAAAATATTAAAGGTCTTTGTTTTCTATAATTAAATCATTGTATTTTATAAGAGTAGAAAACCTGCCGGGTGGTGGTGGCACACGCCTTTAATCCCAGCACTCAGGAGGCAGAGGCAGGTGGATCTCTGTGAGTTTGAGGCCAGCCTGGGCTACAGAGTGAGTTCCAGGACAGGCTCCAAAGCTACACAGAGAAATCCTGTCTCGAAAAACCAAAAAAAAAAAAAAAAAAAAAAAAAAGGTAGAAAACCTTGTATGCATGGGAAAATTTCAGAATATGCAATTGTCTCACATCTGAGCCACTGTGTTTCAGGTCATGTCTGTTGGCTTGCATGGTGTGGCATGTGCAGTACGAAGTGTGTATGTTGAGAGTTCATAACCAAGGCTGCAATCAAAGTGTATAACACAATGGTCAAGCACTGCCAGAAATATCGTGGAGAAATTATGCATTTGATTATGAATTAATTTTTGGTTGTGATACATTTAGAAACCTTTTGCTCTTGTCAGATTTTTGGAGACATCACATTTCAGTTATGATCCTGTTGGAATTGCCAACCACAGCTTAAGAATCTTGGTGTTAGCCCATTAGAAGAATACCGTTTTTCCTTCTGTGTTCCGTGTCCTCATCTATAAGGGGTAGAGAGTGATTGCTGATACTACTCCTGCCACTAATATTATACTTTCCAATGGGGAAAACATTTACTTCACGTACAGCAAAGGATGTGGCAGGAACTTGAGAGATCTAGTTTTTCATAGGAAGAAAACCTGCAATTTATACACAAGGAGTCAGACAAAAGAATAAAAAAGGTTTTGGTCACAGTTTTTTTCTCCTTATGCTATGTAGGTTCCTATGAATACCATAGAAAGTAGAATCCTGAAGAAAAAAGAGTGGATGCATTTCTTCTTCTTCTTCTTCTTCTTCTTCTTCTTCTTCTTCTTCTTCTTCTTCTTCTTCTTCTTCTTCTTCTTCTTCTTCTTCCTCTTCTTCTTCTCCTCCTCCTCCTCCTCCTCCTCCTTCCCCCCTTCTCCTCTCTCCCCTCCTCCTCTTTTTCCTCCTTCTTTTTTAACAGGGTTTCTTTGTGTAACAGCTCTGGCTGTCCTGGAACCCCTTTGTATACCGGGCTGGCTTCAAATTCATAGAGATCCACCTGCCTCTGCCTCCTGAGTGCTGGGATTAAAGGCACGCACACAATGCCTGGCTATCTTTGTGGGTTTTTTTCCTTCATCAAAATAGAATTCTGAACTGTAACATTCTTAACAAGAGGAGGTAGTAGCGAGTGTTAGTCAGCTATTAGAATCCAGCCACGGTTTTTAGGGTGTATAATGACCTGATGATTTGAGATGATGATACGTTGTCAGTAGAAAAGGTTGATGAGAGCAGAAGAGTTTGGGGGAAATGTTATTGAAGAAAGAATGAACTTTTCAAGTTCAGGGATTGACACATTTACATACTGTAGTTTCCTGAGCGCTTCCTCACTGTGAATGAAGCTGCCTGCTCCAGCGAAGTCGCATGCATGAAAGGGAAGGAAAAGCCTTCCAAGGAGTCACACCTCGGCAGAGGGTAGAGGGACTGGACACCGTGAGGCCTGGGGAAGCAGTGCAAGTGGCGGCAGCGCCTTTAATCCTCTGGTATAAGATGAAGAAGGGCTAAGACCATTCAGCTCAGGTGCAGAGAACAAAAAGCGCTTTAGCAGTTTAAAACGCAAAGAGATTTAGTAGAGGCATGAGATGCTTCCAAATGCATGGGAAAGACTGAAACAGTAGCCTTTTGTATGCCTGTCCGTCGGGGATTATTCCTAAGAACTTGTTTGCCACTTGGCCTCAAGATCACAGGCTTTAGCTATTTATCTGGGCACTTTAAAGCAGAGTCAGAACCAAGCCGCACCTACCAGAACCATTCTAGCCGAATGGAGTCACCATACCTTACCATCTTACTCATTTAATTCCAGTACAAAGTTACAAGAAGACTCACATTGGAGACTGGAATAGTTGCCAAGCACATAGCAGATCTGTCATCATCTGTGGTGATGGGGAAGGCATGAAGAGGGGTAGTGAGGACAGAAAGGATGCTCAGAATCAATTGGCCCTTCTGAAGTCAAACCCCACCATTTGATAGGAGTAGAGGAAGCGGAGATTCCCAGTGTGCCAGCTTAGTCTTGACTCCAGTTGTGTGGGAAGGAAAGCAAATTTGAATGGGTGGGTGGTGGGGGAGCAATTGAACATGGAAAACATTGACGAGTTTTTATGGAAGTTTAAGCATTTGCTGTGGTACCTATAGGTAGATAGATCCAATAAAAACCCATATGAAGTTTTAGAGATTGTCATGAACATTAGTGAAGACTGAGAAGTCTAAGGTGAAAAAGTCTGAAACATAGCAGGTATTGGTAATAATTGGGAGGCAAATAAAACTCTCATATACAACTTGTGGGAATGAAAATGGTTTAACCACTCTGGAAAAGTTTGTCAGATTAGTTAGACATGCATCTGTGCATTCACGTGAGTGTGCGTGTATGCATGCCATAGATAAAAAGAAATATATGGTACTCAAAGATGCATGCAATTTTATTTTTAATATCAGAAGCGTAGAGACAACAAACTATTCACCAGCAAATGAATGGAAAGATAATCAGTATATTTGTATAATGGAGTAATAGTCAGGAATAACAATAACTATCTATCGGTTGAGCAGCAATATGAATGAATCACAAAAAACAATGGTGAAAAGAACACAGACAAATTGTGTAGCTGGTGTGTGATTCCATCTGTAAAATAATCTAGAAAACAGAAAAGAATCATGTGGTTTGGGTGTGAAATGTTCCCTATAGGCTCAGGTGTTTGAACAGGGGTGCTGTTCCAGAACATGAAGGAACTTTTAGGAGGTGGAGCCTCATTCGAGGAAGTGGGTTGCTGAAGTTGCATCTTCAGGTTTTACAGCCAAGCTCCACTTCCTGTGTGCTCTCTGCTTCCTGATTGCAGGTGCAGTGTCCCAAGGTCCCTTGGTTCCCGCTGGCAGTCTTTCTCTACCAGAATGCACTGTATTCCTTTTAGCTTTTTAGCTGTGTCTGATCCCAAACAAAGCCTCCCTTAAATTGCTTCTTGTCAAGTATTTTTCTTCATGACAACAAGAAAATTAACTCGTACACTAATCTATGGTGACAGGAAGCAGATCAGGGGCTTCCTGGAAATGGGTAGACATGAAAAAAATGCATGAGGCCCCAGATTCAATCATCAACACACACACACACACACACACACACACCACCACCACCACCCCCACCCCCACCACCACCACCACCACCAAAACCAACTCTTACAGGTGATGCATATGTTAGTGATGATGGTTTTGTAGCTACAGTCACAGGTTAAAACACATAGCTTTAAACATTTAAAGAGTTTTTGTATCATCAGAAAATGTTCGTACTATTCAAGAGTCATGTGATTCTGATTTGTAAACATTCACTAATAAGTATCTGGTGAATGTTGTTATGATTTGAATGTGTCCTTTCTGTAAAGTTCATCTGTTGGAAAATTAAAAGCCTAGATTTGCATGTTAATGATATTTGGATGCAGAGCCTTTGGGAAGTAGTTAGTATTATATAAGGTCAGGAGGGTAGGGCTACCATTACAGCCTAAACAGTCTTACAAGAAGGGAAAGAGAGATTTCAGCTGGCATGCTTGCTCCGTCTCAACATGCAACACTGTGTTAGGCAGTGTTCTCTAGAAAAACAGAACCAAAGGGTGTGTGTGTGTATATATGTGTGTGTGTGTGTGTGTGTGTGTGTGTGTGTGTGTATTCCATTATCATTTATCTTTTCTTATTATACATATATTTGTATTATATATGATGTTATATATCTATTATTATATGGTATTATATAGTATTATTGTATGGCATTACATAGTGTAACATATGTTATATAGTGTTATATATATATATCTATTGTATATGACCTTTTATTACAGATATGTGTGTATACACATATATGTATATATATTAAAAGGGGATATATTATATATTATATAATAAAAATATGTTAGATTGGCTTACACAATAGGGGGTCAGGAAATTCAACATTGGCCACTTGCATGTTGGAAAGAACCTGGAAATTGCTCATTCTAAAGTGCTGGGTGTCTTAGAAATGCCAATTTGGTGCTGCAAGTTTAGAAGATCATTTGAGAGTTGAACTACGGGTATGTTAGAAGTGGCCAGGCTACATTTTGAACTGGCAACAGAACTTAGCAGTAGCGTTCATGCAGTGGTCACTTTGCAGGCATGAAAAAAAAATGCGAGTTAAAGACTCATAGAGGTTTATATCCAGGCTTGAGAAAGCTGCTGAGGTCATCTAAACGTGTGTCAGGGTTGGATTCGTTGCAAGGAAGCCAGCCATCTGAAGCCACTTGATGAAGCAGTGAAGGTGAAGTGTTAGTTTGAGTAGAGACCCCAGGATGTTTGAGATGCCAGGCCTGTGGCTCGGCCACCAAGGAAAACTGCGGGCACAGAGGGGAGCCATCGGAGAGGGAGGCTACACACGCTGCACACAGCAGCGTAGCTGGAGAGGTGGGGCTGTAGATGAGGTCTCCACAAGCTCCAGATGCAGGGCATGGTACGGGCTTTGGTGGTTTCTCTGCCTCGGTTCAGATCTGACGTTGGTCGGGCCTTTCCTTGCTGCCCTGAATGTGGGTGGCACCATTCTGTGGGCTGAGGTCTTGGACTTAATAAAAGGAAAAATGGAGAAAGTCACTTCAGAACTGCCGGCCCCCTCCCCCTCCCTCCCCTCCAATCCCTGAAACCTTAGTTGTGAGCTGCCCCCACCACATGCCTTCCTTGCCACGATGGACGCTGTTCTTTGAACTATGAGCCTTAAGTTGATTCCATTAGGAGTCTGTCAAAAGGACGAGCAAAGTGACTGATGCGGATGCTCCCTTCTCTGTTACAGTGCAGCCAGGGATCTCACCAGATGCTAAACAGATGCTAGCCCTGTGCTCTTCGATGTCCCCACTTACAGAACAGTGAGCCAAACAAACCTCTATTGACAAGCAAGCTACCTGGTCTTGGGTATTCTGACATAGCAACAGAACCTGGGAGAAGACAAATGATCGGTGAATAACAGCATGTTAAATGAAAAAGACAGAAAAAATACACATGTAGTACAATGTGATCCCAATTGTGGTAACTTTCTCTTTTCTGTTTCATGGTTGAAAGGAAATAATCAAAAATGTTAATATTGGTTGTGTCTGTTCTGCAGAATAACACATGATTTTCATTTTCTTTCTTGAGCTTTTGGAGCTTTGCTCTAAAATTAAGCAACCATTACTTCCAAAACCAGACAAAAACCCAGTAAGTGCTCTTTTAATAAACGCTTGCCTACTTAAGGGAATTCAATGATGAAAATATTTTTAGAAAATATATCAATCTAATTAAGGCACAAAACCTCTTTTCCTGTGGTTTGTACACACTAACGTGTCCCACAGTGATTTTCATGGATCTGAGCATGGAATGAGGGAAGTGGCTGGAGAGAGGCTGTCCCCTCAGTCTCTGCCTGCCACCGTGTGACACACACCCCAGAAACACCTACTCACAACCACACCTCGGGAGTTCTGTCCCATGTCCCTTCTGGCAGTGTCTTGATATAACCAGACAAAAGGCAGGCACAGTAAATTTCCTGGGACTCCTTGACAAATTCTGTCAGGAAACGTTCATCAAAGATTTTCTGATCAGAAAAGGACTTCCTGTGAAATGTAGGTAATTCTCCAGGCTTCTCTCTGATTCATGCTGAGCCTTATGCATGTATTTTAAAAAAGATAAAAAAGAAGAAGAAGCAAAAG
Source organism: Peromyscus eremicus (assembly GCF_949786415.1). Taxonomy (NCBI): domain Eukaryota; kingdom Metazoa; phylum Chordata; class Mammalia; order Rodentia; family Cricetidae; genus Peromyscus; species Peromyscus eremicus. The sequence goes on from NC_081418.1 coordinate 17,325,537, forward strand.
AAAAAAGAAAAGAAAATATATGTGGAGGTAGGCCAGTGGGGTTACAGAAGTGGGCATGCCCTCGCTTGTCAATGTGGGATTTCAAGGGAGAAGTGTGCTCACACATAAATAACTCTCCCGAAGATGTGCCTTCAGGGCAATCCTCAAGATGCTGAGAAACATTTGTCTTGATTCCTGTAGTGTGAGGACAGACAATGACTGGGTGTCAACCGAAGAGACATATAATTGGCAAGAGAGTGTATAAAGAGAGACATTGGTAAGACCCCAGGGAACCCTTAACATTCTGCTTTGCCAGGATTTTGAGACTGAATTTTATAGCCTATTCCAGCAACAGACATTCAAAATAAAATAGATTGTAAACTTCTTTTGAAAAGCATTGGGTGGCTTGCCATATTTTAACTCGTATGTGTGTGTGTGTGTGTGTGTGTGTGTGTGTGTGTGTGTGTGTGTGTGTAGGCCAGAAGTTATCATTAAGTGCCCTCTTCAGTAGCTCTTCCCATCAGGGTTGGAGACAGGGTCTCTTACTGAACTTGGGGCTCACTGATGGGGCTCCACTAGTGACGGTGAGCTCCAGGGATATTCCTGTCTCTGCCTGCCCAGCACTGTGATTACAGACCCTAGCTATCATGTTGGTTTATGTGCATGGGTCCTGGAGAGCTGAGCTCAAGTCCGTATTCTTGTTCAGCAAGCTCTTTACCAACTTAATTATCTCTTCAGGTGTTGTTATTTGTTTTTGCTCTTTTGGGGGGCCTGCCACCCAGCTCCCAAGTAAATTCACACACAGAGGCTTATGATTACTTGTGAATGCCTGGCCTTAGCTTGGCTTAGTTTCTAGCCAGTTTTTCTTAAATTACCCATCTACCTTTTGCCTGTGGGCTTTTCCGTTCTCTTCTGTAAATCTGACTCTTACTCCTTGGCTGGCTGGGTGGCTGGGTCGCTGGGTGGCTGGCCTCTGGAGTCCTCCTCCTTCTCTGGCTACTTCTTCCTTCATTCCTCCATCTCTTTTCTCCTTTCTCCTCCCAGATTTCTCATTCTGGATGTTCTCTCTCTGCCTGCCAGCCCTGCCTATCCTTTCTCCTGCCTTGCTATTGACCATTCATTTCTTTATTAGACAGGAGTTTTACACAGGCACAGTAACACAGCTTCACAGAGTTAAACAAATGCAACATAAACAAAAGTAACACAGTGATGGGTGATGGTGCTCTGCATGCTGTGAATGTGTTGTTCCCATTTGTTGATAAATAAAATGCTGATGGACCAGTAGCCAGGCAGGAAGTATAGGTGGAATAAGCAGACAAGGAGAATTCTGGGAAGAGGAAGGCTGAGTCAGGAGATGCCAGCCCGCCGTCCAGGGAGCAGCATGTAATGGCACCAGGTAAAGCCATGGAACATGTGGCGACATATAGATGAACAGAAATGGGCTGAGTTTAAGTGTAAGAGCTAGTCAGTAGTAATCCCCAGCCTATTGTTTATTCTTTTTGTTTACAAAGTGTGTAAGCAAATATATAATGTCTTTGGTATTATAAGTTCAAAGGATAGTGCTTAGTGAATTAATATCTAGAACTCCTGTCAGTGAACAAAGTTTAAAAGCGAGGCTCAGAGGGAGCTATCAAGAATCCTATCTTTGGTTTTAGTTTGCAAATCAGATCATGCTTTTTCTCCTTCATATTTCCCTAGCTTCCTTAGAAGGACATTTAGTCACTCCACCATAGTTCCTCAGCCTTCTGGACCTCTCCTTCAGCCTCTTTCTACCCCCTCAGCAGGAGTATCAGGGCACAGAGACTATCATCACTGGGCAGAAGAAATGGAATTCTAGTCCCTGTTGTTTAACTATGGTGCGTAGACTGTGGAGTAGAAGAGTCCTCTATCTGGAAACAAACTTGTAAGTATCACAGGTGAGAATTCCAGGAAATCCTAGCTTATGAACAATTTCTTATGTGCTGATTAACTTCTAGGATGCTGTGATGGTGGGACTCAATGCATTTGAGGCTAAAGAAGTTTCACTGAGACCACATAGGCTTTGAAAGTCTTTGGAATGTGTTACATTTATGTGTATATGTTATGTATCTGTTATATAATTAGGTCTGGCATGGTGGTACACATCTTTTTTTTTTTTTGGTTTTTCGAGACAGGGTTTCTCTGTGTAGCTTTGCGCCTTTCCTGGAACTCACTTGGTAGCCCAGGCTGGCCTCGAACTCACAGAGATCCGCCTGGCTCTGCCTCCCGAGTGCTGGGATTAAAGGCATGCGCCACCACAGCCCGGCAGCGGTGGTACACATCTTAATCCCAGCATTCAGGAGTCAAACGTAGGTGAATCTCTGAACTCAAGGCCAGCCTCATCTATGAAGAGAGTTCCAGGACAACCACCTTGTTTTGAAACAAAAGTATTATATAGAATGCATGTATATGCATACAATTATATAATTTTTTAAACTAATATTTTATTTAAGTGAACTTTTTAACAACACGTTCCTCAATTATGTTTGATGATAAGGAGTAGCTACATTCAAATGTGAAAGAATAAGATGACCTATAACAGCCATGTGTTCACAAATATAATTTCCTCTCTAAAGAAATACTCTTCTGTGTTTAGTTTTCTTTCAGCATAGCATGACATCTGGTCGCTGATCTGAGTTCTTTCATTCTACGTAAATAACCCGTAACATGTTGTTAGACTATAACTAATTCATAGCTCAGTCTTCCAGACTATTACAGAAGTATTTAATTTTATCAGGGCAGGAGTTGTTTCATAAAATTCTTTCAGAGCTAGAGTTTTTTTTTTTTTTTGTATCCAGGTGGATTCCACATGTGTGAACAAATAGTGGCTACAATTCTAATCATGTCATTGGTTAGAATGTAGTTTTTAGGCATTCTTGAGAATCTGAGGCATGATCCTGCTATACATCAGCATTCAGAAAATAAGATATCTAAAATAATTTTGGGGTGGAGAGAATTTCCTAATGAAGTAGACTGTGTGTGTAGCATTCAATAAAAGCACACAGAAATAAAATGTGTGCAACCCAGGTGTTAGTAATCAAATTTAGAATATTTTAAAACAATGTTTTCAACATTGAAACCCTAATGTATATTTTCTTTTTCTTTTTTCAGTACTGTGGATTGCACCTAGGGTCTCAGTTATCCTAGGGTGGCCCTCTATCCCTGAACTTCATTATATTCTGAGTTCCGAGGATTGTGTACAATTGTGGTTTATGCTCCTTTGCACACACAGAGGAAAAAGTGATTTTGAAACAGAAACCTGCTTTGTCGAATAAGCATGCCATTAATGCATGATTCAAGATGTCACAGTTTGGATGAGATAACCAAATTCCTCAACTCAGTCAGCTGACAGCAGCTGCTTCCCTCAGAACCCAGTTAGAGATGTTTGAGTGGAAGACAGTAGACTGGAAAAATGATGAATGTAGAGTTGTTACCGAAAATGCGAAAATCATGTGAGGGCTGCATCAATTCAGAAGTTTTCTTCTCGTTGCTTTTTCAAGAAACTACTGTTAGAGGAAGTACCATCAGACCTTGGCGGTTGTTGATAGATTTAAACCATTTTTAGAGCATACAAATGAAGTCTTTGGCAATCATTATAAAAAGAATGACCCAAAATTCTTTGCCAAATCCCAGTCCATGAACTTGATAATAATAACATTTCATATTATAAAGAGTCTTTCATTCAGCTCTTACGACTTCATGTGTAGATGTGTTTCACTGATTGGTGACATGACACCGTCTACACTGTATAACCTCATATTTCGGTTCTTTGTACATAAAGTGACTATTTAATATGTGGAAACAGTCTCTGCCTTGTCACACAAATTCACCACAAGTCACAGCTTCTTGCTTGCCCTCCTCCATTGCTGACACCGAGGCATTGTCAATACAAGCTTTCATTAAAGCAACTGCTTTAAAAAGTCCTTTAAGAACAAAACACCTGTGCTTTCTGGCAGGACAACAATGTATCAGCCAAAATAGTTTTATTTAATGGCTGAGTGTGGTTAGCTAGCTCCCCATAATTCATTTCATAATTGGGAAAAAATGTACCATTTCTGACGTCATCTGAACACTGACCTGGAGTCACTGAACAGGGAGTTTTCCAACAAAAACCATTTAATTTTCCACTTCCCAACTCAGGAAGAATTTAGGATCAGGGCAGTTATAGACTCTAGAAATTGTTTCCATTTCCAGGGTTTTAGTTCAAATTTTGGACAGGAAGGAAGCCTGAGCACAGTTTAATTTCCAAGACAAAGTTTCATTTGTCAAATCTCACTTCCTCGTATACATATTGATACCAGTCTGGTATCAAACACATTAAGCTCTGAAGAGAAAATAGTTCTAGAAATGAAAAACAGTGAATGAGAGAAGGAAAATGATCACCATAAATTCTATTCTGTGAGTTTCTTAAACAAGTATTCACCTGATTCTTTCAACTGGGGCCTCTAGTTCCTTTGGAAATTTCCAGTGCAAAAATGCACATGGAACACATCAGTGGTTGACTGGAAGTTGTATACTCCCATTTGATTTTAATATGGTAAGGACATTATGGTTGTATATGCCCTACTATACATATGGTCAAAGAGTATCTAGCCATCTTTCTTTAAAAAAGAAAAGATTTATTTTTTATTTACTTGTAGATGTGTGCCTACATGTCTGTATGTGCACCACGTGTGGACTGTGGAGATGAGAATATAATGTTGGATGTCCTGGAACTTAAGTTACAGATAGTTGTAAGCTACTCAGTATAGGTGCTGGGAATTGAACCCAGGGCTTCAGGAAGAACAATATGTTTTCTTAACCAGTGAGCCGTCTCTCCAGCCCTACATCTTTCTTGCGAACGTATAAGACTCATCTTTCTTATAAGAACTTGCATCTTTGTATGAGAGCTCAGACAGAGAAATTGATGTGTGTGTGCATATGCCACATGCTTGAGCATGCACAGGTGAGAGATAAGAATCGGGTATCTTCCTTCCTCTATTACTCTTTTTTTTTTTTTTTTTTTTGGTTTTTCGAGACAGGGTTTCTCTGTGTAGCTTTGCGCCTCTCCTGGAACTCACTTGGTAGCCCAGGCTGGCCTCGAACTCACAAAGATCCGCCTGGCTCTGCCTCCCGAGTGCTGGGATTAAAGGCGTGCGCCACCACCGCCCGGCTCCTCTATTACTCTTTACCTTTAAACAGTTATTTATTTATTTACCCTCTTAGCATTTCATACATTTATACTATGTATTTTGATTGTATTCATCCCAACTCTTTTCCTCTAACTCCTCCTGGAAACTCCCACCCCTTCATGTCCTACTCTCCCTTCCCCTCTTCTTCTTTATGACCTGCTGAGTTTGATTACTGCTACCCATGTGCACACAGATACAGGGCCATCCACTGGAGGAGTTGTTGCTGGAGTTATCTCCAGTCCCGCCTGGGGCCTGCAGCCACTCAGGCCCAAATAAACACACAGACGCTTATATTATTTAAACTGTTTGGCTTAATGACTCAGGCTTCTTGTTATCCAGTTCTTATATCTTAAATTAACCCATTTCTATTAATCTATAAGTTGCCACATGGCTGGCTTATGGCTTACCAGTACTTTACATCTTACTTCTCATGGTGGTAGCGGCTGGCAGTGTCTCCTGACTCAGCCTTCCTGTTCCCAGAATTCACCTCTCTGCTTGTCCCGCCTATACTATACTTCCTGCCTGGCTACTGCCAATCAGCATTTTATTTATGAACCAAATCGGAGCAACACATTCACAGCACACATAGTGATCAATATCCACAGCAAGGAGCATTGGTGACCTATGAGGAAACATACTCCTGAAAAACAGAACAACAAAAAACTAACTCTTCCTTTCCCAGCAACCATTAACTAACAACAGCTGGTGGTTAGGGGTGGGGCCTCACGAGCCCCTCCCCCATCCATGCTGGAATGTTGACTGGCTTGAACTTCTGCAGATATATGCAGACAACCACAAGTTGTACAAGTTCATGGGTGCAAATGGCTCTGTTATGTCCAGAGGACATTATTTCTAGCAGTCTATCTTACAGCTGCCTCTTGCAATAACCCCCCCCCCCCATTATGTTCCCCCAGTCTTCAGAGGCAGGAGTATGAAACAGATGTACCATTTAGGGCTGAGCACTCCATAGTCAATTATCTTCTGTACTTTGACCAGTTGTGAGTCTTTGTATTAACTGCCATGTACTATCAATGAAGCTTTTCAGATGAGGGGTGGGAGCTGCACTAGTCTATGGGTTTGAGGTCAAGTATTTGGAAGGCAGTTTAATACTGTTTACCTTTAGCAAAGTAATTGCAGTGAGTTTATTTCTAGGGCCTATGGCTTCTTCAGCTACTGGTTCTTGGCTAGGTTTACAGTAGGAACATGAGTAGTCTCCTGCTGAGTGAGCCTTAACCCAACCAGAAATCCGTTGGTTATGCATGTAATACTCATGCCATTATTGCACTAATGGCATATGTTTTCTGGCAAGTTATTACGGTAGCTCACATGGTTCAAAGCGGGGTAAGGATGTTGATGACTTTTCCTCCCCAGCAGCATGCAAGCACCTTCTGACACCATGCAAGCTAGCCAGCGGGAAAAAGCTTCCAGGTCAGTGTCAGCTTGAGATCTATCTCTATGTGCATGATGGAAGCGTCTGATATATTTAGCAATAGGATCTTACCGTTAAGTTCTGGTGGATAAACAAGAGCAGTGGTAATGGCCTATATTTGGGGGGGATGCTCTGAGTACCCCCTTACTAGTAACTCAAAGGAGTTATCCTACAGCTGACCTTTTTGTTTGATAACTATAGCTTCTTGGAGGAGCTTTATCTACCACCCATGTATGGTGACTAATTAAACTCTTTCTCTATGTATATATGTATGTGTGTATATATATACTTATAAGTTTTAAGCATGTATATAAGCATATACAAATATGCTTAAATATGTATATAAGCATATACACATATATGCTTAAAACTTGTAAGTAGTGGGTTCCATATGGATTTTCAAGCATCCTTAGGTAGTTATCCTTCCCCTTCACCCCTCTGCTCTATGCTCCCATCCTTCTCCCCATTTAAGCCTTCTCCTTTTATTTTCCTTTCCTCCTTTGCCATGAGTATCTACTATCTCCCTCCCTTAGGCTCACACTCCCTTCACTCAAAATGGCCACCTCCTAGTTTCCTGGCTCCCATAGGTACTCCAAGTTAAGCAAACAAATCTAAAGATTCAAACCAAAATGCATATATGGGAGAAAACATGTGGAGTCACCTTATTTTTGAGATGTGGTCTTTTGTTGCATGCAGATGACACTGATTGTCTCAAATGGCAGCGTCAAGCCCCTGGGATCCTCATCTCCACCTCCCCACCACGTGGGGTTATAGCCATGTGCTGCCATGACTACCTTTTAACATGGGTCCTGAGGATCATAACTTGGGTCTTCATGCTTGGGCAACAAGTACTGTATATCCTGAGCCATTTCTCCAGAATACCAATAAACTGAAGTTTTCCAGCACATTAATTTACTTACTTGGTGTATGTTATATATGTTCCACACACAGCACATGTGTGGAAGTCAGAGAACAACTTCCAGAAGTCAGTTCTCTCCCTCAACCATGTGGATCCAAGGTTTGAACTCAGATTTTAAGGTTTGGAGTCAAGCACCTCTACTCACGCAGTGACCCAGAAAAACAAATTTTGAAAAGTTGATATTTCAGTGTGCTTGATCTTGTAGATGTATTTATTCTTCATCTATGTTTCTTGGCTAGACTTAGGGTACAACATGGGCCACACCCACTTGACTGCTTATCCTGTGTGTGCATCTGAACAGTTGAAATAACTGAAAAAAAAAACAATTGTACGACTGTGTGCCTTGAGTCCCTTTTAAAGTTCTACACACAAAATCCTTATGTGGGTGCTCCACATGTCCAGAATATTAATATACTTTCATAATATTTTACCAGCGTAATTCCAAATTAACCATTTTACATCTTCTCTCTGAAACTTTCGTATGCCCAGCCTTTCTACCATGCTTACTGCTCATTGTAAGTCTGCCTTCTAGTTATCAGGAAAACAGGGTACTAGTCAGGAACCAACCCATTTTCCCAGGAAAACCACTGCCCTACAGCACTGTTCTTCCTCATTGACTTCCTTCCTATTACTATGGGAGATGTGTCTCGATCCAGGTCAAAGGCAAGCTCCCCAAAGGCCTCCATTGTAGCACAGATGCTTTCCAGGAAGTTCATTTCTCCACTCACCCCCTCCCACAGCCACACTTCTTTTGCCATCTCATTTCTCTCCCTTTTACGGAACTTGTCTTTAAGGAGGTATGGAGTTTCCTGATACTGTGGACTGTTATGGTTTGACTATGAAATGCCCCTCACGGGCTCGTGTTTGAAACACTTGTTGTCCCCACCACGGCACTATCTTTGGAGGCTGTGAAGTCTTCAGGAGGTGGGGCACAGCTGCTAGAAATGGTCACTAGGCCTGGGCTTTGCTGTTCTATCTGGCCTCTGGTTTCTGTTTGCTGATCCACAGCGATATGAACATCTCCACCATAAATGCCTGCCACCATGTTTGGAAAATTTCAGTCATACCTTACCCCATCACAATGACTGAACCCTCTGAAGTTGGGAGTCAAAATACATCTTTTGAAGCTGTTTGGGTCATGTATTGTTGCCACAGTGACACACAAATAGCTAATACACAGACTTGGTTTTATCCTTCACCCCAACCACATTTATTGAGAGGCTAAACTCCAACACCACTGTGATTGCATTTGGAGACTAGCCTCTAGGATATTTAGTGAGGTTACAAGGGTGTACAAATATACTGCTTATTTTTGTAGTATAGTGAGGTTCTTTCTTCCAATCTGAGTCTCCTTTTCTTTTCTCATATTCTATTTAACTAAAGGTTTGCCAGTTTTAGTGGTGATGTCAAAGAACCAATTTCCATTGATTTCATATATATGACATATATATCTCAATATGTATAATATACATTTTATATATAACATACACGATAGAAGATATATACCTTATGTGTAAATGTAATATATAAATATACATGCATCTTTAATTATGACTACCTCTTTCTTTTTGCTTCCTTTGCATTTAGTTATTTTTCCCCCACTTTTTTCCAGCTCATGAAGGTAGAAAGTTAGGCTGTTGATTTGAAGTTCTTACTCTTTCTAAACTACAGACAGTTATTCACTCAGAAAAAGCTTTGCTTTAGCTTCTTTTCATTAAATTTTGATATGCTTTGCTTCCACTTGAATTAACCTCAAAGTATTATATAATTATTATTCCTGTTTCTTCTTTGACTCATTAGTTATTTGGAATTGTGTTTAATTTTCACCTGTCTGTGGAAGTCCCAAATACCTTCTTCTTGTCTGGTCTAATTTCCATCTGTTGTAATTAGAGGCCATATTTTGTATTACTGCTCTCATTTTAGGCGTGGTCAGGCATTTTGACATTTTATCACAGGTCTCTTCTGGAACTGTCATGCTCACTTGAGGAAAGCATGCACTCTTTTGCTTGTGGAAAGTTCTGTAGTTATTTGCTAGGTCTGCTTAGCTCATGGCGCCAACTTCTCTTTCTCCAGTTGATCTGCCCTGTGGTTGCTATGCATGACAATTGGCTATTAAAGATGCGAAGTACTGTGGTGGAATTGCCCATTTTCCCTCAGTTTGGTCTAATTTTGAAGTCCTCCTATTAGGGACAGTTATATACAGACGTGCCCATTATTGTTGTGACCTCTTAACGGACCAACCAATCTATCATTGTATCTTTCTCTCTAATAACCAGTTTGGCTTTAAGGTCTGTCATGGTCCATGTCCACTTGACAGACTCTAGAGTCTGGGCCTCTGGGCATGTCTGTGGAGGATTGTCTTGGTGTGGGAAGACCCATCTTGACTGTGGGTGGAACTATTCCCTAGGTGGAGGATGTTGGGCTGTACACAATCCAGATTGTACACAGAAAGCAAGCTGAGTACTAGGAAGTATTCGTTGCTGTTTCTTGACTGTGGATACAGTGCCCCCAGCTCTAAATCCTGCTGCCTGACTGTGCATGCAGTGTGCCCACAGCTCTAAGTCCTGCTGCCTGACTGTGGATGCAGTGTGCCCACAGCTCTAAATCCTGCTGCCTGACCTGCATGCAGTGTGCCCCCAGCTCTAAATCCTGCTGCCTGACCTGCATGCAGTGTGCCCCCAGCTCTAAATCCTGCTGCCTGACTGTGCATGCAGTGTGCCCACAGCTCTAAATCCTGCTGCCTGACTGTGCATGCAGTGTGCTCACAGCTCTAAGTCCTGCTGCCTGACTGTGCATGCAGTGTGACTAGCGCTCTAAATCTTGCTGCCTGACTGTGGATGCAGTGTGCTCACAGCTCTAAATCCTGCTGTCTTGATTTCCCCTCCATGGCAGACTGAATTTCAAACTGTGAACCTGAATCAGCTCTTTCTTCCTGAAGTTGCTTTGGTCAGGGTGCTTTCTTACAGCAACAGGAAAAAAACAAATGTCTGATTGGTCAGGTATTAATATAACCATCTAGTGTGCTGGAGAGAATGTGTGTGTGTGTTTGTGTGTGTGTGTGTGTGTGTGTGTGTGTGTGTGTGTGTATGTGTTTATTGTTTATAATATATCTTTCCCTATCCTTTTGCTTTTCAGCTTACTTGTGACTTCAAATCCAGAGCACGACTTTTGTAGAGTTGTAAAGATGTGTAGTTGGATCAGGCACTTTTTAAAAAGAAATGTAGCCTGGAAATGTTTGCCTTTTGATGAAAATGTTTAATTCACTAAATTTAATATCTTTCTGATGTTAGGATTTGTTATGTATGTCGTTTTCTCTGACTTAATTACCTCTTTAAAATGCCTTTCTCCAAATATGCTCACATTCTGAAGTGTACTGAAGATTCTAATACATGAGTTTCAGAGAGACACAGCATTATAATACTATGGATACAGCTATTTTTTGACAATGCTGTTTATTTCTCCATGTGATTTGAGTTATTGTTTTGCATCTTTTCATTACAGCCTAAAAGACTCTGAGGATTTTTTTAAGTGGGTCTGCTAGCTGTGAATTCTGCTTGGATTTATCTTTTCAGTGCTTTGAATCCCTCACCTCAGGAATTCTGGCTTTCATGGCTTCCATTGAGAAACTAGCAATAAATAACTTGGAGGACTCCTTGTGTGTGATGTCATCTCTCTCTGGCTTCCCCAGTCTTTGTGTCTGCCTGTGCCTGTCTCTATCTTACTTGGACTTCATTGTGTTTCTTGGATGTCTCAATTAATGATTTTCATGAACTTTGGGAAGTCTGCTGTCATTGTTCCTCAGGCATTCTTTTTGTCCACTCGTCCTCCTCCTTCTGTATACCCCACTGTGCAGACGATGATGTTGACTGATGCTCCCTTTCTGATGTCACATCATTCTCATCCTTTCCTCTAATTATTTTGTTTTTCAAGACAGAGTTTCTCTGTGTAGCCCTGGCTGTCCTAGAATTCACTACGTAGACCAGGCTGGCCTTGAACTCAGATATCTGCCTGCCTCTGCCTCGAGTGCTGGGATTAAAGGCGTGAGCCACCACTGCCCAGGCCTCCTCTAGCTCTTCAGGCATTTCATTTCATTTTTGGAATTTTTCAGTTGTCTAATTTTGAATAAAATGACTTTATTGTAATTAATTCACAAATAAAAACTTCTCACAGCTAGATTAAAGTAGCCGCTCAAACAAACACTTGCCCAGTCTACACTTCGGTGAACTTCTATCTTGTTACAATAGTCTTTCTGAAACCACGGAGCTTTGCTTAGAGTTTTACATTTTCACTGTCAACTACATTTTAATGCATTTATTCACCACAAGAAAGAAAAACTAAGCTTTAACAGGCTTGAATTAGAAAAATGATTAGTTTTATGTCCTTTGATCATGACTTATGTGCCTTTCTTTTTACCTGTTTTCTGTCATTTGTCATCAGCTTTCTTGGTATCCTTTATAAACGTTATTCTATTCCCATATTTACATATATACATATACATGTATTTATTATACGCTGTCATCCACATGTGAGGTAGAACAAGCATGTTTTTCATTATGAATTTGGGTACCCTAACTTAATGTTATATGTGCTAAGTCCATCCATTTTCTCACTAATTTTGTGATTTCAATTTTCTTTTATTTTTTTTTTCAAGACAAGGTTTCTCTGTGTAGCCCTGGCTGTCCTGGAAATTGCTTTATAGACCAGGCTGGTCTGGAACTCAGAAATCAGCCTGTCTCCGCCTCCTGGGTGCTGGGATTAAAGGCATGCACCACCATGCCTGGCTGATTTCAATTCTATTTAGAGCTGAATAGTATTCTGTATTCTGTTTTATTGTATAGCACACGTTCATTATCTGTTTGTTTGTTGATAGACATCTAGACTGGTTCCGTTTCCCTGCTATAGTAAATAGAGCAGCAATAAATATGGGTGCCAGATATCCATGGAATGGTATTGATATATACCCAGGAGTAGGGTAACTGGGTCATATGATAGCTCTATTATTAATTTTTGAGGCTCCTCCAAACTGATTTCCATAATTGACTCTTTACTCTCCAGACTGTCTTTTTAAATGCCAGATTTGAAGTCTATGTCCAAGATGAAGGGTCCTTTAGGGAAAGTTTTGACTTGATGGTCCTTGTTTACTGCATTTCTTGTTGCTATTGTAGGCAATACTAAGCAATTACTTTATTTAACCTTTTGACAAATCCATTGTGGGAAAAAATGTTCACAATAAATGCAAAAGAAAGAAAGAAAGAAAGAAAGAAAAGAAAGAAAGAAGGGGAGAGAGGGAGGGAGGGAGGGAGGGAGAGAGGGAGGGAGGGAGGGAGAGAGGGAGAGAGGGAGGGAGGGAGGCAGACCAATCCAGTGAGGTCTGTAGGAAATTGCCAAACCAGGTCAGATAATGACAGCCAGTTTGGTGACTTGGGAAAACTCTGGACCCTTCTGTTGCCATCCATGGCTGTCAGGCTGGGGAAGTTCTAGACTGTTCTGCTGCCATCCTTGGCTGTCAGGCTGGGGAAGTTCTAGACTCTTCTGCTGCCATCCTTGGCTGTCAGGCTGGGGAAGTTCTAGACTGTTCTGCTGCCATCCATGGCTGTCAGGCTGGGGAAGTTCTAGACTGTTCTGCTGCCATCCATGGCTGTCAGGCTGGGGAAGTTCTAGACTCTTCTGCTGCCATCCTTGGCTGTCAGGCTGGGGAAGTTCTAGACTCTTCTGCTGCCATCCTTGGCTGTCAGGCTGGGGAAGTTCTAGACTCTTCTGCTGCCATCCTTGGCTGTCAGGCTGGGGAAGTTCTAGACTCTTCTGCTGCCATCCTTGGCTGTCAGGCTGGGGAAGTTCTAGACTCTTCTGCTGCCATCCTTGGCTGTCAGGTGATATTTTTTGGTTAAATCCTCCTTCAATTCTTGGAAGACTTAATTTCTAGAATCCTTTAGGTGTTGATTTAGATGGTTTTTGTCAATTTATTTGCACTTCTTTTTTGATTAAGCAGCTTTGAGGCCTTATCACTCCCAATGACACATCTTATGTGTTCACATCAAATGTAAGTTTAGCATATCTGTATTTACTTGATATTTCTCTTAATATGTTCCTTGATAAGAACAAGTTAATTCATCGTCTGGGATGACTTTCTTCAGTCTTCAATCTCTAAGGCTACTCTAACTGTAAGCAGTTCACTGGGAGAGTGAGTTAAAGATATCACCCCATTGTCTCCTGTGAAAGCAACATTCCTTTGAAGGCAGCATGTTCTTTTCCTCCAGTGGCTTTTATGTTTTGTTCTTTAGGTTAGTGAGGTGGCTCAGGATGTAAAAGCACTTGCTATGAAAGCCAGATGATCTGGATTTTACCCCCAGAAAACACACCCCCTCGTCCCTGTGTCAAACACACACAAACTACACACTAAAACAAAACCAAAACCAATCTGATACTTTCTACTTTTCCATAATTTTCATCACTTCTACCTATTAGGTATCTGTCTTAGTTAGGGTTCTATTGATATGAAGAGACATCATGACCACTGCAACTCATATAAAGGAAAACATTTGGTTGGGGTGGCTTACCTTTTCAGAGGTTTAGTTCATTATCATGGTTGTGTCATGGTGCTGGAGAAGTAGCCAAGTGTCCTACACCTTGACTTGCAGGCAACAGGAAGTGGTCTGAGACCCTGGGTGGTATCCTGAGCACATATGAGACCTCAAAGCTCGCCTCTACAGTGACACATTTCCTCTAACAAGACCATACCTCCTAATAGTGCCATTCTCTATGAGATTGTGGGGGCCAACTACATTCACATGTCTGATGTGATTTCTATGTACTTAACCTGTTTAGGCTTCCTAGAGCTTCTTGACTATGTGGCTTAAGGTCTTCCTAGTCCACTTTCTGTTGTTGTTAAAACAGAATATCTGAGTCTGAGAAATTTATTTTAAAAAGGAATTTTATTTAGCTCATGGTCTGAAGATTAGAAATTCAAAATTAGTTACTAGTATCTTCTTAGTTTCTAGGAAGAGGAAGAGTGTCATGCTGCTTCAGCTCATAATAGAAAGTAGGAGATCAGTGAAAGTATGTCAAAGAGAAATGGAGACTAAGCTTCTATGATCTGCTTTCACAAAAAGGCACTAATTCGTTCATTGAGTTTCAAGCCCATCATCCAAATATATTTCACTAGACCTTATCTCTCAACACCACTACATTGGGGACCAAGCCTTAGCATGACTTTTGGCAGAAATAAACCATAATCAAACCATTGTGTCTGTTGAGAGATTTGGAAAATCTTTAGCCACTATTTAAAGTTTTTTTTCATACAATATATTTTGATCATATTTCCCCCTCCTCCAACTCCTCTTAGATCCTGCCTACCCACTCAACTTTATATTCTATCTATCTTTCTGTATTATTAAAAATATATATTAAAAAATATAGAGTAAAAATCCACAAAACAAAAAAATGCCAATAAGACAAAAAACGTTAAAACAAAAAGCACACACACACACACACACACACACACACACACACACACGTTCTTTTTGTGTTGTCCAACTACTCCTGGGCATGGACCCTGCCTTGGACTGTTGTTTTTCCATCAGCATGGTGGCTGCACCTGAACCTACTGCTGTTGCAGCCAGTAACTGCAGCTCCGCAGTTACTGCCCACTTCTCAGGCAGCAGCCAGTGGGACTTTTACATCCTGCTGGATCAGCCTCCTGACGTGCCCGCTAAATGTAGTTTTTTTTTTTTGAAATTATTTTATTTTATTTTATTTTTTTTTATTTTGCAATACAATTCAGTTCTACATATCAGCCACGGATTCCCTTGTTCTCCCCCCTCCAACCCCCCTCACTTTCCCCCCAGACTACCCCCTATTCCCACCTCCTCCAGGGCAAAGCCTCCCCCGCTGACTGAGATCAACCTGGTAGACTCAGTCCAGGCAGGCTAACTAAACCTCTATCGTTTTATTTATCAATAAGACTTGGGAGTCAGAGGCTGGTGTGAAAACCTGCTAGCTCAGAGAGGCTGAGGAGCAGCTAGCTGACCTTCCCTCTTCACTGGTGTCACAGAAAGAGTGTGTCCTTTCACTCTGCCAAACCAAGAAAGATGCCACACTCTAAGTCCCTCCCTACTACTTCCTGTGTGTCTCTCTATCTCTTCCAGACTCCCTCTGATTCTCTATGATTACTTTCTGTCAACTAGTTGCTGGCCTGCCTCCTGACCATAGTTGGGAACAGGACCCTGTGTCCACTTCCTCTTCTTAGTGTTTGGACTCCATCTGGCTTGCACCTGTGCGGGTCTTGTGCATGCTGTTACAGCTTCTGTGATTTCATATGTGCATCCATCCCGTTGTGTCTGGAAGACACTATTTGTTGGAATCATCCATCACTTATGGTCCTTACAGTCTTTCTGACTCCTCTTCCACACAGATCCCTAAGCCTTGAGGGGAGTGGTTTGATGAAGACATCCCATTTAGGGAGGAGTTATCCAAAGTCTCTCACTCCCTGCACATTGTCCAGTAGTGGGTCTCTGTGTTAGTTCTCATCTCCTGTAGGAAGAAGCTTCTCTGATGAGGGACGAGTGATGCATTGATCTGTGTCATTAGGAGGCATGTTATTGCTGTGTTCCTTTAGCAGAATAACAGTGGTAGGTTTTCCCCTAGGCTCATGACCTATTTAATCTCAGGTTCTTGGCCACTTTAGCAGTGTCAGGATGGGTTCTTTCTCATGGCGTGGGTGTTAAACCCAACTGGAAAGTGGTTGGTTACCCCCACAGTCTTTGTGCCACTCTTGCACCAGTATATTTTGTAGGCAGGCCCCCTGTTGTATATGTAGGCAGAGTTTGTAGATGAATGATGATGATTACCTTTCTCTTCTGGTAGCAGGCAGAGTTGTTTTTTCTTTATCATGAATACTAGTCAGTAGGGATGAAGCTTCTAGTTAGGTACCTGCTCACTTCCCCACGTTCAATGATATATGTAAGTGCTGCCTTCAGCAATTCTAGTCACTATTCCTTGTTTATTGCTTCTGCTTCATTTTATCCCCTTTCCCGTTGGTGATCATCACATAGCATATGTGTTACACATTTCCATCGGACGTCACACACTAGTTTTTGCATTTTCCCTTTTAGATTTTAGATTCCTATGATTCTGCCCAGACATTTTTACTAACATTTTCCAGCTCACTGAATCAAGCCTATTCATTGCTGTGTTCTTTATCCCAATTTTTACATTTTCAATGTTATAATTTCCATACACTTATTTTTGCTGTTTCTAGTTCAATGGTAAAACTCTTCATCTTATTTATTTTTCCCAACATATGCACTACAGTAACTTCAAAGTGCAAGTCTGTTCATTCTAATAGGTGAGACGTCTACCTTTTTGTGACTAGTTAGTATTGATTCGATAGTAATACTATTTGTGGAAAATTGTACAGACTCTAGACGATGTTATTTTCCTATAGAGAGAAATCAGAGTGATTATTGCCTCAATGTAGAGACTGAGTTGGCTCAAAACTTCCTTCCATTTTTCTTAATGCTGCTTTATCTTCCTTTATTTTACCTTCATTCCTAAATTGTAGCTTTGTTGAGGTCCCACTTGATATTGGGTTGGCATGCATTGAACCTCAGTTGTCCCCTCAGGACCACAAGACTGTTGCAAACTGCATCCCACCTCTGACTTTTCCAAAGCCCTCCCCCTAGAATCCAGCGAATCTGGCCAGAAATTTGCTTAGCTTAGTTAACAGGCTTTTCTTTTCGTCAAAGCCTCAATTCCTACACTTCTAATTGCTTTAGGAGCCTTAAATGCTGTGTACTTCCAAGATTTTCCCATAATCCCACTGGCCTCTCAGTTTGGTAGTCCTGTGCCTGTGTGGTTGGTCTTTTCCTGTATGGAAGAACCATAGATAGCCTCAATGGAAAAGCAACCAGAATGTTGCCTCATTTCTTTCTAATTCTTTTTTTTTTTCATATTCGTGGTTCCTCAAGTTCTTATTACATTTGTGACTCTTTAAATGCCTTTCAATTATTTAAAAAGAAAATCCTGCTTTTCTAATTTTGTTTGGCATTATATGCCACCCTATGACTACAAGCAGAATTTTTATTTTTTAAAAATTGAAATAGGAAAATCATAATTAATATAGTGGGACAGACTAAATGAATCCAAAGTCAGCTTTATTTAAAATTTGAATGCTTTATATTCTTCTCTCAATAGTCATAACTGAAATATGGTATTTTAGAACTAAGTCACTTTGTTTTAAATGCACTTGTCTTGTTTGGTTAACTTTGTAAAAACCACAACAGGCCTCATTCTTATGCTGTGTATCTGAACGCCACAGTTTTCTGTGGCTTACTTAATAAACTGAAAAAGTTACTTATTAACGAGTTATAGTTCTTAAAATCTCTATTTCCATAGGAATTTGTGAACATTCAGTTATGTTTCCATTTTATTTCTTTGTTTAGTTTCATTTTGGAACTGTGATTTTACTGAAAACAGGGAAAAAAATCTACATCTAAGAATTGAAATAAGGTCACCTGTATTGCTTCCCTTTTCTCTTTGTCTTTTCTTAATTTATTCCATCTCCACACGGCTTCTTCCTTAGGTAGACACATTTTCCCAAACCCAGAGTGTCTTCCAGTGTTTTCAACAACGTCTCAAGACTGAGTCCACATCTGTCTCTGAATATGGCCACGTGATCAGAGATTTGACTGCTAAGAAAGCAGTGACTGGACAGAGTGGCGTGAAGCTCCACTGTCTGAGCTCCTGCAAAAGAATTCCTCAGACTCAGCAGCTTGTAAATGACATAGTTCTATTGCTCACAGTTTGAGGTGTTGAGAAGATCATGATCAGGACATTGTCTTCTTGCTGTGTTCTCAACATGGAACAAACAGTGAACAACCTTGGAGCGTGAAGTGAACAACCCACAGCCTCTCATGAGGCTGTGGATTTCTTTCATGAGGACTTTGTTGTCCTAAACCTCATTACTTCTGGAATGCCTTATCTCTTAATGCTTTAGGGATTAGGTGCCATAATATAAATATTATGAGACCCAAATAATCCAGATTACAGCAACACCACAGACTCAGTGACAGAATCAGCTGCAACTACCAGCATGTATCAACAGTCAAGGGTGAGTCTTTCCTCAAAAGAATTCTAAGGGGCTCTTATCAGAAATCAGAAGACGCATGCCAGCAAAAGCAAGATGCCATGGTTAATCATGGGAATTAGAGACTTACCAACGGAAACACACATCTGAGCATGTCAGTGAAGGCATTTTGATAAAGGTCAGTAGAGAAGAATCACCCTGAATGTGAGCGGTCCCCTCCCACGGCCTGTGATCCCAGTTGAATAAGGAGGAGAAAGAGAGCTGAGCATGAGTGTTCTTCTCGGCATCTGTCCTGACTGAAGACGCAGTGTGACCAGCTGCTTCGAGCTCTGGTCACTAGTACTTCCCTACCATGAAGACTGTGGGCTGGAATAAGCCCCTCCTTCCTTAAGTCGCTCTGTGTATTTTGTCACAACAACCAGAAGAGTAACTCATTCAATGACCAGTGTCGCACTGTATCAGATTATAAGGTTTACCAGGATGAATATTTAAAACAGATTCCTGGGCCCTATCACACACCTATAAAAGGAAAATCACCATGGAGTTGTCTAGAAAACTATATTTTAAGTCAAACTAAAGACTACTTTGCTTCAGTTGTTTCTTTCACTAAAATATAAAGACGTAGTTGGAATATTCTTTCTTCCATCCACATTAAGCTGTACTCAGTGACGTCCCACACTCAGGTTAAAAAGAGCTAAATAACTGTGGATTGTATTTAGACTGTGAAAATGGGTACTTGAAATTCAGAATGCAACAATCTGAAATGGACGTTGGTATTCCTCTTAACCACTGAGAAATTATTCAACCCTTGGTTTGATTTCTGTGTTATAAAGCTGGAAGTAGGTTTTATTGTGAGAAAAAAAAAAGAAAATAGAAACAATTTTAACCTAGCCCTCATTTTCTCCTGACAGGAAAAGACAGGCAAACAGCCACAACTGATTAAGAAAATGACCATTGTTTTCACGTCTTGGATTGCATGACATTCTTCTGTTACTATTAAACATCTGTTTTGGCTTTGAAAATAGAGGCGACATCTTCAGCCACTAAAGAACACAGCGAGCACTCATGGGTCCCCTGCTTAGTGCCAATTGTGTTGACTATGTAACTGTGTGGTATGTGAAATGGCCTTGAGAAAGAAAAAAGCTTTGCTGTTTTCCATAACAGTGTGTTGATTTCACATGTGCCGATGCTCTTACAGATCTGTGTTTTATAGCCAGCATGCACCAACTCCCAAGGAATCCAAGGTACAACAAACACACACTATGTACAATTACCACTGCATAAGTCATGTGGCTTTAGATTTTACTTACTGGCAACAATGATAAAAGACAACAATACCTACAGCAATAACTTGTAATAAAATTGACATTTATTAAGACTTATCTATATGGCTACCATTGAAAACACTTTACATGAATAATCTCATTAAATCTTATATAAAAACTCTATGAGGTAGTTGCTATACTAAGTCCCACTTTACGATGAGGAAATGGAAGTACTAAGGAAATTAAGTAGTCCACCCAAGTTCACAGTGCTACAGAATGACAGAGACAGGATTTTAGGACAGTCAGCCTGTCTCCATCCACATCCACCTACCCTTTTGTTCTAGTGACTAATGGATTTACAGTGCCAGTGGGGATATGTTCAACGGGGATGCATTCAGTTAACACATCGGCGGACAGGGCAGCAGGATCAAATAAAGGCTGAGTCAATGGCCTTGACTGCATTGACTCTGTGCTCTGCTGGGTAAATGAGCCTCTCAGACTTGGTGTCTCAGAACACTCAGGAATGACGAAAGCCTTGCCTCTGAGTTAAAGCTGTTTGTTGGCCTGGGAAATAAGAGGCATTAGGAGGCCCTTCTCTTGGTGTGGGATGGAGCAGAGTCACAGAATAAAGGCCAAGAACATGCAAGTGACAACCTGTGCCCGTTAAGCACAGTGAAAGGGAGAGCGGAGCTTGTTCGTTTATGTGAACCGCCAAGAAGTCCTTATTATTCAACCTGTGTCTCCAGGGGAAATGTTTTCACCCTTTAAACAAAAACAGTTCTTCTCCACATTAATTCAAGTCCTGTAGAAATGATGATAGAATATTCATAAACTTTTTTCCCTGTTGTCCTCAGCCTTTGGGAAGCTAGATGTTGTCATGTATCCCCCAAAACTGTCTTGAATCTGATGCACATCCCTGAGTCCAGTGACCACAGAGCAGTCCGAACTTTCCAGCCCTGCATCATCTTCCTTTTTCCTAAAAGAGATACAGACAAAAGGAAAAGAGAGAGCCTGTCTCAAAGGTCCTCAGGAAAGAGCCCCCAGCTGGCTTTCCCTTGTAGCTGGCTTTCCCTTGTTGCGAGCCCTGAGAAATGCGCATGTCTATCGCAATAAGCAGAGACTGCAGCGTGTGTGGTGAGGATGGGCCAAGCCTCCTGCAGGACTGTGTGAATGGAATTCAGTACACATTGCAGCCTAAAAATATTGTCAGAGCTTACCATTTTTCTCATGTGACTTTTCTTTCTTCCCTTTTCAGCTGCACTCGGATCCCTGTGGGGAGCAAGTGAGAGGCGAGTCTGAGGGTGCAATGAGATGGAAAAGCGGCCAAGCTTTCCTGAGGGCCCGCCTTGCAGCCTTGAGAGTTTTCATTTGTCCACACTTGATAGATCCGCTCAGTCCAGAGTTCACCGATACAGGAGAGATATTGACTTGCCCATTGTGCAAACATAGAAAGCCCCAAACCAAAACCCTTGCCACTGACCCAGAGCCCCAAGCTCTGTGAGCTGTGGGGTTGACACAAGAAACCGTGAGAGCCAACAATGGCACTGACAACCATACGTTATTGACTCAGACTGATTGGAAATTAAAGCACCAACCCCAGAGGAAATCCTGCAAAGCACGCGGGCCATGCTTGGATGCTCTGTATTTGCAATCTCACTGAGTCATTATTAGTAAGGAGAAGTAGACAAGCTACCAAATGCTTTTTGTCTTCTCTCTTCACTAAAGTTTGGCATTGACTGAGGTCTATGAGAGAAGCCAGGATGAGACTTGGGAGATGAATATTAGATTTTGCCTCGACTTTTAAATTCATGTGACTTTTGGGGAAGTCCTGTCAGCTCTGTTTTATTAATTTGTCTATTAATCAATAGACATCACTATTTCATTAATTTGTAAAAAGTGAACAGTTAAATGGGAGCAGATGCAGAGACCCAAAGCCAAACATTAGGCAGAGCTCGGGGAACCCCAGGGAAGAGTGAGGAAGGACAGTAGTAGCCAGAGGGGTCGAGGACACCACAAGAACACAGCCCACAGAATCAACTAAGCAGGGCTCATAGGGGCTCACAGAGACTAAAGCAATAAGCACAGATCTTGTAGGGGTCTGCACTAGGTCCTCTGCATATACCCTATGGTTGTGTAGCTTGGTGTTCTTGTGGGACTCTTAAGCAGTAGGAGTAGGGGGTTTCTCTGACTCTTTTGCCTGCTCTTGGGACCCTATTTTTCATACTGGTTTGCCTTAACATGAAGGGAGGTGCTTAGTCTTACTGCAACTTGATATGCCATGTTTGGTTGATATCCCGGGGAGACTTGCTCCTTCTGAAGGGAAACAGAGGAGCAGTGGATCTTGGGGAGAGGAGAGGTGTGTGTGTTGGGGGAACTGGAAGGAGTGGAGGGAGGGGAGTCTGCAGTTGGGATGTATTATATGAGAGAAGAATATTTTTAAAAAAATATCTTAAAAAAATAAAACAGTTTGGTTTTGATTGGGGATGGAGGAGGTTGCAAGGGCAGAGGGCAGATGTGAGGAGACAGGGAGATAAGAGGGATGCATGATGTGAAATCCACAAAGAATCAATAAAAGTTAAACAAAACAAAACAAAAAATGTGACAAAAAAAAAGTGAGCAGTTATATCGTCCTTTCTCAATCATCCAAGGCAGGTACGGACCGGGATGGGAACAGTGATGTGTCTGGAGCTGAGCAAGTGAGGCCCTGAGGAAAGCAGGCGCTCACTCCTTCGCTTGCGCTGTGCCCTCTTTCCTTAAGAATCAAGCAGCTCTTCACATCTGACAGACAGCAGCATAGCACAGATCTGCCCTGTCTTGTTCCAGGTATCTTCCGGCTCCAAATATTATCAGTGATTTCACCAGTAGCAACAGACCTTGGGAGGTTGGCTTTGCTAGGTACCTTGTACTCCCTCTGCTGGCTGGCTGGCTTGTATTTCTTTTTTCATGACTCCTACTCCTTCAGGTCTGTTTACTTACTTTCGTAAAGGAAGAAATCACGGGGCGCGTTTAGATTTTCCTGAAGTAGCTTAGAAAAAGCTTTTGATATTGTGTTTTCCAATGTCTGTAAGACTTACCAT
Organism: Peromyscus eremicus; assembly: GCF_949786415.1. Taxonomy (NCBI): domain Eukaryota; kingdom Metazoa; phylum Chordata; class Mammalia; order Rodentia; family Cricetidae; genus Peromyscus; species Peromyscus eremicus. The sequence goes on from NC_081418.1 coordinate 17,348,478, forward strand.
TTTCTTTAGCAAAAATTAAGGTTAGGTTCATAAGTGTTTTATTGAGGTGCTGTTGTTATTAAGGATTAGCAATGCTAGCCAGCACCAGTTAGTGATGTGAGATATGAATAAAACGGTTATCAGGAATTAGCCACTGGTGTGAAAACACTGTAGATGTAAGTCCAGGGACATGGGAGGAATCTGATTTTAATAGCAGCCAGAATCATCAAAAATTTGCTCAAATTCATCAGTTTGTAGTAATATGAAAGAGAGAGATCTTTGCTTATGCTGGAGGACTTGAGCTACTCCGTTTTTTTTGTCCGAGTCACTCTGTAGACTTACTCTTAGGTGATCTAAAGTAGACAGAAGAATTACCTTGAAAAGTGTTCTAGCCAATGAATGTAAGATGATGGAATGGGAGTATTACTGTTCGCAGTTGCTAAATGACTAGTAGTTCTCAGCGTGGACATCAAAGCCTGCCAGCCAAGAAGCTCCCTACAATGGCTCCACGTGAGAGAACAGATCACCACCTGCACCGATGCCGAAGGTGTGGAATCAGAGTCCTCAGACCCAGGTGCCAATAGACAGGAGCTCCAGAGGGCATGGCCAGGAAGAGAAAGGGGAGGAGGGAGGATCTGCTCCATTGGCTGGGGTTTGAGTTCTGCTAGATAAATTCAGTTTCATCCAAGCTTATCTTGTCCAAAGAACTTTTTATTGCATATAATTTTGTATATTCATCTGATTTTATACATCCTTTACTCTGGTTTACCCTCTTAGCTCACTGTAAGTTTAGGTTAGATCTGAATGGTAATGTGAGAAAATATTTTAGATAAAGGTACTTAGGAAATATCTGATTTTGTATTGAGTACTGCCTTCACCCAGGCATTGAACACCTTCGATGAGCTGGGCAGTTCTTACATGCTCATCTTTAACCCCACGAAGGACATGGGTTTCTATAACCTCAATAGCATTATCCCAAATTTTCAGAAAACGAGGTTCTGAGGGGTAAAATCACTTTCTTGAAGTCACTTAGTTACTGTGAAAAATAACTTGAACTCCTGTTCTCTAGATTTACTTTTTCTTACCATGGGACATCCATTAATTATCTGCCTACAACATTGCAGTTTTTATTACATAATTGAAACATCATTTTCTACCCTAACCCCATAGTGAAATAGAACATGGGACTTGAGAATCAGTGTGAGTTGTAAGATTCGTTGTTTTGGGGTCAGCTGTCCTTGTCATGCATAAAGCATAGCTGTTCTGGAAAACAGCTGGAATCATATTTGAAGATTAAAAATCGTTAGAGGCCAGGAAGCTAGCTCATTTGATAACGTGCTTGCTATGTGAGCATGAAGAACTGAGTGTGAATCCCAGCATCCATTTGAAAACACATGCATGGTGGGATATTCCTGGAATCCCAGTGCTTGGAGGCAGAGACAGGCAGATCTCTAGGTCTTCCTGGAAAGCCCTAGGTACCAGTGAAAGCCTTGGTCTCAAAAACTTCTGAGCAGCAATACACTGGCCTCCACATGCATGCATGCACGCACATGTGCACATGCTCCTGCACATATCTATTTACCTGCACACACATGAATCTGCACACACACACACACACACACACACACACACACACACACACACACCATTAAAGCTAACTTTAGTTACCTTTCCTGTTGCTTTGATTTGATAAAATACTTCGACAAAAGCAACTTAGGGAGAAGGCTGACAGTTCAAAGGTACAGTCAGTCCGTCACGGCAACGAGTCCTGGTAGCAGGAGGCAGCTGGTCACATGACGTCTGCAGTAAGGAAGCAGAGAATGATCAATGTTTGTGCTCAGCCAGTTTCCTCCTTTTTATGCAGCCCAGGACTCAAGCCTAGGGATGGTTCTACCATCCTACAGGGTGGTCTTCCCAGCTCATTTAATCCCATCAACATAATCCCTCAAAGCCATCCCCAGTGCTAACCCAGGCTAAATAATTCTCACAGGTGTGCTTGAAGGCATGTCTCCCAGGGGACTCCAGAGTCTGTTAAACTGATAGTCAACACTAACCATCGTAGGAGACTAGCTGAAGAGTAGGTCAGCAGGGTGAGAGGGAGACAAGAAAGGGTGGTGGGGTGAATATGATCACAGAACATTGACTACATGTATGAAGTTGTCATGCCGAAAGAGCTTGACCAAGTCTGTTCAGCAGTAGTCTTACAACTCCCATCTGATTTAATTTCCCACCATCTTTCTCTGTTAAAATTCAAATGTGATTGGAAAAGACCAATGTATATAGAGGGATTACTTCCTGGATTCTTCAAGCACTAACACGCTGTCAGATTTTCTTTTGAAAGTAATCTGCCATGAATCCAGTGTTCAATTTGAGTTAAATAAATAATACTTATCTGAGTTAATATAATTATTTATATATAGTTAGAGTTAAATAAATTAAACTAAAATGATTTTGTATGTACATTATCTTCATAAGATTATGTTTTCATTAATGTTTATGAAAGTATAGATATTACAAGTATTTTTCATACACACACACACACACACACACTTTAATTATTCCAAAATCTGAGATATTTTTTATTTTTTTCAGAAGAAAAATGTCTCTTAATTCTTTAATATTTGGAAATGAACCTTGACTATATTTTTTTTACATACAACTAATAATAGATTTTTAAGGTTGTAACACCAATCTTAAAAGGTCTTATTAACAAAAAACCCAGAATCAGATGTCAGGGTGAAAGCTGAAATATCAGAGAAGCATAGCAAACCACAGCCAACCTCACCTCGCCAACTCCTCAGCCGATCCTGTTTCCTCAGACTGAAAGCCTCTGTGTCCTCATCCGAAAGGGTCTTAGTTGAACTGCTGCTGCCACTAGCTTACCTCTACAAAAATCCTCAGTCTAAAGAGAGAGTTCCCGTTTCCTCACACCTTATATACCTTTCTGTGCCCTGCCATATTGCTTCCTGGGATTAAAGGTGTGTGCTTCCCATTACTGGGATTAAAGGTGTGGGCCACCACTGCCTGACCTCTATGTCTAATCTAGTGTCTGGCTCTGTCCTCCATCCCCAGACAAGCTTTATTGGGGTACATCACCACATAAGGTACTTATGATGATTCTGGGAACTGTTTCTTAAGTACTAGACCTACTGAATACTTCCAAAAACAATCAAGTTAAACTTCCTCCCAGCTCCCATACCCTACTCTACCCTTCCTTCCTTCCTTCCTTCCTTCCTTCCTTCCTTCCTTCCTTCCTTCCTTCCTTCCATCCTGTCTTCTTTCCCCCTCTCCTTTCTCTTTCTTTCTTTCTTTCTTTCTTTCTTTCTTTCTTTCTTTCTTCCTTCCTTTCTTTCTTTCTTTTCTTTTCTTTCTTCTCTCTTTTCTGTGGTTCAAGGGATTGAATTTGGTGCTTTGTGCATGTTAAGCAAACATTCCATTATCAAGTTACACCCCAGCCCTAAACATTTTTCTTTTGAAGAAGCTGACTACCATCAGAGGAACTCAGGACACTGTATATAGACTCAGCAGTGATATATGGCCCTAAAGATCATTTAAAAGGAAAAGTCTAAGGTGACCAACTCTTTCATACAGAGCAAAAGTGACTTCGTTAAGTTAATAAGGCTACAACAAAGGAAATCTAACAATGACAATACAAGCTGGGAAATCCAGGCATCCGTGGGCCATGGTTCTTAGCTTGGCTGCCCATCAGAATTACCTGAAGGGAGTATAAGTGAATGCATGAGCAGACACAGTACCCAGACTCCCCTCTGATGGACAGGTGGTGAGTGAAGGCATCATAGTTTTTAAAGCTTCCCAGATGACCTTTATGTGTTCTGGTGTCCATAATACCCAAGAAGGTTGCATGCTCCGAGGAGATGTGGATTATTTACTTCTTGGTTGGGGATCTCATTTAAAGATGGGTGGCCATGGGCAGGTCTGTTCACTGGCTGTCTTCTTTTCTATCACTGAGATAAAACACCATGGCCAAAATCAATTTGGAAAGAAAAAATTATTTCATCTTTTGATTCCAGCCAAGTGATCACTCACTGAGGCAAACAGGGCAGAAACCTGGAGGCAGGAACCTGGGGGCAGGAACCAAGGCAAAGGCCGCAGATGAACATTGCTTACTGGCTTGATCAGTTAGCTTTCTTGTAGACCCCAGGACTGTTGTGGATGATTGATTGACAAATAAAACACTGATTGGCCAGTAGCCAGGCAGGAAGTATAGGCAGGACTAGCAGAGAGGAGAATTGAGAGAACAGGAAGACAGAGAAGGGGAGACACCAGCCTGCCATCCAGAGAGCATCATGTAAAGGCAGCAGGTAAAGCCACGGAACACTTGGTGACATATAGATTAACAAAAAATGGGCTGAGTATAAGAGTAAGAGCTAGACAATGGTAGGTCTGAGCAGTTTAAATAATATAAGCATCTGTATGTTTATTTTATAAGTGGGCTATGGGACTGCCAGGGCTTGGTGGGACCCGGAGAGAAAAACTCTAGCTACACAGGACCATCTGCCCAGGGACCACCCTGCCTGCAGTGGGCTGGGCCCATCCACATTAATCATCAATCAAGAAAATGCCTCAGAGGCCAATTTGACTGGGGGCATTATCTCAGTTGAGGTTCCCTATTCTCAGAGGACTCTAGCTTTATCTAGTTGACAAAAAACTAGCACCAGAACTGTATTTAGAAGACATTTCTCTATGCTGCTATGTGGGCGATTGAACAAGGGTGACAAAGATATATTGCCAATTTTGGCACCAAAGGCTATGAAAGCATTCCACAATGATACCCTTCCTCATGAGAGAAGATTGATTTACTCAGAACAATGTGAACAAGTGATTTTGGGGGGGAAGTTCAAAAGACTTTATACACAAGGCTACTTAGAGAGAATGAGCCACACAGGCTTCCTGCCTTCCCCTCCAGTTTAATCATCTGAAATGCTTTGGTTGATGCCTGGGATTGATCAAGGTGTGATGATGGTCGCCTGCATGACATAGAGTGACCCTTCTCCAAGTGAAGGACCAGAATGATGAATAGAAACACTGACTTTTACATTCTCCTCCATTCTTCTGTGGTACTGTGGGCATTTGGTTGTGCTGGGCACTCGCAGTTTATTTGCCTGTCTGATCTGAAGTAAAAGTGGTGTGTGGAGTGGGTTTGCTTTCTGGACACTGTAGCGTTTCCCCAAGAGAAAAAGAATTAGTCATGTGGCTCATTCTGATTTATCCAAAGCTGCCAAGCTTGGCCACACTGCTGATCCAGTAACCCACTTTCAATGTAAGCATTTTAATTATAATTCCAACATTTGGCTTTCATTAAAAGATAAAGACTTTTTATTCATAAACTACATATTGGAACACCCCCCCCCCCCAAGGCAACTCTCTTTCTTAACACACATGCACTTTTATTTTGATTAAAAACGAGAAAAACATAAACAAATGGATAAGAAGGAGAAAGAGAAGGAAGGGGGCAAGGAGGAGGTAATGGAAAGAAAGGAAAACAAAGTTCCCCAGCAGCCTCAGACCTGAAAGTACGGAGCAAGGGCTAGTTAGTCCCAAGAACACGAAGAACAGGAAAGTGGAACCTGAGGTTGTCTCTAGATTTAGGAACATACTTTTGGTAAGCACTTTAAAAAATGGAATACTTGGTAAAGTTTACACTCTTTTGTGTGGGGGATGTATTTTCCTGCCCACCTTTGGAAAGATCTATGTTAGTTTAGGAGATGAGCTGTAATGTAAATAGCTCAATCCATGCTTTCTGATAAAAATTGAGGGAAAGGTGATCCTGGGAACCTGGGATGAGTACCTTATTTCATCTGGGTGATACACTTGTCCATGAGAATTTTTTTGAAGCTTAAGGCATACATGTGTGTGCGCGCACGTGCGTGTTTACATGGGGGGGGGACGTAAATGTTCAGGGTATGTGTGCACATGTACACTTAACTTTCTGTGTCTTCCTTAGTTTCTCCTCACCATGTTTTCTTTGAGGCAGGGTTTCTCAATGACCTGGGCTTACTGATTTTGCAGGACTGCTGTCCAGTAAGCAAGTCCCAGAGCGCTTCCTGCTACTGGGATTACAAGCACATGCTACTGCACCTGGTTTTTTAAGACGTAGATTCTGGGGAGCTGGACGATGTGAAAATGACCCAAACAGAAATCCCAGCTGTTTGAGAATCCTGTCAGCCCCTTGGCTTCAGACTTGTCCTGCAGACAGTTTCTCAGGCTGCTTCCTCAGTTGACTTCCCATTAGACTCCACCACAGGAATAGCCTTTCTTTTGCCTCTTCCTGTCGGGGTCACCCCAGCAACAACGCTGCTTTTGGTCTCTGCCTCTCACAGGGACCTCTAGAACAAGTCCCATCGCACTTTCTCCACAGCTGCTAGACAGCTCCTCTTTCTCAGAGGGCTGAGCAGGGACTCTCAGCGCCCCCTCCTCTGAGCTCTCCGGTCCCCGGAATCCCAGCCCTTCCCACTTTGTTCTTCACTATGGGGGACATAGCTGCTCCCTGCAAGTGTCATCTCTAGGTTCCTTCATGTTCTCACCATCTTTCTGTCCTCCAACACCTACATCACCAGTTCTCAGTGGTACATTTTCTCTAATGAAATGCTTAATGTGGTTTCCAGGTTTCTGACTGGAAATTTAAGCCACTGTGATTTGAACCTTTGTTCTCATCTCCAAATTATTATGATGAAATCCTAATCTTCAAGGTGATGATATAAGGAAGTGAGAGCTTTGGTAGGTGAATAAGTCATTGGGGTGGGGGCCCTCATGAATGGAATTAGTGCCTTTATCAAGTAGATCTAAGGGCCTTTCCTCCATCATTACAGGACAGAGTGAGACGGTATCTTGTTTGAGAAAACAGGCTGTGTTAGTAATTTAATGTTCTTTTTAAGTCACCCAATCTATGCTTGTTTGGTTCAGGAGCCAGGATGGATTATGAAACCAGGTAATAGAAGTTCCCTAGAACAAAAATCCCTGAGTTTTGGATTGGGCCCAGGGATCTACAGTATTCTAGAACATTGATGCATGTCCATTAGACAAAGTGATCTATGAGTTCTCTTTGATTGTAAAGATTTAATTATTCCTTAGAATTAATGCATTATTAATAAAGGAAGTCAGTGGCATGAACTATGTAAACTTGCTGGGTTTTAAAAGTAGAAGCCCTGTCCACTATGGCACCATAAGAGCCTCTAGATCAGTGGTTCTCAACCTGTGGGTCAAGACCTATTAGGGTTGCATATCAGATATTTCGCATATCATATATTTAGATTACAGTTCATAACACTAGCAAAATTACAGTTAAGTAGCAACAAAATAATTTTATGGTTGGGGGTCACCACAACATGAGGAACTATATTAAAGGGTCACAGCATTAGGAAGGTTGAGAATCACTGCTCTAGATTCTCCCCATCTAAGCCTGACTTCTTGCCTAAGAAGGGCTAAACAGCTCTCCCAGAGAGAACACATAAAGAAGTCTCAGTTTCTCAAGGGCCAGCCCATGCCTCTGATGCTCCCATAATACGAAGTTTAGTGGCCTTGACTAAGACCAGATGCCAATATTTTTAAAGTCCTTGTGAGAAGAGGTGTGTGAGGGGGGAGTGTCCATTATATAAACTACAAACAGCGTTCCTGCCTTAAGATGTATCTTAAGTCTTGGGTTTGTCTTTAAGCACAGAGCCACTTTATTCTGGAAGAACCACTCTTAACTAGAGCAAAGGCCATCTTTAAAGATGGAGTTTAACACAGTTGGGCTTAGCTCAGGGAATTAGAACAAGCTCCCATGTGAAATTATTCTCTATGGTGGGAAGAGTTGCATCTCTACAGAAAACGTTTCCTTAGGCAGAAATGCTTTTGCTTTCTGGGTGTAAATTTAAACCAGGAATTGGAAACAGTGTGAGTGACATCACTTGGTCTAATACCTATCTTTGGACAACCTGCAAGCTAGCCAAACTTATTACAGCTTTTAATGGGTTAAAAAAAATCAAAAGGAGTATAAGCATACATGCAGGCAGAACATTGCATACTTAATAAATAAAATCTTTAAAAAGAATCAAAGGAGGTTATTTTGTGACAATGAAAACTACATGAAATTCTAATTTATTGTACCCAGCTAAAGTCTGGTGGTATCTAGTCCTTCTCACTCATTGTGTGTTGCCTGAGGTGGCTTTTGTACTCTCATAGCAGAGACAGGCCTTTCACAAGGGACATATATGGCCCATGGATCAGACTCTCATCCTTTACAGAAAGTTTGCTCTCTCTCTCTCTCTCTCTCTCTCTCTCTCTCTCTCTCTCTCTCTCTCTCTCTCGTGTGTGTGTGTGTGTGTGTGTGTGTGTGTACTTTAATGGGCATGTGCCAGCCAACCCTTAAACCATTGTTTATTGAAGCTGAGGAATGAAAATGCAGAAAGAAGAGCATATAAAACGGAGGTTTTGCTTTGAGGGCATGATGGAGGAAAGGCCTTAAGGAGTCCATCTGGGTAGAGGATGTCTGCTGGAACTTCACAGGTCCATAAAGCTGTGGAAGCAGTGTGCATTTCAATCCTACTAGCATGGAGCCTGAGGAACACAGCAATGTTGGACTGGCATTTCTGGTTTTGTTTTAGAGACAAAGGGCCACCTTGCCTATACCTTCTGACATCTAATGGAAGGGATGGATCTTCTTGCTCTACATTAACCAAAGAAGACTTCAACTCCAGTGTGAGAGAGGACTCAGAGGTTTCTAGAAAGTAGGATGAGCCTGCACACTAGGTACAGTAATGCCCACGCTGAAAATGACCTTGTCTTGAGGTCATTGTTCATTGGAAAGCTACAACACTGGTATCATCCTTTCTCCTTTTGCCCAGCTCTCCCACTTTCTCGATCCAGTATTTTCTTCATTGAGAGAGAGAGAGAGAGAGAGAGAGAGAGAGAGAGAGAGAGAGAGAGAGAGAGAGGCAGGCAGAGAGACACAGACAGAGAGACACAGAGGGAGAGAGACCTGGAGCAGAGGCCAGTGGATGGCACTGGGTGTCCTGCTTTATCACATTCTACTATATTCCTTTGAGACAGGGTCTCTCACTAAACCTAGGTCTATACAGTCAGCCAGCAAACTCCAGAGAGCCTCCTTTCCTTGCTTCCCACAGTGCTGGGGTCTCCCCCCCCCACACAGAGTCTTATTTAGGGTTACTATTGCTGTGATGGAACACTGTGACCAAAAAAGCAAGTTGGGGAGGAAAGGGTTTATTTAGCTATATCGCTGTTCATCACTCAAGGAAGTCAGGACAGGAACTCAAACAGGGCAGGATCCTGGAGGCACGAGCTGATGCAGAGATCAGGGAGGAGTGCTGCTTACTGGCTTGCTTCCCCATGGCTTGCTCAGTCTGCTTTCTTATAAAACCCAGGACCACTAGCCCAGGGATGGCACCACCCGCCATGTTCCGGGCCCTCTCACATTGATCATGAATTAAGAAAATGCCTCACAGCTGGATCTCAAGGAGGCATTTCCTCAACTGAGGCTCCTTCCTCTGATGACTCTAGCTTGTGTAAAGTTGACACGCAGAACCAGCCAGTACACACCCCAATAATGAGAAAAGTCTTTAAAAATCATGATTGAAATCACAGCCTGGACACATCTCCCAAGAGAAAAGAAGCTGTCAGGGGATTTGTCTGTTTTGTCCATTGTGAGTCTTTTCTAGTGACTTCTTCACTGCTGTGTCCCTAGAGTCAGAGCTGGAGCTGGACTCCGACATACAGCAAATGAGGAGTTGGCTGACTATGTAAGTGAATGAGTGCTCGGGTGGGTGGGTCCTGACAACTCTTTCTCGGCAGCTCTGTAAGCCTGCATGGAAACAGTCCTTCCCTTGCAGAGAGAGCGAAGAAGAGAAAGAACGCCGTGGTAACAGAGAACAGCACCTGTTGCCTTCACTCTGACTTGAGTCCGAACTAGCCTGCACCAGTTAGCAGAAAAGGGACTGGAGAAATTAAGTTAAACCACAAAAATTATTTTAAAAATTATTATACCTAAGTTGGGGGGCATTAGAGATCTACCCACTACCAATATTTTGATCATGTTTCCCCTCCTGATATATATATATATATATATATATATATATATATATATACACACACACACATACATACATATATAATCAACCAGCTTCTTTTTCTAAACAGTATATCTTTGTATATATCCAGGACAATATGTAGACATTAATCTTCTATTTGTACTAGATCTATAACATTTTGTTTGTATGAATCAAACACCAATTGAGTTTAGATTATTTCTGTTTGTTTATTAACTATGCCCAAAAATATCTCAGCAAACATCTTGGTTCGCACAAAACAGAATTTCTCAGCCAGTGAGGGGTGAGTGTGTGTGTGTGTGTGTGTGTGTGTGTGTGTGTGTGTGTGTTTTAAACAATACTCCGGGTGTCCCCGGCTGGCTGGGACTTGCTATGTGGAGCAGTCTGTCCTCCACTCTGTGAGTGCAGTCAGTTTTAAATAACAGTATCGGGCAAATGTCTGGAAATGAGAGGAGGGGACAAGGAGGGTGAGGGCAAGGGAAGCCTGAGATGTTAGTCAAATATATATACACACATACATATATAATCAACCAGCTTCTGACACAAAAATGGTAAGGAAGACTGACTCTGATGAGCTGATGTTGGAGCGGAGTCCTGAAGGGGGAGGGAGGGAGGGGGGAAGAGAGAGAGAGAGAGAGAGAGAGAGAGAGAGAGAGAGAGAGAGAGAGAGAGAGAGAGAGAGAACCACAGACGGGTGGGAGAAGGGGGTCCAGTGAGTGGAGTGAGTGAAAGTGTGCTGAGGTAGCGTAGCGGCTTATGTGGAAGGTGAATGGCAGCAAAGACCAGCTTGGTGGTAGGAAAATAGATTGGGAATAGAATGCATACACATGTGTGTAATGTCTAAGTTTGTGTGAGTATGTGGGCATGTGTAAAAATGTGTATGGGTGAAGGTGCATGTGTGTCTTATGTAAGTGTGTGTGCAAGTGTTTTATGAATTCTTTGAGTGCATATGTGTGTCTAAGTGTGTGTGAGAGGTTGTATAAGTGAGAATGTGTGAGTGTGTTCATTGAAAGTAAGTATGTATAGTGTGTATAAGTGTCTGCCTGTAGTATGTGTGAATGTGAGACTGTTTGAATATGAGTATGGGTGCTTGTGATTGTGTTTGAATGCAAGTGTGTGCCAGCATGTGAGTGACAGTGAGTGTGAGAGTATTTGAGTGTGAACATGTGCTACTGTATGTGTGAATGTGAGAGTGTATTTGTGAGAGCATATTGATAGGTGTCGTTAGTGTGTTTAAGTGTGTGTATGCATGTGATAGTGCATGTGTGTATTATAGTGATTGTTTATGTGTATGCATGTGATAATGTGTGTGTCTGAGTGAGCGTGTGTGTGTGTGTGTGTGTGTGTGTGTATAAGACTGGCCTGTGCTGTCCTGTGCCTTTTGTGTAGCTCAGTGCAGGACAGCTGAGGGTCCTGCTGTCAGAGGATCGGTTACTAGCTTAGTAATTCCTGCTTCCTGCTTTTGATCCGCTTTCCCATGTCCACAGACCTCTCCAAACTCCTCCAGTAGGAAACAGGCTCTCCCACCATTTGTCCCCCATCCCATGAAGCCACTAACTTGCTGAAGTGCTGATCCTCTGTCCCATATCCAGTCTTACCCAGTCTCCTACAGTAAAAAAAACCTGCTGTCCCACTAACGTGCTGGGGTTCTGAAAACCTCAACTCTGAGTTTTCCTCCCAAAGATTTATCTCCTCTTAGATTCCAAACGCCTTTTGAATTTCCAAATTGAAGAATGGGCTTTCTTCCTTGCAGTGGGAAAATTTTCTCTTGATGCTTCTCTGAAAACATGAGCATGTCTCTTGATGAACTAAATGGGAAAAGAGAAGACATGAGAGTCTCTGGGGATTAAAACCACATCGATTCATGGTTTTGCCTTACCTGTCTAACAAAAGCATGAAAAGACTGACTGCTAAGGTAGCTAACTCTTGTGTTTGGTGTTGTCAGCTATGCCATAGCTTCCCTAATCTGTGGACCCTTTCAACGGATGCTGTGTAACCACACAAAGCGTAAAAAGAAGCAATAAAATTAACCATAAAAGAAGCAATAAAATTATATAGAAATAAGACCTTGCTAGTTGGTCCAGTTTCTTTTTCTGTTTCTCTTTCTCCTCTGCACCTGTGCAGCTAAAGAGAAGAAAGCTTGAAGTCTCTCTCCCTGGCTTCTTCTTTTTTTAAAGTTAACTACAACCGTTATTCACTTCTGAGGTACGTTCTTCAAAAGTTTCTCTTTCTAGGATAATTCCAGAAAAATCTTTTATTACCTCCAAAGCTTTGTCACACTGTTTGTTGGAAATATATATTTCAGCTGCTATGCTAACATTTTCCTTGGAAACCACGCCCTTGTGTCTTGAGAACGCTTCTTCAATTATGTTATAGCTGAAGTACTGCCATTGACTTTATAGTAATCCTTTGCTGTATCTCTAGCCAATTGCATAGAACGTTCTCTATCAGGTGGAGACAACAGATCTAAAATGTGCCTATAACTCTCCGTGGCCATTTTTTGATCATCCATCTTCTCATAAAGGCTTGATCTCCCCCACAGATGTCAGTAGGTTCATATTTAAGACCTTTTGTATAGCAAAAAAAAAAAAATCCAGTGTAGTATTAGCTTGTTCCAGAGACATTTCTGCCAGCCTAACCCATTCTTCTGTGTCACTAGGATTTAAATATGCATCAATCACCTCGAACTGCAATGATTTTTCCATGTCACCTTCATTCTCGTATACCATGGTAAGTGTAGAAAATGGTTCAAAAGTCAATGAGCTTGTCTTATGATGTCCATGTACATCATTATCACCTCTTCATATTCTCCTCGAGCAAAGCGCCTATTGGCTCTCAGGACTCTGGGATGTTTACTCTGTTATCTTTTGTTTTTTGGTTTTTGTTTTAAGGTTGAGAACCATCTCCAACACAAATATGACGGCTGCAGTGGGTTGCTCAGGTGTTTTCTCCTCTTTTTCCTCTTCTTCATCACGTCAGACTCTCTGAGCATGGAAGCCAAGACTTTGTGAACTGACTTACTTCATCTGATGTTTCTCCTTCATTGGCATCTTTGTCCTGGGATTTGCTGGGTCACTTCCCGTTGATGATGGACCTTTGGAAATATCTGGGTTTTCTTTGGGTGATGATTTTCCTTTTTCCTGAAGACTTTTCTTCTTCTGGACTTTTCTCTCTTCTCTTCATCTTTTGAACTCTCCAAAGGTGATTTTCCCTTCTACGTAGTCCAATAAGTTCCAGGATGAACCCCGACATGTCTGCGGGCCTGAAGCTTGGCTGTATGGTGTGCTTTGATCTAGCAATGGGGAGATCTTTTGCTCCTCCCCTTGGCATATTATAAAAAGCCCTTTTGAATAAACCTCTGAGTGGCTGGGTATTGATACAGGGCCTTCCTGAAGCTATCTTGTGTCTCTGTCTTTCTTGTCATCTCTTTCTATCTTTCTACCTAATATTCTCTCATTCCTCTCTCCTCAACCTAAGAACCCTTTGAAAAGTCCAGGTTGGAGCTGGACTCCCACAAAGAGATTCCATACCATGGTAACTTATGTAAAGGAAACATTTAATTGAGGTGGCTTGATTACAGTTTCAGCAGTTCAGTCCATTATCATCCTGATGAGAAGCAGGCAGACATGGTGCTGGAGCTGAGAGTCCTACATCTTGGCTTGCAGGCAACAGGAAGTGGACTGACTGCCACACTGAATGAAGCTTGAGAAAAGAGACCTCAAAGCCCGCCCCCACAGTGACACACTTCCTCTAACAAGACCACACCTACACCAACAAAGCCACACCTCCTAATAGTACCACTCCCTTTGGGGAGCATTTTCTTTCTTTTTTCTTTCTTTTTTTTTTTTTTTTTTTTGGTTTTTCGAGACAGGGTTTCTCTGTGTAGCTTTGCGCCTTTCCTGGAACTCGCTTTGGAGACCAGGCTAGCCTCGAACTCACTGAGATCCGCCTGGCTCTGCCTCCCGAGTGCTGGGATTAAAGGCGTGCGCCACCACCGCCCGGCTTCATTTTTTTTTTTCATTTTCTTTCAAACCACTGTCACTATTATAATTTTGTGATTTCATGGGTACAGCTTCCCTGTCATATATAGAAGACACTGTCTCATAACAGATGTCTCAGCCCTTTAGCTCTTAAAATCCTGCTGCCTCCTGGTCGGTGATGTTCTCTGAGCCTGAGGCGATAACATTATGTTGTAGATGTATCAGTGTGGGTTGGACACCCACTGTTGGCTGTCCTCATCATTTTGACCAGTTGCGGATCTCTGTAGTTGTCTCCATATGTTGAAAAAGATTGGCTTCTTTGATGAGGGGTGAGAGCTATACTTATCTGCGGATGTAAGGATGAGAATTTAGAATGCAACTAGAAATCATGTTAGCTTAAGGAAGTGGGAGTAGGTTCTACTCTAGAGTCCATGACCTCACTGGCTACAATGATAGCTAGCTGGTGGATTAATTTCTTTTTATTGATGTAATAAGCAACATGACCAAAAGCAACTTGAGGATAAGAGGGTTTATTTGGCTTACAAATCTCAGTCACAATCAGTCCATTATGAAGAGAAGTCAGGGCAGGAATTTGAAGCAGGAACACAGAGACTGTGGAAGAATGCTGCTTAATGGCTTGCTCTCCCTGGTTTCTCAGCCTGCTTTCTTATGCAGCCCAGGACTACTTGCCCAGGAGTGGCACTGCCCTTGTGGCTAGGGCTTCCCACATCAATCATTAACCAAGAAAATGCCCCACAGGAATGCCATCAGGTCAATCTTATGAGGGTATTTTCTTAATTAAAGTTGTTTCTTTCCTGATGACCCAGTTTGTGTCAAGTAGACAACAAGTTAACCAGCACTGGTTTACAGTACCAGGCACAAATTCTCTCCCGTTAAGTGTGCCTGAAATCTAACTAGGCAGCCATTGGTTTACTCCAAGATTTAAGTATGAAAGACCCCCAGCCTCCCCGCCTAACATAGCTTAGCTCAGCTGTTTTTGAATAAAGCCTGAGAGGTACTGAGGAGCTCAGTTAGCCACCTGGCCCCAGAGCGAGGAACTAAAAGGTCAGAAAAAGGTCGGGAAAACACCCTGTACCCTAGACAGAAGCTAGGCGTGGGCGAGCTCGGGGAGAAACCACGAGCTGACCTGGGTTTGAACCTGGCCTCATTTGCATCATCCAATCAGAACTGGCCTCATTTGCATCATCCAATCAAAACCCTGTAACCAGGCTTCTTGCTTCTGTACCCGTGCCCGACCCTATAAAAACCCTCTGCTCCAGCCCGTGGGCGCGCCAGTCCCTTGAGCTTCTTGAGAGACTGTGTCGCCCCGGGTACCCGTGTTCCGGAATAAAGCCTCTTGCTGTTTGCATCTGACTCGTGGTTTCGGTGTGTTCCTTGGGCAAGGGTCTCTCCTGAGGGAAGACTGCCATCAGGGGGTCTTTCAAGTACACTGTTGCACTCATGGGGATATCTTGAAGGGAACATACACTTTGGACACAGAACATGGAGGAAGCAAGCTGATATTTAAAGCAAGTCTTTAAATTACTCCTATCTGTCTCTCCATAAATATAGAATAGGTTGTTGTGAGCCTTTGCAGTAGAGTTTTTTTTCAGCTCCTTTCTTCCATCCAACTGTTTGGTGTGCTGTATCTACCTCTAGATCTCCCCTCTCTTTCCTTCCTAGCCTAGTTATGACTGTTCCAGTTTCTTCTACTTTGAGATCTCTTCTTCTTCTATGTATCAGAGAGCACCTGTGGTATTTGTCTCTCTGTGTCTGTTTTATTTCATTTTAAACAATGTCCCCAGTGCCCTCTATTCTGTTATAGATATATCATTTCTTTTTGTGGATGAATAATTTTCAGCTATGCATATAGACCATGTTTTCCTTGTTCATTAAAATATTGATGGATACCCAGGTGACTCTGTATCTCAGCTCTTGTGAATAGGAAAATTAGCAAATAATTCCTAATGACCAGTACAACCTAGTAATTGAATATACTCCCTATCATAATATAGTTTCTGTAAAATTTAATGAGTGGCAGGCTCTTTACAGTAAATAAAAGCTCTATCTACTGACACTGTGTCTTAAGAAGCTGAGTAGGATGACACATACTTTTAATCTCATCACTCCAGAGGCAGAGGCAGGTGGATCTCTGAGAGTTCAAGGTGGCCTGGTCTATGCTGAAAGTCCCTCTTTCATAATAAACAAACAAAAAACATAAAGGAGGCAATGTGATAGAAAGAAAAGTATTAACCCATATATGTAGTGGGTAGCCATTCCAGCTTTGATCTGGAAGTTCCAACCTCCATTGAGACTTCAGCACTCGCTCCGTTGCATGAGGCCCCGGGTTCGATCCCCGGCACCTCCACCATCCAGGGTCCTGGAACGGAGCGAGTGTCAGCCGATCCAGATCTCGGGTCCCCAGGTGCCTCCCTTGGCCCCGCCTTGTAGGCGTGACAGTTGCTGAAGTCTCAATGGAGGTTGGAACTTCCAGATTAAAGCTGGAATGGCTACCCACTACACATATATAACAAATAAATCCTTCTTCTAAATCAAATGTGCATTATTTCAAAAACTATAAAGATGAAAAACAGGTAAAAGTTAAAGATTAAATTACTCAAGTGTTAAAAAGTTAGATGTTATTATAGTAAAAATGTTGCAGATGATCAAACATTATTTTTTTCTCCTAACATTTTATGAATTGTATTTTGAAGGTTTTGTAAGGTTTTATGTGTCCATCCACTAACTAGGTTGAATTTGAACTAACGAGTGGAGGAGTCTGCCGGCTTGCAGGGCACTTCCTGTGCAGAGAACCGTGAAAAGCTAACACCGGGTGCAGTTCCTAACACAAGACCGGGAAGAAGAGTATAGAGTGAAATGAGGCAAGATGATGAGAATATTGGACAGATAACGCTGAAGACTGGACCTTTTCCTGGGGGTGATCAGGGATGGGTAGGGAACTCTCCATAAAGAGTGATGGGGAAGGCAGCTGCGTCAGAATTAGGCTGGGGATGGGGTGACTGCCTAAGCGCTGCAGAGTGGTCCAGTGCGACAGGGAGCTGGGACACAGTTTAGGAAGTCCTGCTGGAGAAAACACATACAAGTGTCACTCCTCGTCAGCAGCAGTTTAGCTTGTGACATATTCACATTAGTAGTACCAAAGCCACGGACAGCCTCTTCCTTGTTGAAACTAGTTCATCTTCTATTTTCACCGGCATGGTGGTGGGTTGGGGAAGAGGCTGTTGGTCCACAGCTGGGCGTGGCTTGTGGTCACTAACAATTATGGTCTTTTCTGCTTGTCATGGCGATTAGCTGGCTCTCACCCTGCCTGTAGGCATCTGATAATGCAAGGATTTGGACCCAAATTGTAGGTAACTCGTATCTTACAGCTCCTGCCTGGACCCTCAGGAGTTGTCTGGAAACGGTGAACCCTGTTGTTACAGGGAACCAACTCTGCTGTAAATGGCCAGTAGGAAGAGACTCGGGCCCAGTGGAGAAAAGAACCTTACAGTCTTAGGGGTGACTAAGGGGCTCCTCAAAGTCTCATTTAGAAATTATTTTTACCTTTCCACAAGCATAATACACCAGGTTGTTGATCTAAAGTATATAGTGTGCATATATGGCAAATAGTGTGTATATTGCCTGTATATGTGCACATACATAAACACACACACATATACAAAACCAGGAAGTCGCTCTGCAGAGAATGAGGATAAAAATGTGGCTTATAGTTAATACTCTCTGTCATCCCTTGTCCTTGCTTTCTAAGAAAACGAAACCATTCTAGATTATTATTATTTTATTTCTATTGTGACAGGGTCTTTCTATGCAGCTCTTGCTTGCTCTGTAACTCTGACTGGCCTCAAACTCACAGAGATTCTCCTGCCTTTGCCCTCCTGAGTGCTGGGATTAAAGTCAGGTGTTGCTATGTCTGGCCCCACCAGATAATTTTATAAAGTATCTAAAAACTATACAATTTAACTTTTATGTCATATGTTATATTTGTATGACTTCGGGGAAATTTATGTAAATAATGTTTTAAGTACATAGAAAGAAGTTCTAATTATAGTTAGGTTAGTTACTCTATCTACATTCAGAGACGAAAGAAATCCTTTCTCTGTATTTAAGCTGAGTTACATGGAGCTGGTAAGAAAGGGTTTAAGTAGTCATTTGGCAAAGAATAAGAAATGTTGAAACAAGATGAAAGCTGTTCTCCCCTAGATGGGCAGGAATGTCCAGGAAGCCATAGATGTGAGGATGGACATTACTGAAGTGGAGGTGTTAAGTTCATAAAGTGATGGAGAGCTCGCATTTTCTAAATGTTCCCCAGAGGACTCTTAAATTTAGAGCAGTTGAATGACTTATCAAGATCACACAGACAGTTAATTGCAAATACTGGATGGAAACTACTTCACTTGTCTCAAAGTACATTGCTTTCATATAGTAATACATTGTTGTGGAATAATTCTCTTGTACACTGTAAGGATTTGTCACTTAAATTGGTTTAATAAAACACTGATTGGTTGGTAGCCAGGCAGGAAGTATAGGTGGGACGACCAAACTAAGGATGATGGGAAGGAGAAGGGTAGATTCAGGAGTTGCCAGCAGAAGCAGAGGGAGCAGGTGATGAAAGTGTCATGCTAATAAAGGTATCACCACGTGGCAGAGCGTACATAAGGAACATGTAGACGAATTTCCAAATAGTCTTATTAAATAAGAAACACAGAGCCAAATACAGGGGTGAAAGCCGTAGAGATCAGAGAATTAGGAATAGCCACCAACTAACCTTAGCTCACCACACCACTGTAGCTTCCCAAAAGAACTAGCTTCTTCCTGTCTAACCTGAGCCTTTATTGCCTTGCTGTTCTGCCTTCTCATTGGCTCTTAGCCCAGCCACCTCACTTCCTCATCACTGCCTGTCTGTACAGACCTCCAGGTCTCTATGGTTGATACTGGGATTAAAGGTGTGTGCCACTACGCTTGGTTGTGTCCTTGAACACACAGAGACTCTGCCTGTCATGTGATCAGAATAAGGGTGTGTGCTACCACTGCCTGACTTCTGTTTATGGATGGCTATCTATGTCCTCTGATCTCCAGGCAAACTTTATTTATTAACATACAAATAAAATATCACCACATTTCAGCACAAATAAAATATCACCACAGGAACATGGGTTAACTTAAAATGTAAGAGCTAGATAGTAATAAACCTGAACTATTGGCAGAGCATTTACAATTAATATAAGCCTCAGAGTGGTCATTTGGGAACAGGTGGTCAGGACAGGAAATGTCCATTTACGTATGGCATTCTAACATGTGACCAAAATTTCCACATAAAACCTGATAAAGCTTAAAAAAGGATTCTAACACACAGGAACAGAGTCAAGCACAGATTCTTGGTAGCTGCATTTTCTCCAGTGGGCTCTGTCAGCTGGCAGTGAGCAGAGGCACGGCTCCTTTAAGAGATGGCTTCCTGGCTTGGTGTTAGAGGCAAAAATTGGGCAATGGCTCTGTTCAGAGCCCCTGCTGCCAAACATGTACATGGAGCTTGTGAGCAGTAGTGGCAGGCTACTTGGTGGCAGTGTGGACCTAGAAACTGCCCAGACTTGGGGCAGTAAACATGGCTTTCAAAGCTGGCCATAAACGTGTCTTCACCATGAGACTAGACTTCAGGGAACAAAGCGGGAGGAGCCAGCACCAGAACACCATGACCTAGGTTACCCAGTAGTTTATTGTTCATGCAGACAGAAAAGGTTACAGGTGTGCAGTAAGGACAGATTCAGACAAAAAACAAAAACAGAAACAAAAAACCTCTAAGCAGATTACACTGTATTTAAAAATATATGTAGGCTTGGGAGAGAAAAGAAAAAGGGTAGAGAAAGTCTTTCAAAAAGGAATAGAGTAATAAAAAACATAATAGCCACATAAAAATGGAAAATACACAGAGAGTTGGATTATGTATATTATTGTGTTGTCTTTAAAATTTTTGGCTGCTAAGAGACCTTGTATTATGAAAACTGCTATATTAGACCAACCTATATATTTTAAAATTATCTTGACCTCAAAATTTAAGTCAACATACATGTTACTTTGGGGGAGAGGTTATGTTCTTGTTTCCACAGAAAGTGAGAGGCTCTAGATTCATTCTGGGTTAAGAAAAATCAGGTTTGATCAAGGAAGATCCCCTGAAAAATCTGGCTAAACACAAATAAACCTAAAAGAACTATGTGACACATGATGCATATTTTACCTGCTCAAACATAAAACAAAAAAAATTACCTTTGGCTGACTTGTGTACAATGCACAATCTATACTTGTACTAATACAAATATGTATATTACCTTTAAAAGTTTATATATTTTCAGAACAAGGAGGGCAGACACCAATGAAAATGATGGCCCACATGATCCAACATCCACAACAACTTCCAGGCTGCTGACTGAGATGATCCAGCCTCACAGAATACTACACCCAAGTCTTAACAATTATCCTAAATTCTCTCAGGGTCTAAAAATTACAAGCACCCCAATCAACAGGAAGTAGTCTAGAGAATTACACCCACATTCCAAAAAGATGAGTTATGGATATTTATTATCATTTAAGTGGGGTTGGTTACAAATTGTTATTGGTCATATCAAAAAAAAGGTATAAAAAAGAGTTAAATTCAGAGATCTCTTTCTAAAAGAAGAAAGGGGATATGATGTAGAAATGACAGTATAAAAGGGTAGATTATGAATCTACTTTAATCCAAAAAACAACTATTAATCTTACATATTTCATATTTGTATGGATTTTGGTTTATTGATACAAATTTAAAGTTAATTTTGTTATATTGTATGTATATTTCTACTCTTGTTTAGGGAATTATGTTGATACTACTCATTTAAAAATATAATATATAATTAAGAAATACAGATTAATAGTCATCTATAATAG
Source organism: Peromyscus eremicus (assembly GCF_949786415.1). Classification (NCBI taxonomy): domain Eukaryota; kingdom Metazoa; phylum Chordata; class Mammalia; order Rodentia; family Cricetidae; genus Peromyscus; species Peromyscus eremicus. The sequence goes on from NC_081418.1 coordinate 17,369,437, forward strand.
CAAACTTATAGTCATGTTAGTTAGGTTTTTAAGGTCATACAGAGATATATTTCAGATAGATAGGCAATCTTCAAACACATCAAAGACCTGAAGAATATGGCATTTAAAATATTTTAAGAATTTAGACTTTTCTAGACAGCAAGATACACCTGCTCCTGGCAGCATCAATTACTTCAAAGAGTATTATAGGCATCAGAAAAACTCCATATGGGATTTATTTTCTTTATGGCAAAAGGTAACAATGTGGGCAAAGAAACTGACCTTGCTTCAATTGCTGACAGTTACTGTCTAAGCTGGACCATCAGGACACAAGAAAGGTGACTGCTAAACTTTGCCAAGACAAGGTTGGACAGTCCTTCAGAATTCCCTGCTTCACAGGAAAGTGTGTCAGATATACTAGGCCTGTAGGCCAGAGTTAGATGTCCCAGTATTACAGAGGAACTTTGGGTGACTGTCCAGGTAGCCTGATGTCCCTGTCATTAGGTAACATTTCACCCTTCTGGAGTCTTTGATGGAGCTGAAGACTAGATAGTTATAGTTTTCTTTAGTTATGATAAAAGATAAATTAAGTGCAAAACTTTGAACTCACAAAGATAACAAAGATAATAGAATATTTACTCCAATTTTGCCAAATACAAATAGACTGGATATTGTAACTGTAATTCTTTCTTGATTATTGTTTTTGTTGTATATATTCTTATTATGTTAAAGTTAAAACCTTCCTTTTTAATTAGACAAAAAGGGGAAATGCTATGGAATAATCCTCTTGTACACTGTAAAGATTTGTCACTCGAATTGGTTTAATAAAACACTGATTGGCCAGTACCTAGGCAGGAAGTATAGGCAAGGCAACCAAACTAAAGATGATGGGAAGGAGAAGAGCAGAGTCAGGAGTTGTCAACAGATGCAGAGGGAGTAGGAGATAAACATGCCATGCTAATAAAGGTACTGCCATGTGGCAGAGTATAGATAAGGAATATGGGTTAGCTTAAAATATAAGAGCTAGTTAGTAATAAGCCTGAGCTATTGGCAGAACATTTACAATTAATATAAGCCTCAGAGTGGTTATTTGGGAATAGGCAGTTGGGATAGGAAATGTCTGTTTACACTCCATGGTCTGTGATTAAATATGGGCTTGGTGACTTCAGGTGCTCAAGAGCTACACCAAGTAGGGCCAGAATAATAAGGGTGGCAAAATTATAAGAGAGAATGGAGAAAAGACAAAAACAACTAAAATAATAGTTCTGAAGGCAATAGTATCATTTTCTTCAGGCCCTAAGTGGGATTAAGCTCAGGTCACGGGATAAGAATTCAGCTTTAATTTAGGTCTGGTATCCTGACCTGTAATCCCAGTTACTCAGGAGGCTAAGGCAAGAGGGTTGCAAATTCAAGGCCTGCCTGGGCTATAGAAAGAGTTCAAGGCTACCTTGGGAAACTTGCAGTACTCTGTCTAAAAATAAGGAAAGAAGAGAGGGCAGGGATGTAGCTTAGTGTTCAAGTGTTTGACCAGCATGCATGGGCCCAGTGTTCAATTTCCAGTATTGAAAAAAATGTAGCTTTAAGAAAAATCTTTAGGGGCTGGTTTGATGGCTCAGTGGGTTAAGGGGCTTGTTTCTAAGCCTGGCAAGAAAGAAGAAAACCAGCTCCTGCAAGTTGTTCTCTGACCCCCCCCCATACACATACACAATCACAGTCACATTCATACACCCATACACACTCACACAATACAACACTCACACACTCATATGCACACTCATATGCACAATTCCATTCACATACACACTCACACACACACTTATACATACACACTCATGCATAGTCATATACTAACATACTCATATGCACAATTGCATTCACATACACAGCCACACACATATACAATCACACACACACAGACACCACCACCACCACCACCACCACCGCAAAGTGTGAAAAGGTCCAAATAAGAAGCTTCTCTGGCAGGAGAACCTAGGCCATTGTTGAATAATTATATTGCCCTTCTAATCACCAGGGAAGAAGATGAAACTTGTTCTGCCTGTACTATAGACAAGGACTAGAAGGAAGCCAGATAACAGTCAGAACTGGCTATAAAAAGATTAGAAGTACTTGAAGCTCACCAAACGGTAAGAGCAGATAACACCCATCTGCAGGTTCCAAAGGTGTGAGCTGGGGCTGTTGGACCGACCTTGCAGCCTGCAGTGTGAAGGCGGAGGAAGGACTGAGTCACAGGTGTCAAAGGTCTGAAGGACTTTGGTTAAACCAAACAAAACCCAAACATTTTCTAAACATCGTTGTTCTGAACAACTGACTACTGACTCAGGACTTCTCTGATAGGCATGAGAACAAGCATGCCAAGGACATGTGAGTCATAGAACTTCAGGGAAGTGCTCTAAAGAAGAAAAAAAACATAGATAAGGAGTAGTTCCTCCATGCAGGCATCATGGTGGACTTGTTCGTTTCTAGGCATCTGCTTGTCATTATTGTCTAGGTTCTTTTGGAGAAGGGTTTGTGCTTGAGCCGGGATTTTGATTTGGTCACTTCCGGGGTTTGTCCATTTCTCATACTCCACAAATCTATGGCAAGGGCTTCCCTGCGCATTGTCCACTTCATCAAGGTTGATCTGAAGGAGAAGTGTAGAGAAAGGATCCACTTCATCAAGGTTGATCTGAAGAAGTGTAGAGAAAGGATCCACTTCATCAAGGTTGATCTGAAGAAGTGTAGAGAAAGGATCCACTTCATCAAGGTTGATCTGAAGAAGAAGTGTATAGAAAGGAGGTAATTTGACCTGCAGTGGTGAGTGCGTGCTTGACCTTACAAGAAATGACATGCCGTATAGTTTCTCAGAAAGTTAGTGAGAACACAGGAGGAGGTCGCCTGACTTGGCCTTAAACATTGTGTAGATAGCATAATAGTCTCCTCATTTTGGCATTCAAGACCCTCATCAGTCTCCCCTTGCTCACATGTTTAAGCAATCTGTATTTGGAATTATAGCAAATGTAGAAAACCATTTAAAATCTGTAAAACATTCACTACATTCTAGGAAGTGATCAGGGTTTTCTTCCTTATTGCATTTGATATTCACAAAACTTAACATACCCTTATTTTATGGAGGTAACATAAGAACCTGAAGGAAGGGATTTAGACAATGTGCTTCAAGTGACAGGCTGGTAGGAAAAGGATATTAATTTCTGGCCCTCTGACATGGGACTGTGCACTTCCTTTCTGGAAAGTGTGTTTTTCTACACCTCTTTAGAATGTGATCAAATTCCTCCTGATCATCACCAGGCTTATTGACAGCATGTTGATCAGAAGCCATTGATCACAGTTCCTCAGATCCCAGGTGGGGAACAATGGTGTAGTGGACAAATTGCCAACAAGTTAATGTTGATTTATGGCAGAGGTAATCATTTTGTTCATTGATTACTTGCAGGGCGTTGACTGTCACAGGTGAGAAATATATGTATTTGGTATCTAATAGGGTTCACAGAGAATTTGCTATTTTAAGTATGTTCCAAGTATTTCATGAGACTAAAAAATCATGTGCTGTTGATCTGAGATTAAGATGTAATCGCCCCGTAAGGTCCCACAGACCCCCCAAATACTACAGGCCATCGCCATTGCTCTTGGTTACTCTCCAGAACTTTGTGGTAAGGCCCTATTGCTGAAGACACCACACTGGAATCAAAAGACACAGAGAAATCAAGCTGGAAGCTTCATTCTGGCTATATTTCATAGTGCTAAAAGGGGCTATGCATGCTACCAGAGGCTACAAGGAATCACTAGTCTTACTCAGCTGTGACCCCTGCAAGCTACATGCCTTGCAAGACATGCCCACTGGTGTAGTAGTGGCATGAATATCATAGGAGTAACCGATCAGTTTCTGATTGGATTTAGGCCCATTCTAAAAGTTGAAACTCATATCTGGCACCATTTTTGGGGACCAGGAACTTGTGGCTAAGCAGATTATGGGCCCTAGAGGAGAACCTATTACTATTACTTAGCTAAATGGACATCTATTAAACTAATTCTTTTTTATATATAACATAATTCTTTATTGATTCTTTGGGAATTTCACATCATGCACCTGAATCTCATTCACCTCCCAGTCTCTCTGTATCCACCCCTCACCCCTGCAGCATCGCCCAAAACAAAATTAATGTAAAACAAAACAAACAAACCCACCTCACTCCTCTGTCTTTCCAACACCTCTTCGTTCATTCTAGTGGCTTTGGGAGCTGTGATGTGTCATACAGTATACCGTTTTGTCCAATCAGCCCCGCCCACAAAATGTTCATTGCAGTGAGTTGTGGTCTGGTTCAAGGCCTCTGGCACACTATCATCACTGGACACTTACCTGACCTCCTCTTGGATATCCTGCTGTTGCCCCAAGTCATAGAGATCCTGGGGCTATTGTTCTAGTCCTTACACGCAGTTCGGGAGGTCATAGTTGTGGTAGATGTTAGGATGGGCCAACCCAAGACCCAGGATGTGGGTCTGGGCGGTAATTAAGCTGGCTGGTCTGGGCCACTGGGACTGCCCCTCTCAGATAAGGAGCAGAGCCAGCTCTTCTAGGCCCATGCCATCAGAGCCAGCTCTCCCATGCCCACTGTGAGAGTTGGGGCTATTTCTCCTGAGTGCCAGGCCAGCTCTCCCATGGTGGGGTGGAGTGGGGACCAGGTCTTCTGCTGTAGTGTTCAGCAAGGGGCAGGGCCAGCCTCCCAGGGCCAGTGACAGGCAGGGCTGGTGCAGCACGGCCCTCAGATTTCAACATGCATGCTTCCTATGATTCCCCGCGGTAACACAGGCAAAGGATATCATCACAGACCCCGGCTGCAGCAGGAACATGGACCCAGACATGGCTCTCAGCAGCAGCTAGGGCCTGGATGTCACCATGGCCCTGGTGGCAGCACAGGCCACCCAGATCAGCATGGCCCCAGCGACAGCAAGGTCTCAGGTGGCCATCCAGACCCTGGGCATTCCCACAGCCTCCAGTGTTAATAGGAGCCATGAACATCAACTCAGACCTTGGCTGCTACTGTGCCACAGATCCAGACATGACCTTAGGCAGCAGCCCTGGTCTGGATGACACCATGGCCCCAGATGACAACACAGACCACTCAGATTGGAGTGGTCCTGGCGGTGGCATGGCTTTTGGGTGCCAACATGTCTACAAGTTGTGGCCTAGACCCTGGGCATCCATGTGGTCTTTGGTGGCACCTCGGTCCATGAACAGCAACACAGATCCAAGCTGTGGTAGGACTACAGACCCAAACATTGTCTTCATCAGTGGCCTGGACTGGGATGTCACAATGGCCTCAGGTGGCAGTTGCAGGCTACTCAGATCTCCAGGGGCTGGGTATTTGCACAGCCTTTGGTAGTATCAGGAGCCACTGATATTAACCCAGACCCTGGCTGTGGGAGGGCCACTGACCCAGACACGGCCCTGGACAACAGTCCAGGCTCGGATGTCACCATGGCTCCTGGTAACAGTACATGCCATTTAGATTAGCATGGCCTGAGCAGTGGTGTGGCCCTCGGACATCAACATGAACTCAGTCATCTGCACGGCCTTCAGTGGTTAGTGAAGCCATGGACATCAACGTCAACCCTGGCTGCTCAGGGCCACACACCCAGACATAGCCCCTGGCAGCAGCTTGGGCCTGGATTTCATCATGTCCCCAGGTGGCAGCACAATTCACCAAGATCAACATGGCCCCTGTGGCCGCACTGCCCTCAGATACCAAAATGGCCACAGGTGGTGGCCCAGACCCCAGGCATCTCCATGGTCTTGGTGGCAACATAACAGGCCATGGACATTAGCACAGACTCTGGCTGTGGTAGGACCTTGGACCCTGACATGGTCCTAGGCAACAGCCCAGGCCTGGATGCCACCATGGTCCCAGGTGGCAAGCAGGCTGCCAGCATTAACCCATTCCTCACTGCCCTTGCCTCTTCAGTTCCACCTTCTACCACAGCAAATGAACTGCTCTGCCTCTCCCTTTCTCCCATTTCTCCACCATATACTTGCTCATCATAATGGCACCCACACACCTGGTCAGGCAAGGTGCCAGGTGGTCCTGTGGATGCCTTCAGCCAGCCCTGTGGGTGTCTTTTGAACCCCGTGGTATCAGGCAGACCTGTGATTTCCTTCCTATTAAACTAATGCTTAATGACTTAGGCTTATACTCAATGATGACTACATCTGGCAACCCTTATACAGCAGGGCAATTGAAACAAGAAATCACAGCAGTTGTGGTAGCAGGCACAAGACTTGAGATGGCTCAAGCCAAACCAGCACGGAGAGTGGAGGTGGGCACAGAGTCCCGTCCCTAAGTCCTTAGAGCTACTGTCAATTGGTAGCTTGAAAGGAGCTGAAATAGTCACGGGGCCAGAAGCAAGAGTCTATGATACCTAAGTTCACCCTTGTGCTCAGTTGCTAGAGATATCTCCTTTGGAAGCAGATGCTCTAGGGAAAAGATTTGTGTAGACTATAAGTCAGATGTCTGATGCAGTGAGCTTCGGACCCCACTTCCTCTATCGAACCCGGGTTTCTCATTTATAAAGTTAAAATATTGGAAGATATAGCTTGAAGTCTTTCTGCTTCTACAAGTAACTCTTTGTACAAAGAAAGAGACTTTCTCAATTAGGATTTGGTGAGCATACATTGTGTACTCAGATTAGCTCTTTTTGCATATAGAATCCCATTTTCCATGTGCCACTGAATTTATTTAATTGAGGGCAGTGATGATGATGATGCCCACATGCACCACAGTGTGCATGTAGAGGTCAGAGCACAATTTTGAGTTTTCTCTTTCCCCTGTTGGTTCAGTGCTGTGGGATGGTCTTTCTGTACACTGTGAATATGTGTTGCTCTCATTGGTTGATAAATAAAGCTGTTTGGCCAATGGCAAGGCAGAATAAGGTTAGGCAGTACATTCAAACTGAAGACAGAGATGAAGAACGGGGGAGTCAGAGCAGATGCCAGCCTGCCACCCAAGGCAATGTGCCAGCAGACTGGTAACACCATGGCCATGTGGCAATACATAGATTAATAGAAATGGGTTAATTTAAGATGAAAAAGCTAGTTAGCGAGAACCTGAGCCATAGACCTCACAGTTTGTAATTAATATTAAACCTCTGACTGGTTATTCAGGTATGGGTGGATGGGAAAGTTTTATCCAGCTACAGTTCAGGGAGTTGAACTTGATGTTGTCATGCTTGCATGGCAGGTTTTTTTTTTTTTTTTTTTTTTAACCAATATTTGTCTCTTTAACCCACTAGCACCATTTATAATGACAATGCTCTCCACTGATTGGAGAGCTACTTCTCAGTCTTCCGTGTTTGGGTTTATGTGAATTCCACATTGAGTTAATTACTATAACTTTATAGTAAAGCTGGAAGTCGGACAATGGGAGACACCATCTTCCACTTCACTGTTGATAGAGCATTTAAATGTGGAAATGTTGGAAAGGGTTTGTGTTTTTCATCCGTAGCTACTTTGAACACATGTACCTCCCTTTGCTTTCTACAGTAACTTACAAGAGTTGCTACCAAGTCTGAAAGAGTCTAAGAGTCTCATTATAAATTCTTCCTTTCAATATTGTCTTGGAAATGAACCCATGAAATGTATTGCTTCATGTCTATGATGTGTGCAATCTCTCTGAGTGATCATCATCCAGAGTCCCCAGCACCATGGAGGTGGGCCGGCGGATTACAGGACAGCTCTGCTTTTGAGACTCTCTGGTTCTCCTGTGGTTTCTTGATTCTTGGGAGTCTGTCTCCTCACTTCGGTTACTTTATACATGGGGTGAGCAGGTAGCACTTTAAATGGCAACAAGCTACTTTTAAGTCTTCAGAACTTCATGAAAAGCAGAGTTTACTCCATCGACATTATTATTGGAGGTGGAGAATTAAAAGGCCATATGGATGTTTGTATCACAACTCAGAAATCTGTGCTGAAAACAGAACCCACCCTTTGTTTCTGAATGAAGGGCCTCTCCTCTGTCACCAGAGGGATTGTTTCTAGAACAAAACCCACTTTATTTGCTAGGATATTTTTATATCAGATTAAATATGTATTATACTATACTTTATTCTACTATTACCATCTAATTTGTAACTTTCTTTTTTGTGTGTGAATGTGTGGTATATGCATGCCTGTGTGCTAGTTTCCACACCTGTTTGTATGTGTCTAGAGGTCAGAGGTGGATGATGGGGGTCTTCCTCTGTCAGTCTCCACGAGGACTCTTACTGAACCAAGAGCTCACTGTTCTGATTGGACTTTCTGGCCTGCAAGACCCTGGGATCCACTTGTTTCGGCTCCTTAGCAGTTTACAGACATGTGTCATTGTGAGTGGCTTTTATTGAGGTGACGGGGATCTGAACTCAGTCCCCACGCTTGTGCAGCGTTCTTGTGCAGCAAGCACTCTTACCCACTGAGACATCTCTCCAGCTCTTATTTATAGTCTTCTTTCAAAACTAGGGAATCATAGAATTTGATAAGGAGGAGTTTAGTGGTAAGTAACGCGTGTCTTTTCAAAATAATAGCTCATTGTTACCAGTGTTATTGAAAGAAGGCCACAAAATGCCAACTTGAAAAGCAAACTTTTTTCTCCACTGAATTGTGCACTTCCTTGTCTTCATAACAGAATATGTGGGACATAATCCAGTCTCATCTAGAGACTCAGGGACTGTAGTGCTGTTTGTGCCTAGGTCTAGAGTGTTCAATGTTTTACGTTCAATACTTCCCCTGTTGTTGGAATGCCTTTTGTTTCTCAGTGAGATAAAAAGATTATTGAACAGTTGTGTTAGAAGTGAGGTCAACCCTCTAGTCCCTGAGTCACTAGGTCATGGTGAGAAGCATGGCAGCATGCAGGCAGACATGGTGCTGGAGAAGGAGCTGAGAGTTCTACATCTTGATCTGCAGGCAGAGAACTGACCTGAGCTTCTGAGACCTTCTGAGGCCCCACCATGACACACTTCCTCCAACAAGGCCACACCTCCTAATAGTGCCACTCTCAAACATAAGAGTCTATGGGGGCCATTCCTATTCAAACCACCACAGGGAGTAGCAATAGTCTTCCAAGAGACATGTCTCTAAATGTTATCCTTTGCTGTCACAGCTTAACCAGCTTGTTTCCTGTCTTTACCATGTGGCCTCACAGTTTCAATGATGAATCTATCCAAAGGGCTTTTCCTGCTATATTTCTGAATTCCCCAATGCAGGATTATCTGCCTGTTTCTTGATTTGGGTCTGGTGGACAGGCTGATCAACATCGAGACTCCCATGTATTTCTAGACCTCCAATGCCTCTTTCCCAGTCCTGGAGTTCTGAAGCCATGGCTTATCCAGCTACAGCTACGAACTCTAACTACATTGTGTGTCCTCTACATACATACCTATGATAAAATTTTATTTATAAATTAGGCACTAGAGACTAGCCACAGTGACTAAAAATAAACAAATGTAGCACTCTGTTATCATAAAACTTATTTAAAATTCATGAATTATTTGTTTCTGGAATTTTCCATTTAATATTTTCTGACCACGGATGACTGTGGGTAATGAAGAGCACAGGAAACAAAGATGTGGATAAAGGGTGAATACTTTATACGGCCAAGTCCCACTTCCCGCTCTGTAGGCTGGGTGACTGCTCTCTGCTCAGTGAGGCAGACTGAGGGCTGACATGTCCTGCTCTAATCAGTAAACTGGAGAAAATGTCTCGGAAGTTGTGAACATGCTTTGCAGCCAGTGTCTGCCTTTTGTGTGCTCTCTGATTACAGTGATGCCCTGAGTAAGGGTATTGTCAACAGCCTTTTTTTTTTTTTTAAAGAAGTGCAATATTTTACATCATTAAGGAAATATCCACAAACATTGAATGGCTTCCTTTCTATTCTAGTTCCTATGAAAACAAGATGTCAGTGACCCAAGGAGGGTGCAGTTAGTAATTTGTTAAAACTATTCGAAGAAGAATGTGCTTTTTCCATTTGCATTCATTCTTTCTTAGTTAGGGTTTCTATTGCTGCATCGAAACACCATGACCTCAGAGCAAGTTGGGGAGAAAAGGGTTTATTTGGCTTACATTTCGCATTGCTGTTCATCACTGAAGGAAGTCAGGACAGGAACTCAAACAGGGCAGGATCATCCCGGAGGCAGGAGCTGATGTACAGGCTGTGGAGGAGAGCTGCTTACTGATTTGTTTCCCATGGCTTGCTCAGCTTGCTTTCTTACAGAACCCAGGACCAGCAGCCCAGGGATGGCACCACCCACCATGGGCTTGGCCCTCCCCCATTGATCACTAATTGAGAAAATGCCTTACAGCTGGATCTCATGAAGGCATTTCCTCAACTGAGGCTCCTTCCTCTGATGACTCTAGCTTGTGTCATATTGACACACAAAACCACCCCGTACATACTTATTTAAGTTTTTCTGGAGCCCCAGCAGGGTGGTGCATGCCTGTAATCCTAGCATTCAGGAGGCTGAGGCTGGAGAATCTTGACTGGGAGATCAACTTGGGCTATGTAGCAAAACTGTCTCAAAACATTTACAAAGGCCTTTCTGGGCCTACATGTGACACCCACAGCCCTTTTCTAGGACAAATGAGAACCGAGTCTCTTTGCCTTCTCCATCTGTGGTGCTGCTCACGGAGTCCTTAGGTAGCTTTCTGCAGCGTTTCACAAACTTGAGGCACACTGCGCAAATGGAGGCTGACTTCAGGGCAACATGCCAGAGTAGAAAGAGAATGGGATAGTGGCCTCCAGGAATGTGGAGGTTTCCTGAAATGATCTGCCTTCTCCAAGAATCCCAACTGCGCACAGAGCCTGGTTTTCATGGAATGCCTCTTTGGAATGACTTTCCCCCTCAGTAGCTGCAAGACAGAAAGG